>NC_057776.1:15430602-15758885 GCF_014825855.1 Bombus pyrosoma
GCTTACCCTTATTAGAATTTTCAGATTGAGGGATGCCTCGATTAATATGTTAAGAAATGTGATATTTATTTTCTGTAAAATTACGCGATATATCTATTTTCTTCATAATAAGAGACAGGTTAGAGATCGCGAAGTCGTCGTTAAGAATGAATATCATTATACAAAAGTTATAATTCAACAATTACATTCAGATTTTCCGGTTAGTTTTCAGTTATAGAAAGAATCACTCGAGACTCGACGGAGAAACCGGGCGCACACGTACACAGAGAGATCGGTTTTAGTTTAGACGGAGTATAGTTCGGCGGCAAAACTTTCTTTCGCATCCATTCGGTCGCGTTTTAATCTTTCTCCGGGTTTGGAAAGCCGCGGGGCCGTCTGCTCCTTCGGGTAGTTTCATTTCAATTTCATCCCCCGTCTCGTATTCCAGCCATCTCCAAACCTCGAAGCTAACGGAAGAGGCAAGGAATAGATATCTACATTATGCTGATACGAACCAACTACGTTTCATCCGCCTCCTACCCACGATCCACCCTCGTATCTTTCTGGCCAACCCCCTTTTTCCCCTTTCTTCCCCCGTGTTTCTTCCATCCTTTGGTTTAATCTTGCCAACTGCGATATGTAAGATTCTTCTACGAATTTACATGATATATAAGGAAGGGTGTATCATGTAGTTTACGAAGAAAATAGTCCCCTTTCGTTAACTATAAAGTTCTTTTAAAAATAATAGGTTCTATGGAAATATGATGCATTGGTTTTTTTAAATACATATATATGTAACTTGTTTTAAGTTAAATTATTTTCGATCATATTTTTTGATATTGGTTATTTAGATAGCATATATTTAGTATTTTTTATGCTTTTTAATTAATCTAGGAATTTATCATAGAAGCTTATTTATGTTAGTGCCCAGAGACGAGTAAGAATTCCTTTTTATACAAGTAGATGGTTAATTTTTATTGTTTAATAATGTTATTGTTAGGTACGTATAATAATAAATTGCGCATAAACATAATTTTTAATAATCCTACTACTTTTTATTGATTATTATATTATATACTTTATTACAGCATTACATATAGTAAGTGACGTATCAGTCTATCAACTTTATGCCTGATTGATGCAATAGACTGTAATAGCGATCCTCTAATTGTTTTAAGTAGTAAATATTATACAAAGCTAAATCCTTCATATACCTCAACTCTGTTCCATACATTTACTTACCATTAAAGCTTCGCTTTGAGCCAAAAAATTTACGTTATTGCTACTAACAAACACTATTACGTTAGATACGCCAGAAGAAAGCGCGAGAATTTATCGTTAGAATTCAGTACGCGTATCGGAGTTTAGATTCCCGTGACTCTGTGGGGTGGCGTTAAGAGAAAAACAGGATACGTAAGAAAGTAGCCATCGTTCGGCTAAAAGCGGAAAAGGAAATCGTTCCCCACCCCCGTTGACGCTGGGGGGTGACCTTCTTCCTTCCTTTTTTTCCAAGTGAACTCATGCGAAATATCGATTCGCCATGGCAGCATGGAGCATATAAATAAGAAGAGTTTTCCTGCGTGCACACGCGTCACTGGCCACGCCACGTTCTCGCAGCCCCTCCAGCCCATTTCTCTGGCATTTACGTCACGGCACTGGGGGGGTTTTACACCGGAGATGGGTGGAGGGCTGCGCTCATGGAACAGAGGATGAGCGAGCTTCACCGTCGAGAGGGGGTGAGAGGGATGCGAAAGAGACGGGCCAGAGGGACGGAGATTATGCTGCGGGACTTCTGGGTGGGGGGAAACCTACTGCCTACGAACGAAACATCTCCCTCAAAAACCACCCTCGCACCCTCTCCCGTGTCCCTTCTGGCCTGTCTCGTTCTCTCCATCGGTCGACCCTGTACATCTACCTCTGGTATCGATTCACTCGCGATCTTGCCACTGACGACGAGATACCTTTGCCCTGACAAAAAAAAAAGGCGAAAAAGGAAAGGAAGAAAGAGAGAAAAGGGAGGACCGATGATAGCGCGATAGGTGAAAGTGAACGGCAGCTGTACGTCCTTTCGACAAAGTTGAGTTCATCGATCTGGTCAAGGATTACAAATATTTGGACTTCCCAGAATTTAGAAATTGAGACAAAGTTTAGAGATCGATAAAGATAGAGAAATTCTTCTTGCTACGATATTCGAAAATGAAAATGACACACTCCATTCGAAGAGGTTAACCAAATATCATATGTTGCAACCGGACAATTTCTGGCTCTCCTTATCCCAAAGCATTTCGCGTAGTTTGCAATTACCTCGAATTTGTCACGGAATGCAATAACGCTGGGTCTCTACGATCGCGATTGCGTAGGATTACCATCGTGGGCGACATTAGAATCCTCGTTTCAAAGTGTTGAGCAATCGCGCGGCATATTGTTAAACGACCCTTTCGATGCCGATGTTCGAGGAAAAGTTGGTCCTCGGATAATAGAGGAAGAGAGAGAGAGAGAGAGAGAGAGAGAGAGAGAGAGAGAGAGAGATAAAGGAAAAAATAGGGACACGATCCGCGACTCCGGAATTATTCGATCTGTGCTTCGAGATTCGAGTGGAGAGAGGGTCTGGCACAAGGGTCAGAGGTTGAGGATGTTTTGGGTGACTTGGAAGGGCGGGGTGGCGTTCGCGTGGCTGCTTGGAAGTTTGCCGGGTGGAGCATAATGTCTCTAATGAATCCTCAAACTCAAATTAAAAGTTCGAAATTGTCGGTAGTCAGCGAATGCGACACTCGATTCCGTAACAATGCGAAGTTCGCTGTTCCTCGTGTACCTCCGGCTCTGTGTTGCGAACGAGAGAAGAGGCCCAAAACAAATTATCGGCTGTCTCGTTCACAATACGCCTTCGAGGGGTTTCCGTGCATACCCGGACTATAGGAAAGAATTTCTCTTTCTTACTTGACATCTTGTTTCCCTCGCGCAAAAGAAGAAAGTACTCGTCTCATCGGCCACGCTCTGTCGTGCCTCGTTAATCCAGAACAAATTAACTGAACGGTTCAGACGACAACGATTCCACTAACACTTCTTTGCTCTGTCCTCGTTCCGCGAAAAGCGTTTCGTTGGAACTTACCATGTGTAAAGTTGTTCCTCTTTTCATCGTGAAATAAGGGTACACGGTTTTCTTTGCTACAAAATGATTTTATTCGGTAAAGTGATAATTGTTAATAATTGTTAATGTAAAATTTTATACATCGGTGTATACAGATTATCAGAAGATATTGTTAATTATGATAAAATTTTACGTTTAGGGACGTCGAGTTTAATGAAGAAATTGTTTGTTCGAATTAGTTTAGATCTTGATGAATTAAGAAATTGTAAGTAAGAAGTAATACCGTTAAAACAGATTACTATTTAATTCGCATAACAAACTTCCTCTTCGTGTTAAATTATTGGCCTTATCCGTTGGGCAAATAATCTTCAATTACTTAACTTTCGAGTAGGAAAATCGAGGAGTTCAACTCAAATGTTATTCTTTGCGAAGTACTTCAGCGTTAAAATTGTTTGCAGAGAGCGTTTAAACCTCTCATTATGTACATATTTTTAATAATTTGCTCTCATCTTTATACCTTGGAAGTTAGCACAGCGTTAATTTTTATATTTTACATATTTAAATTATTCTTGGCAAGTCATAAAAAAAATTAATTTCTTGTATAATTAATTGTAGTAGTAACATTTTATACGACAAATGATAAAACTAGCGGTACAAATAGTAACGTAAAAATGACTACAATACCGAAACTCTATTCAAATTCGTTCAAAATACTGTCAAAGGATGTAGATCGCCAACAGTAGATCGCAATTAGACCCGTCGCAATTTCTCAATAACCGTACATCCACAGTGCTCTAAGGGCAAAGAAAAATCGCTAGTCCCAGCCACCAAATACAAACTATCAAACGGCCATGATTTCTTTCATGTCCCGCTAACAATAACTCCCGACCAACAAATGCTTGGTCTGAAAAAAGCCCCGCCAGTTGAACCTCGATACCTTACTTGTCCGCTCGTGGCTCCGCGCCGCTAATAATTCAATAAATCGCGTCGACATTGTTGCAGCGTCGGCTCGCCGCGGCTATGCGTATGTTTGCCAGCGCGTTCCAAAAAGAAAATGATTACCTTTTGCCCGTGACTTCGCGGCCAACAGCGTGGGTAATTTTCCGCAGGAAATTTACCGCGGTACATCATTACCTGCTGCAGTCGCCTCCCCCCTCCTCTCTCGTGTCTATGTTCACAAAGAAACGAAGCGTGCGAGCAGGAGCAAGTAAGAAAGAAAGAAAGAAAGAAAGAAAGAGGAGGAACGCGGTTTGTACCACCTCTTTCTCTCTTTTTTCCCCTTTTCTCTTTTCCTCTCTTCCTTTTTCTACGCGTTTCCCCCAATCATCCCTCTCGCTCTATAGTTTCTTCTCGCTCTTTTCTCCGCGAAAAGCGAAAGAACGTCGTTAGCTCGCGTACCGTACCGGCTTGCCTTCCACACCATCGTCCCCCTCTCCGTATAGACGTCGCAAAAGCTAACGGGGAGAGGGGAGGAGGGTGGCTAGTGGTGGGCGTTGGTTGCCGAGGGTCGTCGTCGACCTCCACCCTCTCTCACCCGGTTCCCCTTGAACCGCCTTCCATGCACAGGCCCTGTCTCTTTCTTTCTCTCTTTTCCGCTCTCTCTCTCTCTCTTGTTTTCTCTCTTTCCCCTCCACCCTTCCGGCCTGAGCCGCGTTCAGCGAAGAGAGGGTGGCCTGGGGTGGGATTGTGTATTCGAGATAAACCACCCTCCCCGTCGACGGGGCGCTGCTGCCACGTGTGCGCCGACCATTTTGCTGAAACATAATGTAACTCGGAACGATGTTAAAATATGGCGCGGCCTCGGAATTACACGCACCCCCGCGTGTATTAGAGAGCCACCAACCACTTTCATCCCTTCCTCCTTCACCCGCTCTTATCGGGAATGGATTCTGGCAGGTTCACTTCGCGCGATTGAATATCAAGCAAAATGGAAAGAAAATGAAAAATGTTTCCAAAGCATGGATGATGCTTGTTCAGCGCTTAGAGACAGTCGTCTCAGCGAAATGCAGTATTTACTCTCTCTTCCCTGGTCTGTTTGCTTCAATGTACAGGTATATCTCGTGGCCTATGTTTGTCTCTAGTTCAAATAATACTTATAGTATTTTATTGTTAAGTTTACGTTGTTTACGCGCAGCAATTTCGAAAATTTATCGATCGAAATAAATCTTCAATAATCACATGGGCGGTGGTACGTTGCACGAGTTGATCGATTAAAATCTGTCGATAAGTTTCTCTTCAACTACGCACGTAGTTGGAAATCCGTCTCGTATACGTAGTTTAAAGCTTCGCTCGAAATTCATCCGCGTTGTCTTAAAGGAGAGAGGCGCTTGTTCGGTGGCGAAGTTTCGAGATGAAAAGCCAGTAATGCAACGGGAAAGACATTGATAACAAGCTCGGTTGCGTTTCGAGAATAATATCGCGCGACGTGGTTATTTCGTGCATGAACGACAAGAGCGGGCTGGTTCGAGCCGGTGGACGGCTCGTTAATTTTCTATAATTTCAACAAAAACGCGGTCCTTTTGCGCCACGGCGCGCGTTTAATTTATAATTCTAGCACATGCTCGGCGAATTAAGCTTATCGTCCGTCCCGGTCTCACGTGACGGCTGCGTCGCTCGAGAGAGAAAAATGTCACGGTTATGATTGAATATTTATAACGAGACCGTGTTACGTTTTCGCATCGAATCTCGCCCGGGAAACTCGTCCTGCAGAAACTCTATTACAACGTCGCCGTTTATTTATGTACCATTAAAACTTATAACGGAACTTTTCCTTCCGTGCCTGCGACCATGTAAGAACTGTCAGAACTTCGTCTTGTGACATTATGAAATTACTTGTCCGTTCTCGTCGAAAAGCGTGCCGGATCCCGCATAGAATAAACTTAGACCGTGTAGATGTGATTAAAAACTTTATCGCACGACGACAGTTCGTACTTTTTTTCTCCCCTCTATCCTTAACTTTTCGTTACATCATGATTTTATGATTGAATTTGTAAACCACACTTTTTTCCTCTCTTGTACACGCGGCGACACTAACGATTGCAAAACGTATATATATTTATATCTTTTTTCCTTTCTTTTTTCTTTTTTTTTTTTAAATCGATAAAACAGCTGTCGAGGATTTTTCTACGGAAACGGAATCGGTTATGTCGCTAGACACAATCACGTGTCACACGTTCAGAATCGTTCGTAGAAATGTTGGAGAAAAATATGTAGGTTCGATATATGTCACTCGCGCGAGGTACATCGAAAAGTGCCGAGGGGATGCACCGAGCGGTCAGTCGTTTTGCGAGCTACTGACCACTCGCAGTTGCATCCGCTGCACGAGATGCATTCACACACACATGCGATCATCTCGTCACATACTGCACCAACGAGAACGAGGGAATCTGCATGATGGGGCAAACACTTGGCCGTAATTCGATCTCTGGGATTAATTGTGTTACGTGCTTGGACATCCGTGCACCTTGGTTCCCGGTTTTATTTTCACCTGGCTCTGCGTATTTCGAAAATTCACCGGGCGATCAACTTTTAACGAAGTTGACGTACAAAAATTACATTAATTTAATAATTAATACATTAATTGAAAAATTAAACTTACAGACCGATAGTAATCGATCGATAGTAATCGATGAATTATTCCTAGTACGACAAAAATGTTAAAATATTGAAAATAATCGTATATAAATTTTTCAAAATATTAAATTTACGTATCACGTTGAAAGAAGATTTTCCTGGTTTATACTTTCGATCACAACGGTTAATTATCTAATTATTTTAATGAGTGCACGATTTCATTTTAATTAATTATTTTGAAAAAACTCGGTTACAACGGCACACTCTCGTCTACAAAATATACACGTAGCAGTATCGAGCCGCGTGCAACAATTTTTTCGACCGAAACGTCGTATAGTCCCGTAACGACTAGTGGACCTCACCCCTTTGCCTCGTCTTTGAATAATTTTTTTCTCTCTTTCCCTCTCGTTGCTCGCCCCACCCTCCTCCCCATGAGTCTCCGGGTACGAACAAAGGCCTCGAATAAATACAAATAGCACTTTCGAACAACGGCCAACGAGGTCTCCGCCTATGGCGTTGTCTATCACGCGGCCCCGTCCTCTCTCGTTCTTCCTCCTTTTTTTCTTTCATTTGCTATTCATTTTCTCACCGATGCGTCGCCCGTGTGCGACCCTCTATGCGTTTCACGGAGACGTTTTTCGAGAGAACGACCTATAGGTCGAACGAGACGGATCCCCATGCTATAATTGGCTTTCTCCGGCGTATCGATATTGCATTATGCCTGCTGATTAGCATACTCACCTCTCTGAAGATCTCTTTCGTCACGCGCATAATCGTCAGGTACGGGAGAGCAAAGGGTCCTCGGGCTCTTTGCCACGGATGGATGAATTGTCTCGTCTGGAAGCTGTGAATCGACGTAGAATGTTCCTAAGTTCGTAAAAATGAATTTTAGTTTATTAGTTATTGATTTATCGTGGCTAAGACGAAGCATTATTTATCTGAGCTGCGTTTGTTGGATTTTAAGTTTGGTGACGATAAATTCCATTTTATTTTAGTATACTTATCGTAGTTAAAATGTAGTACTATTTATTCAAATTGTTGGAACGAAAATTTATTTTATAATCTAGTTTATCGAATTTTAGTTGAACTTATATTATTTCAACTATTTTTAAATATTAGTATAACTATTGCGAATGATCGCGATAGATTATGACTGATGGAAAGATTGCTAAGTACTGGAATGGACATACGTTGTGTTCGAAATTCATTTTCTGAACACAAATTCTTAGCATTCTCAATGGGAAATTATGGAACGAATTGCTATCGGATGAACTATCCTATTATCTGTAATTTATAAAAACATTTATTTTATACATATATATAAAAATATATAAATTGTTAAATAAGCGATCGTATTTGATAGATCGTGATTTGTTCGTAACAATTTTTGATGTTAAGCGTTCGATTGGTGTTCTTTATTGTACGCTTTTGTTTTCTTGTCTGTTGCTTTTTTGCGTTTCTGTTTTATGCAAATCAAATACGGGATTACGGTGCCAGGGACGGCTGTACTTTTGCCAGCCAGACCTGGTTTTGAATAATTCCCCTAGAACCCAATGTCACGGTGTCACCTGGGTGAATGAAATCCGAATAGCCATGAGAGAGAATGAGACGCTTAAAATTACGTTCACACCGTGACGCAAAACAATTATTTCTGTTAGATTTTCCAAACAATACTATTTTTAAAGCCTTTGATAACATTCTTTCCAATGAATAAATACTGTTTTTATTATTTGAAAAAAATATTTATACCATTATATTTATCTATAACAAAAATTTATTAGTTCGATGTTTTATATATCTTCGTTATCTATTGAACATTTTTAAAATCGCTATTTACAATTACACAAGCGTCGCAAATTTTATTAATCATGAAGGATAAAATATCACAAGGACGATAGATCGAAGCTTTTTCTTTTTAATAACTTAAATTACTGCTTTTAGGAGGATATTAAAAACCATATTTCGTTCCTTTTAACATGTGCAATGTGCAATACCGAAACATGTACCGAGCAAATGTCGATATTTCAACAGCGAGAAAAATAATCAAAGTACTTGTTGAAATTACATTATATTTCCAAAAGACATTAGAAATTCTGCTAATGGTTTAAACCAAGCGTAAGACCGATACTAGGTTACTCGCGCAAGAACGTGCACCTTGTGGAAATTCCTTTCTTAACTGAGCACAGTTGGTGCAGTTTAATGAATATTAATGCACGTATTACTTGAGCGAATGGTTACACCGTCGTCCCGAGGGTCTCGTGAGCTCACTGTTGTTATAGACGAGCAGCGAGAACCTCCCAGTGGCAGAAGTTAATTTTGCACGAATAAGGAACCATAGAGGAAAGGGAACAACTGTATTTCGTCAATGAATTTGCGAAAAGCTACGGTTCGTAGTGGTCGTAAAGTTTTCAACGGGTCGAAGGTCGAGCCCGTTTTTAATTCGAGGTCAATGGTACTCGAGGGAGATTTAAAACTCGGCCGAACGATGGGTCTGTTGACCCCTAAGATTTTTTACTCAGGGTGGCTGAAATCGGACCACCCTGTCATTAGCATACAAAGGCTTGGTTCTCCGGCCGAGAGTCCCGCACCGTGGTTAACGACAGTCATTACGTGAGCCTGGCAGCTCGTAAACTTTCCTTGCGGTTCTTTAAAATTCGTCCCTTCTCTGCAACCACACTTCCGCATTCACCTTGTTCATTTAACGTTTATTCGCGCGTTATCGCTCGTTTCCTCTGTGCTGACCCTAAACGCGGAATTGTACGATCACTTTAACCATTGAATGACTCACTTCGGCTATGCTACCACGAATAACTGACGAATTGATGCTTAGTCGTTAATTTGAATCGGGTAATATTTTTTCTTGTACAGGCGTTAGAATGTTTATTTCTTCAGAATCTTATTAAGAATCCTATCAGTTTAAATTCTAATTTTTTTAATCGAAGAACTTAGGAAAAGAATTGATTCTTTGTGAAAAAAATTGGTACACTAATATTAGAAATAATTTGAATTTTTCGCAATATTCTTCGAGTAATTTTATTTTCACTTTTACCAAATTACTTAGATACTAGTTACTAGTAAAATATTTTGAAGTCTACCACCGAAACTTCTAGTGATTTATAAACTATTCAAAGTGTTTGCACGAATATTCTGCACGAATTTTCAACCATTTATTAATGCAGTATAATGTATAAAAAATGTAACTATCTTGAATGAACAATATGCAATTGTAATAAACATCTGGAATATTTCATTTAAAAAGAAGTATCTATATTTTATTTTCCCTCATATCGTTGAAGATATTAAACAATTTTCTTATAAATAATCAATTCGAGATAAAGAATTATTTTGCGCAATGTCCGCAGTGTTTCCTTAACAAAGACCTCCATACCCATTATACTCTAGAAATTCAATACCTGAAATGATGTATAAGTATAATACACTACGTGCACGCACATTCAGTACACAATCTGAATGCGTACGAAGGCCATGTTGAGAGACATTTCGCCAGGAAACGCCAACATCTTGGAAGAAGGAAGACCTTTTTTTCTATATTCCTTGATCTTTTTGCCCCCGCTGACTGAAAAGGGTTGTAAGTAAAAGAGAAACGGAAACGAGGGAAGGTTTTCGAAAGAGGAGGAAGAAACGATCGCCGTTAAGACGTGTGGGAAACTAGCCTACGGTATGCAAATGTGCGGCCGAAGGGACGAGAGAGGGGCACAGGGGTACTCGGTGCAGAAAAACGCTAACCTTCAGGTTGGCATTGTGTTCGCTTCTTATAATGGGCCAGTGGCACCGATCTTATGTAAATCGTCGCTGTGATCAAAGACGTGCCAGTTTCCTTCTTCCTCCTCGCCTTCTGATCTTCTGATGTATTCCATCGATTCGATGCAACGTTGCTGGACTCCTCGACTTAGTTTTCTTTGCCTGATGAAAAAAGTGTAATTGGTCTTTACGAGCGTTTCATTTGGTTCTCACTCGAGAACTCGTTGTCTTAGTAATGACCCGCTGCTCGAACCGGTAGATTTTATTTTTACTATGGACCGCGGAATGGCTGACAGAAGATACGATTAACGGAGAGGTGAATATATTTTGTAAAAACGTTTATTGTATTGAAATGAACATTATTCGATTAGCATTTATATTTTGCAAAGGAAAGGGTGGGTATGTTATGTTTTGATGTTTATAAAGATAGATCTTCTTGATAGGTCAATTTGATGTCGATATTTCCTAAACATTCATGAAGTTCTTCGAACACTGCCATCTGAATTTGTTCGACGTCTTCTGACGGACAATATTCGTCTTCGCTGGATCTGTGAACAAGAGCAGATATTCTTCACTTCATGTGCTTTCCCATCAAAGTGTTCCGTTGATTAAAATATCGACAGTTTTATGAATGTCTAATATATAATTGTTATGAATGTTTATTATATAAATTTATGTATATATATGGAAGTTCTTTAGAGAAAGTAAAATAAAAGATGGTAGCTTGCAAATAATTCTACACTACGTATAGTAGAATACCATGACTTGATTAAATTGATTTTTACTATTGACGATTCTAATTGTAAAGTCTTGTAGAATTATTTTGTTACTTGACAAGTTCTTTATCTTCCGATTCTTTAATTTCTGAATTAGATAGAAAATGACGTTCATAAACAAACTTGATATTGATACAGATGATACAGAGGCAGATACTAATATCGATATTTAAACAATGAATGTATGTAGTAGACACATCTACTTGCTATAAATCTGCTTGATATAAATAAAACGAATTGTGTAAATAATTATGGACGATGAAGTACGTAGATACCGTAAAATCGATTGAATAATGAAGACATTGCGATGGATAGTAGAAATAACAATAATCAAAGATTTGGTGAAATATAAACATCACAGGGTAAAATGTACATTTAACGACAGTAAATAGTCTCTTTTCGGTCTCGCAAACTCGCTCTCTCTTCTTGTTTCTGTTTAATCGCCGTCTGGCAAACTGAAAGAGAACCTCGGTGCCGTCCAGAGGCGACATCCGGCGGCGTTTCCGCGTCTTTCCCGGAAGCTAGGAGTGCTGGGGGTGGAGACCAAGGGGTCGTCGAGGGCTGCAAGTGGGCCGAGTGGGATGAAATCGATTTTTTTTCTGCCACCGCCGGAAGTCCGAATGCTATTTCCTTAATTTTATCACGAGATGGCGCCAAATCAACCATTTACAGATTATTCCATTATTTTTACCCACGTTTCCATTGCATAATTTGGTTTATTAGATATTTCTACGAGATGAATAAGTATAAGTAATATAATTTTAAATACTCTATCTTCCTTTTGACACGATGAATGCTATGAAATATATTTCAGACTGTAGCATAAATGGTATTAAAAGAAGGATTATTGTAATAAGTAATATACATTGATATAACGCACTTAGGTGTACTTTTTTTAGTTTTGAGTATATAATGTGTGTGTAATAATGTCTGTAATAATCTGTGTTCTATTTTCTTATGTGAAAGGATTCAACCATTAATAAAATTTATTGACTTAAATAATCGCATAGGTGGATGATTTAGAATGACTATATTTCCTAACATACGACGATATCACATTTGCAGAACAAATTTAATTAGACTAATCAGTTGAATTGACTTCAAATAACAATGAAATAAAAGAAACCTCAATTTAAAAATTATTACATATGAACAACCAATGTTAGTTTTACACAACAAGATCTAATCGTAATGATAAATCTAATGGTAATTAATATCTGTAAATAGACAATACCATTAATAATGGGCAGTGGAACTAAATAAAGCTATAACATAAAGCTATGAACTTAATCACGTTTTGCCAGAAGAAATCGTAGAATTCGACTCTGAACGAGGTTCAGAGAATTCGTGGAAAGATCTCTTCTCTGGCGATGATCTCATTAGTATCGTCGCGTCTCGTATGTTTCATAAATCACAATTTCCCGTGGCGTGGCGCGTTTATTACGAGAGCCGGCAAAATTGAGAAACGGATTACCGTGTCTCGCCTTAATCATCCGGCCAACTAGACCGTAGAACAGAGATAAAAAGGAATAATTAGCATCTGTCGCGGGACATCGAAGACAGAGACATCTGACAACGAGTGCCGAAAGGTCGGGGATTTGATTTTGTGCACCCCTTACAAGGCCACCCCTTGCCCACATGGGAGGTGGGGCTTCATGGTAGCCGAACGTCCATGAACCCACCCTTCGCCCAACCCAACCATACCTCCCCTACGATCCTCCCTTTTTCTCTATTTCCAGCCCTCCCAGCATCTTCTTCCACGCCATCTGCGACCCTGCCGTTCTCTACCTTCGATAGAGACGGACAGCCTTGGAATTCAATTTCACGCGTTTCAAAAACATTCCGCGGCACGATTATTATCGATGGCTATTTTTGTTACCATCCTCCTTTTAGCGATGGACAGCTTCGTTTATTTTGGGGAAATGTTTGGGGAAGATTACTTTATTAAGTTTGCTGGAGGCTATGTTAACCACTTTGCTGTCTTTTACGACTATACTCGTCATGAAGAAACGGCGATACTTTGCGTTATGACGAGCCCTGTCAGTAATAAAATTAGAAAATAAAACGGTCATTTAATTACAACTTAATTCTATATTATAATAGTCACACATATTCTGTGTTTGACGAGTATACTCGTCATCGCTTACCTTTTACGACACATTTCAGGCACACACTTTTCAAAGTTTTCAAAGAGGTCGCTACAGTTAACTGGTTAATTGACTGAATGTATTATTCAACTGGGTCACTATGATAAGTAGGATTACGTAGTCTGGCGTGGGAATTTTAGAAAATAATGTTAGAAAAATCGATAGGCAAAGGAGAACATTTATCGCGTATGAAAGTTGTTAATTGGTTTGATACGTTCATTGTCTGTATTTTAGATCTGATATCTTACGACATATATGTCGTTGGTTTGCTAGAAGAATGTCATCAATAATTGCAAGAAAAATAAATTTGTTGGGAAATCGGTTTAAAGTAAGAAATTCTGAAGTAGAAAATTTCCTTTTATAAAGTAGCTAATAGTTTTGAAATTGTAGGAGTCTTTAATAAAATATTATTTATACGTGCTGTTTATTATCAGATTGAAACAGCTCATTTGAATTTTTACGTTATTAAATACATAATACGATTGTAGTGAAAAAAGGCATGAATTCTCATTATAATTTATAATGTAAAAATTCGATGTATAGGAATGTACTATCCCTTCATACCTTGCAATTGTTACGGTTGTAGGAGGAGTTGGCAGAGCAGTTAAAAAGGATCTGAATGTTACGCTGATTAATCGATTGAGGTCATTAGGAGCAGTAACATGGTCTGGCAAATCAGTATCATCTTTAGTGCACCCTGCATTGTGTATCATTTTCCAATCAATATCCGATTGCTTGTAAACGCTGGTCAGTTCACGATAGATTAATTCCACTGCCTCATATCTGAAACACAAAACAGGTTAAGGTTATAATATTTAATCGTACGTAGTAGTTAATTGAACTGTTTGCTTAGTATGAAATAAACAAGTAGATCTCCAATTATTTTTTAGATATTTTGTTTAAATTTCTTTAATATTGATGAATTTATGGTAAATTTTGTAAATCGATTTTGCCTGATTATAAATTGACCGGTCGAACCTAATTCATATTTAAAATTTCTATACATATAACATGGTCATTGTTTTCACGTTTCCAGGAGGGAGGAAGAATACATTTTGAAAATATTATATAAATGTTAAATAAGCGACGAAAACTAATACATATTAAATAGCATCGTTCACTATATTTCTTTACTTTATAAAAGATGAGTTTTATTTAACTAACCTGTTACATCATTTTTATTATTACAATAATACTATAAAGGAAAATATTATCTTTTCAAGCATTCTAAATAATTGAAAAAAAAAAAAAACGTATTGCATTTAACGGTATCGGTATTTACAGTATTAATGCAAAATATAGCCTTACAGTATAATAACTACAAAGTAACGAATATCTAACGAGGAATATTGGTCAATGTTTTGGGAAAATATGTTTACGAGGAAAGTATAACGAAGACTCTACGAGTTCGACCGAGTCACAAAATTCTAGAAAACAGTGCAAGGGCAAGCCGTAAATTTCGTTAACGTGTCGTAAATAATGAAAGCAAACAAGGAAAGGGAAGAAGGAAAGGGAGAGGGAAAGGCCGAGCAATGGAAAGTTTATAATGCCCGGACGATAACACGTGGCTGCAAAAGTTGAGGCATTTCCCGAAGGCACGCGACGAAAGTTAACACGGCCACGAGACCAGTTCCGGGTGGTCGTAATTTGTACTCCGCTTTCCTCCGACCCCTCATCCGCTATCTCTTTTTCTCTAACTCTTTTATACCGGTCTCTCGCCTCCCGCTCTCGCCCTTATCTGATCATAAGTTTTCCTCGTTTTCTGCAGCTGCAATTCGTCCTGCGGCTCGGTCTACACGCTTTCGTTATCAAGGCTACTGAGATTTCACCGGAAGATTGCCGATATCTATGTTAGTAGATTACGATTTATTCGTGAAATCGTGCCTCATGATCGTTCTGGCTTGACATACTTTTTTAGTTATCGTTATACAAATTTCCGTCATGAAAATGGGGAACTTTAACATGAATCGCTATTTCGAGAAATATATCCACTTAGTTGTTACACGAGGCTGTTACCTTTTCTATTTTAAGGCGGGTAAAAGAAAGTTTAAACCTAGTACCTGTACACTGTGCATACCGTATTCAACTATTCAGGAACTTCATCGTTTCGGATAGAAATTCGAAAGTTCCAAGAGTGCGGTAGGAATCCAAGAAGTCCGATAAAATCAGTCCCACGAAATTTCCGGCCAGGTACCGACCAACAGATCAAACGTGAAACAATTACGGTGTAAGGACGATCGACAAGACGAACATAATTGGGCCTGGAAGTCTTTCTTGGGAGGACCAGCTGCGTGTCTAGAAGCGATGTGCCCGTTTGCTAACGCGCTAACTGTTCATAAGAGAAGACTATCGCCGGCTCTCGCCCACTTTTTCCTCGCTGAATATTAATTATTCTCTCGAAAGGTACACCTGCCCTCACCCCTTGGACCGGACATAACCTATACATGGCTGTATACGTGTATCACGGCTCATGATTCTCGGCGCAGATTATCCTAACAGTTGTGTAACGAAGTCGGTAACAATCGGTCTCTCCAGGCTACAAAACCGGTCCCCTATGTCCTGCGACCTGTTATTCCCAAAAATGACTGAAATTCTTTAGAATACTCCATTTCATATAGAATACCTATATTTTTAGCATTATGAAGTTTTCTGTAGGTTTGAATCTTTCTGCATGTTATATCGATCACCTGAGAGATAAGTTAAGAGAGTGATTTTTAGAACGATCATTGAGAAACTTATCACAAATTTATGAAATTTCGTGGTTATGTTAGGGCTATTCGTTTTAAGATGACGAGCAGGCTTAAAAGATACAATAATGAAATTCTATGATGAATTCAGTAAAATTTTTGGTATTCTTCGTTTCTGTGTTTCGATCTTTTAATTAGAGAGCTTTTCGTGGATTGTTTAATGAGAAGTTTATATATAATAATTTTATATATAACAGGAGGAACGTTTTATTTCTTTCTTTTTCTTAATTATTTGCTACAAAGCGGAGGAAGTATGAGTATAATATCTACTTCTTTCTGGTAAAGAAATCTTGATTTAGAGATATAGAAAATTGAGCTGATCTATTCTGTAAAATAAGGCATATAAAAAGGTTAAAAGAATGATTAAATAATGAAAAAAAAAAAAAAACAAAAACTATTCACGATAACGAGTATTTAATTGCAAAGCATAGAATTATGATTTTCAGTTTTGAAGCTTCCTCCGCAACAAAACTCTACACTTGCGTCATAGAAGATCAAATAAGATAATTCAATTATCACACAGACAATTAACCTACAGTACTATTTAAAAGCGAAGCCAATTATTCAACTACATGACGATTTCACGATGGATGCAACGATCCTTGTGACAGGATCATTCTCACGCGTCCCACACGACGACTGCGCAATGCAACAAAACCCCTATCAGCGATCATTCTTCTTACGACCATTTTTTTTCTTATGTCTATCTCGAAAAGCAGATGCCACAGTATAGAATCCCATCCACGTTTTCACGCTTCTAGCTTTATCTCTATGATTCATATTTTTCGACGCGTAACCGGTTCTGTTATTCCCTGTCGTTATTTTTTCTATTTTTTTTCTTAACGCGGGTTCCCAGCCTGGAAGGTCGCGGTTCGGTTCAAACACGACAGGAACACACCGAGTGGAGCGAGTGAAATACAGAGAGCGAGGCGAAACATTTTAAATGAGACAGAAATAGGAACAGAGAGAGAGAGAGAGAGAATGGAGACGATAGAAAGATGAAGTGGATAACGAGGAAGGAAGGGAGATACGAAGCTGGTCCACGGTGCCACGTCGAATGAGTTAACGGACAATGGCGGTCCACGTTAAAAAAATAAAGAATGGTGGTGAGGAGGGGCGAAGGGTGGGGCCCTCATTACGAAGGGCGCCCCCGGTGTATTTGTCGATAAGGGGGCCTATATGCAAATGGTCGTCCCTCGCCAGGCGACGGAAAGAAAAAGTTTCCTTCTCTGTTTCGTCCGTTTACTCTGTTTCCCTCGGTGCACGAATAATGCCCTCTCTGACGGTGTACCAAAGTAGAAAAAGGGGGGTATAATGTATCGTAATCAGATGATCAATTATTAAGAGCGCGGCAAAAAAACAACGAGGGTTGACATACGACTGACAGGAGTGGAGCGTATCCGGATGCGAAGGGGGTCTTCGTCCTTTTTTCTTCCTCCTTTTCTCTTTTTCCCTTTTATTGCCGGCTCGGCAAACGACCGCCTCTCGTATGTAATCGATACTCTGAATTTTAGAACGTGCATCGCGAATTTCATTTTCGAAAGTCCACCATTCGTAGATGTTGGCTTTTCCAAGAATGCGAGCAACTGTGTTAATCAAGTTCATCAGCGAGAATAATGGTTATACAAGAGGATCAAACGTCGTTTTCCTGTCGTTTTTAATTTATAATGTTAACCTTTTATAATATCACATGAAATGGAAGTCAAGTACTCATATTTTTATATTTTTTTTAATTTTTGTTATAAACGTTTATCACTATAATATCGTATCTTATTAATATGCCGTTACGCAGACACAAACGAGGTTATTTATATGCAATAATTAACAATCTTTAATTATACGTTTAAGAATATATTAATAAACTGTGTCCAATTACAATCTTTTTCTCTCATAAGGAAATAAAATTCTAGTTATAGGAGATTAAAGAATTCGTTCATCGTAATCGTTGTTATACTTTCCACGAATCCAGAATTAATTATTCTTATTTTTTTTTTTTTTTTCTAAATGGATAGAGCAAAAAATTCATTTAAAATGGAGTCTGTATAATGTTGTACGGAGTAGCACGATGTTGCAATATTAATATTGCGTTTAAAGAAACGATACGTTATTTGAACACTGACATGAACAGAGCATGTTAGATGAAAGATAAAATAACGAACTTCCTGACAATAGAAAATAACTGTAATGTGTAAAACACCGTTCGTTCAACAACATAAATTATAAATTACGCTAAAAATACGTCGTCATATGAAACTAAATGTAACTTTCAACTCGTTTCCAATGTTATATTTCCTTGGTATTAAAGATTCCTTGTGTGTAAAATTATTTGAAATTATACTTTTTATGCCATTATAAAATTATTTGAGATATTATTTTATTATACAATTGCAATAATTAAATCATCAAAATAAACTGCTCTCCAAGTGATCAAAATCTTTACGCAAAAAATACTATCTTAATTTTAGATATTACGTTATAGAAGAACAGTTACTGTTCTACAAATTGAATTATACAAATAACATTTACATGAGAACGTACACAGAGAGATACGTTACAACGTAGGTAGAGTTTTTCATCTTCCGGCTCGGAAGATTCAACGCGATATGAAATCGTGCGCATGAACAAACATAGTTCAGGAGAAAACCCGTCCAGGACATTGTTTAGATATGCATAATAAATGTATCGCTTTCTTCGGATCTCCAGTGCATAACTGAGCAAACTTTCTAGGCATGTGCGTCGAGTACGTTAGGACAATACTCCGATATCGAGTTACCAATTTTTAATGGATGTGGATCTGGTAGCGATCATGCGTGTGATCGGAGGTAAAAGCTCATCGAGGCTGTTTAAAACACGTGCCTGTTATATGCAACGCTTTGCTTTGTAATTATAATATGCTCCTTTAACCGTACAGCGCTGAAAGTGCGTAGAATGCGTGAGAAATTTGGTAAAAATCAATCTATAATAATATAGATGAGAATTATATGTAATTTTTAATTAAATCATTGTTGAATATAAAAAATTTTGTTTCTGCAAAATGGGTCGTAGTATTGTGGATAAAAAATTTATAATTTCAATCTTCGCTATATTTATAATTTAATTTTAATTTGTGAAAATTTTAGTTTAGTACAGTTTTGATGTACAACAATTTTAAGATGTAATATCATTTTGTTTAAAATATCTGTATATTATGATACTTATGTCTTATATCTTAGTTATTGATAACTTTAAAAATGTTAATTATTTAAAGCGATGTTGATAACATGTAGATACAAACGTGTGAATGTAGAATCCTTCGTATTATTACTTACATTTTTGATCAGTGACACGATTTTTAATATACAATCATTTCGAGTTAATCCCTGGGTTGTAGTTTTCTTCCTAAATTTAATGAGATATCTGAGCAAGTTAATCCCATAGCAATTTCCTACCATCTTCTTTATTACACTAATCACAGTGATTCTGGTAGAATATAAGGTAATTATCGTCATTCTAAACGCGAGGAACCATGACATTCCCTCGAGATCGCAGTGAATAATAAATCACTCTATAATTCAAGAGCAACAATTTAGAAAAACAACTTTTCTACTTTCATATCAATTATTTAAATCGTTTCGACATTTCAGATTACCATCAATCTATTTTTCAGTATTTCAATACTTTTGAGACACAATTTTCTATTTTTTATTCTATTTATACACCGGATATTTAGTACAATTTGACTAAAGTTTGCTTTGTATACAACGCGATAAAAATTTGTTATTCCAATTATTTTACATATTTATATATTATTTCAATCTAATTATTAAGTGGAATTTAATTATTAATCTTACTTTATATACAGTAATTTCTTTTACCAGATACTTATAATCTTGGAGTATCGAAACATCTTTTATTTATCGAGTTCTGTCAGTATTTTTTTTTTCAAGCTAATATTCAGTGATTATCGGCATCGACTGTTAAAACTGAAAAGGACAACGATGCGTGCCCAATACCATGGATGTACCTGACTCGTGGCACGTGGCTCTGAAAACAGGACAATTTGCTGCATACTCGCAGGTAGCACGAATATATTTGGGGTTGCGGCAGGTATACGCCTATATATCGAGGCGATTGTGAGGGGTGGCTTTGCCAATCAATAGATATTCATCCCCATCGAACCATCGACACTATTGTCGATACACGATGCATTCAACTGCAGTGTGGGATACGCAGGTTGTACTTTGATGTACCGTACACCGAGTTAAACAGATCATCCACAGATCGATCGACACAGGTTCTTATATTTTCCAATTACTTTTTTTCCTAACTTAAGTATATTATCAAACTACTAGAAAATGTGATAGTCCGCTAACGCTATTGTGGTACTTGCGCTAGGTATTTTTCATACAAATTTCTCCAAATTTCTACGTTAATGATATAAAGATCTAAAATTACTCGGAAACGACGAATGTCCAATTATCCTGAAAAGTTATTACGTAATAATAACAGTTTCACACGGAATAATACTTTTTAAATGTAATGAAAGGGGAAAGGGAAAGATCATTGTCATATGTTTTTATTCTCCCAAACCAAAGACTAATTAGCCAAAATTTGGTTCCTTATGGCACTACCATTGAACATTTCAATCTGGCAACGGAACTCCCTTAGGCCCCTCGGCACGAAATTAATTAATTAACGGTCGATTCGACATTGACGACGACTGAGAATACGTGTCGTGCAAAATCGTCGTACGAACGTTTTCCCTGCATTGGTACGCGGAACGAGAGAAAGAGGGTGAAAGAGGAAGAAACAGGGCGAACGCAGAGAAGGGAGGCTGGTTTTAACCTCTGCGTGTCCCGCTGAGCGAAAATTTGCATACACGTTCAGGACTTAATTAGGTTACGCCTAGAAAACGGGTTGAAGTTCACACACTTCATTAGAAATTCCAAAGGGCCGTTTCGTTTTGACGTATGCGCCTCTCTGCTTGTTTTTCTCCCCGTTCGCCATTGCCCCTTGGTTCCTTCGCATCCTTGCCACGATAATTGAATGCAGAGCCTTGTGACGGCATTAAAGATTTATTTTCATCATCGTTGATGTTTCTTTTCATCCTCGATATAGACCGTAACTAGCAGTTTATTTGCATGAATTTCGCTCGAGGGAAACGAAGCAACCCTTCTTCTTCGAACGTTTCTTGATAATTCCACAACCGAGATAGAAGTTAATACGCCGTTCCGAAAACGAAGATAAAAAAAGCTCAATCATTAATGGTGCTTCGCGATGGTATAATTAAAGAATTTTGCGGAAAAATTTCCGTGAAACGACTTCTAGATCGATAAATAGGACGAGATATCGGTGATGCGAAATTTTCGCCGGCTAATGTCCCCGTGAAATTTACATGGCTGCCAGGCGAGAATATTTAACGAGACGAGAAACACGAGTAACATGATACGATGTGAACCGCATCCGTGGCGCACGTCGTCGCTATTATTGCATTTGCATTTGCATAAAACCGGCCCCTACTAATTATAAATTTCATGCGGTGTAACCGTGTAAGGGTGCCTATCTTCCGGATGGACGAGACACGAACAACGCGATCCTGATGCGCCTTAAATCAGAGCCTTATGCAAATGATATCCTGCGTGCCCAAGCATCAGCTGTCTTAACCTATTCCTAGACACGATCTCCTAAGAAATAAAAATGGTTCGACCGTCATCCGTTCGTAGAAGGGTCATAGGGCGAAGGGTCTCACGAGAAAGGTATACCAAGTTGGCGGGAACTCGATCTCGTTTCGAATCGACGCGGGGGCAGAACTCTCAACAGGACGGTGTCTTAATTGCGAGCGCGATCGACAATTTGTACGGGAACGGCTTAACGAACTTTCCCTTTGTCACTCGTCCCTATCGATTGCGGTTGAATACCGTCGGGGAGTCGGTGGTAATAATTTTTTAAGAACTCTTCACTTCCTGGCTCCGTCTCCACCCCACCTGCATCTCTGCGGTCGCGATTCGTACAAATTGCAATTTAACAGTGGCAAGAAGGAACTAAAGAGTCGAAGAATCGAAGGAAGAAAGGAAGAAAGAAAGAAAGAAAACGGTGGCCGGTTCTTTGCTTTCCCCGAGGAATTTTATCGAGAGACGTAATCCCGAGGAAGCAGGAGGCGCGGGGTCGTTTAATAACGTAATTAGCCCGAAGGATCTGGAATTTCTGCGGCGGATCGGGAATAAATTAATGCAATTATCCTTGATCGGGGGCGACCGCGAGTGGACGAAAGGGGTGGAGTAGTTCAACTTCCTCCTTTTCATCCCCTTTTTTTCTCTTCTCCCTTGGTCGCGACACAAGTCTACCAATGATTTCGCCTTTCTCATAACTCATTGTCGCCATTCTGTTCTTTCTAAGAGAGTTCCCCGGAGTTTTAAACCGACGAAAAGCGAGCCCCGTTTTGGTCTACGTTGCGGACGGAACGCTTATTAACATCTCATCGATTCGACTCGGCCAATTAACTTACTTTTTTTGTGCGCCGCTCGAAAGCTGCATCCTCGAACTCGTTTTTAAATGAATACTCCACGGAACCGGCCGCCCCGCGGGTGGTTTCTTTAGTATGCTAAATATCCCGCCGTACCGCCCTTGGGGAAAAACGTAAGTTCCTAAAACGCCTGACCATCGGTTAACAGTCGCGTTCTTTACGTTCTTTTCTTTTTTGCCAATTTTTTTATTTCTATTCTCTTCCTTTTGGAGGAGGTTTTAGCTTTCCGTGGCCGAAGCGCGTAGTTACGGTCAATTATTAAGTTAACGACACACGTCGACGTAACGTGTTCCCTGAATTGCTTCACCTGTACGAGACTTTCATCGTAAATATTCCGCTTTGTAAGTCTGATATTATGCAAAACGATTCTCTCCTTTTTGCGCTTGCTATACCGCTCGATAGACAGATACACTTTGTGAATATAATTTTTTATGAATTAATAGTGCTGGGTTAAAAAGCTTCTCTTTGGTTTGTGATCTACGTGTTTCCTATGAATCTGTAATAATTTTCTTTATGGTGACGTTTACAAAATTCCACCTATAATCAGGGATATTCGATTAATAATTATTAATGTATTAAGTTTTTCGCTCATTGTTAGTAGTAACTTTAGCGCAGAGGAAAAATGTTTCTAAAAATTCAACATGTCTGATTGGTTTTAGTGGTTTAATAGGATTTATCAAGGCATGTGACATGCAATTTTTACGAACTTGTGGTCTGCTACAAAATGAAATCATTTATCGCTGCACATCGTTTAATTCGTCACACCAAGTGTTTCAAGATAACGTTCTCCTTGAAAAATTAATGGGATTTTAAAATCTTTGTCACTGCTCTATTTACAGAAAATATATTATAAATTTTCAATAATGATATCAAATTTGTTTGATATCAAGCAGATTTTTATAAGAATATATTTTCGATATCTTACTTTATTAACTATACTTTAACTACACTATGTGATATCCTATTGTTCAATTCAAAGAGACAACCTGTGTGTTAACATTTAAAAAATTTTTCCTCCAGAATAATTGTTCCTTAAATTAGATATTTATTTCCTGCAATATACAGGATGTCCCATAAATTTTCTCTATAAATAAAATCCACATAATCATGTTTGTGCGCGCACAAAGGATATCGTATCATTCGTTCTTTTTTAAATAATCTATAAAGATAGGAATAAAGAATTGTTCAAAATTCATATCTTATATATGAAACGAGTATGAGAAAGCATACAGCAGGGGGTGCTCAAGATATTCCATAGCGTGTATAATCCGTAAACTTTCCGCCCTCGTCTTTGGACACTGATCTGATATATGCATAGAACTCTAGAAACGATTCTCTTGAGCGGTAGATCATCGGTTGGCGACGTGATCTCGCACGAATTAACGGGCCCGCATAAGAAAAACGATGCTCACATGCACGACCGTGTGAGTCATGGAAAAAAAGAAGAAAAATAACGAGAAAGTGGGGGAAGGGGAACTAGTATAATTCGTACGAAGGGGCACGTCTTCCGTTCTTCTTTCGTGGATGGGTCTAGATTCTCAGGCACGGGCATATGCAGTTATGCAAATGTACATAATGTTCAGGAACGTAGTCTATTTTTAGTCACACCCTATAGCACCTCCCTATGAAATTTATATTATTTCGAATTTAATTTGTGGAGCGATGTCTTGATGCTTGATAATTTATTAATTCGTATGAAGTGTATATAAAGTAGCATTGAAATTTGAAGTTAAGGAAAGGGAGATATTTATATGTTTTTATGCGCCTATAGGTTTCAGTTTTAATTTATAACAAATTAACGTGCATATACTGAGATATGCGTTAATAGTCATTACATTTAGTAGAAAGTATCAGATTGTTTAAATAATTGTATTTTTCTTTCTTACAGATCATTAGCTTCTTCCTTAACAAATTTTCTTATCCCAGTCATCATACTTCAGGAAATGAGTAGTTTAAAGAATCATTATTTATCGCACCTTTCTTTATTCTTGATTCCAAGCGTCTTCCTTGAAGTATTCGTACCAATATCAACATTTTACTGTTGAACACACGTGTGGTACGATTTGTAACTTCCATAACTTTAACTAATTCGTTTATAATTCCAATCCATTTCATTGAACAACGTTTTCTATTCCTACCCCTCAATTTCTCCATCTCAAATATCAAAAATCAAGCAAGGAGAAACTTAACAGAAACGGCTGATTTAGATCAATGTATCTTATTTCGATGAATTTCGTCGAGTGTCGTGGTATCGAGAACGCGGCGCGGAAATTGGAGGAATCGACGCGACAGATGCGCCTCTAAATCACGTCCCTGGGAAAGAAAGAGCCCTCAAGGTGGCCGTGCAAAGGGCCCATTACGCGAACCGGCCCCGGAACAAGAAAAAACGACACATTGTGATGCGATGTATGCGCAAAGGGTCGCGCCGTGGGACTAGAACAAAGCACTGCGATAAAAACTGGGCATAAATCCGAGGGCCCGACCATCCGAGGATGAGGAGGAGGAGGAGGGGACGGCCAGGGGGGGGCAGTGGGGGCCCTTAACGCTTTCAAACTTGCTCCAATACTTTCAGTCATCCGCGCGTATTCGAGCTGCGTTTCCGCTCGTTTCTTCGCTTCTCTCTTTTGTCTCTACCGCTACGTTTGCACACGCGATCCGCGCGATCCTCCAACGCGATAACGATTTGCTGCGATCGTTACTCGCCGCAGCTTTTGTTGCCTTGGTGTGCCTCCTTTTACGCTGCCTTTCAATCCGCGAATCGCGAACGGAATTGTTCGACGAGATTTTGTGAGAATTAATTGCAAAAAAAGAAAAAATGAAGTAAGTGAGAAGAATCGAAAAATTATTATGGCGTTTGGAAAATCGAGACTACCGAGAACAGTGGCAGAAATTGAGGATGGCGTATATTATCGAATGTAGTAGTTGAAGTATTGGTTTGAGAATTCTTCGGAACTTGGCTGTTGTTTAAATAAAGTGGTGTAAAGGTAAAAGTGCAAAGAGGAAAAGGTTATAGGCTGCGGGTATGAATGAAGTGTATAGGGTTTTTTCGACAAGTCCTAGGATCCAGTATTCATAAAAGACTTTTTGCGCACCTTGAAGGTTCCACGTGGTCCACACAGGTCTACAAGGACACGGACCGGAAAGGAATCAAGATTCGTGGGATCTCGAGAATCGAAAACCGGAATGATCTTATCCCCTCTTGTTAGATTTGCACGCGTCTGGTCCAATCGTGGTTCTACCTTGGGCCTGAAGCAACCAGTTTTCGAGCAACTCGCGTTCGGTAAACCTGTTCTCTGATAATCGTCGCGAAAACAAAGGATAATATTTTTCGTTGAGGTGTGTTACATTTTTACAACATCAAATAATTCGGCACGATTTTACGACGTTTAACGTGTGATGTAAAGAAGGTGCGATAAAACTGATACATAAAATAACGTGTTATTTACGTTGGTGTTATAATACAGAAGTATTCAACATGTTTGTCGTTGGGGGGTGTTTCGCAAAGATGGCCGCTGGTACGTCGATGGCCATGCTACGGGGATCTGGAGCATTGGGGCAGTTCGAGATCTCCACCCCTGTTCGTAGGGCGCAAAACTGCGAAGGGTGGTCAGATATTTCAAGAAGTTTGTGTCCTTAAGTAGGGAACGTTTTAACACGCTGTTAATGTAACACGAAACATGTGCCATGAAAATACTACAGATATTAAAATATTCGAACTGCATCTTCCGCGACATATATTACCGTCGCTGCTACTTTAACAATCCGTAATATCAATGATTTATAATAATTTATAAATACATCACTAAGATAAAATACTTGCAACTTTCTTCAGCAACATTGTTGCTTCGCCGTGAACGATCTTTCGTTTTTATTACCGATAAAAGAAGTGATGCTCGAATTGCCCGACTAATATCTTCGTTATTTGTTGCATGGATGGCAAATATTTCCTGGAACGCGTAAAAACAACGTCGATATTAAATACGCGAGTTACGCGCGGAGATAGCGTGTCTACCTGGTTAGCCGGGGCTTTCATCCCTCGCGATATAGGGAGCACGTCTCGAGAGAAAGAAGGGGAAAAATAGTACGAGAGGGAGGAAGATAGATAGAAAGAGAGAAAGCATAGCCGCGTATGGATTTGCTTGGGACCGTTTCAAGGGTGAGGTTAGACCAGGGCGGTTTGAAAATGATGAAAAAGCTTCTTGCGTCACTGTCAGCCTCTGTCACCCATCCCTTTCGCCCTCTCCTTCCCTCGTCACCTACAGAAGAACCTGCACCCTCGCCCCTATCCATCTTAATATTATTATTTCATTCCGCGAGCCCGTTTTTTAGAGCCTTCTCTCTTGCCCTTCTTTCTCTCTTCTTCTCTTCTTCTCTTTTCTCTCATCTCTCTTTTTCCCGATTTAATCGTACGAGTACGAGTTCGACCTCCGTTCCCTTCACCGTGAAAACCACCTACCGCCCTTACCCAGCCCTGGAACCAATCCACCCCCGTCAGGGGACACCCTCCACCTTCCGGAGCACCATCACTTACGGATCAATAGGGTATGGAAGATAAACGCACCTAGAGGGGAACCAGAGGGGCTGTCGGTCGAAAGGAGGAGTAAAAAAGAGGAAACGCAAATGGTATCCACGCTGACTCTCTATCTCTTGTCAACAAGCTGTGGGAATTGTCTTGTTGCTGATGCTGTCGCTGTGGCTTGCAGTTTCCGTGTTCGTCGCTTTCGTGTTTGATGTAGCTATTATAGGACTAATGGAATCGTTGATCAATGGGTATAATATAGTACTTACTAGGAACAAATCTTTTCTTTTTTTCTATGTCTAGTTAGTTTTACGTCTTCTTTTTTTTTCTTGTTTTATGTAGAACAAAATATGAGAATAAAAACAAAGAAGGTTGTTGTGGATGTCGACTTAATGTAGTTTCTTCGTACATTGCTTTCATGTTTGATGAAGTTGTTGTGGAATCGATGGAAGCATCGATTAAGAGAATCATTGAACAGCTAATACGAGGAGAGAATCTTCTTTCATTTCTATGGTTATTTTTTACGCTTTCTTTATTTAAATATTTTATACACGATAAGATTGTTTTGTTTGCTGACATTCTCGACGTGGCTTACGCTTTTTGTGCTTTTCACTTTCATGTTTGATGTAGATATTCCGATACAGATGAAATTATTGATCAATGAATATAACGTATTAATAAAAGAAAATCTTTTTTTGTTGTTTTTTAATTTTCTTCTTTGAACGTTCTGTATGGTATAAGATGTGAAACTTGTGATGCTGATGTACTCAGCGTAGTTCGTACTTTCTGTGCTTGTCGATTTCAGGATCAATTGAGTCAGTCAATACAGCACGATAACACGAGGAAGTTTCTTCTCGTTCCTATAGTTATTTTTTACTTCTTATATATAAGATGTTTTAATTATATTCCAAATATCGATTTCGCAAATTGGCAGATGACTCGATTATTTGGTCCTACATTTTCCTCGCTATCTTGCTCATGAATATTCACGAGGTTGCAGCAGGTTTTTAGATTCTCGTTAAAAAGTATCGATGTTCCTCGGCTGTGGTGGAAGAGGACCAATCTCCGTATCAAGACGAGCCCCCGAAAATATATATTTAGGGCGAATCCCGTGACGTTATCGCGAGTATCTCGCATAGAAACGAATAGGAAAGGGGGAGGAAACCTTATTCAACGTCATTTCTTTTATCGATGAACCAGATGAAGCCCGAGTTCTCTCCTCGAAGAAGGAAATCGTTAGGAGAGCGACATGCAAATTCGTTCGAAAGTTTCGCCCACCTCTGGCTCTCTAGCACCCTCTGGGCAAGAAAAGCGGGACAAGGGTAGGCAGAACCCTCGAAGAAGACGAAAGAGTACGCCGGCGACGAAGAAGAGGAAGATAAAGAAGAGAAGGTGGTCGCGAATGTTTTCTGTTTCTGGCTGCTGGCGATTTATGCGCTCGAAATCGTATCGCCCCTGGAAATGAAACGACGAGTAGGAAGGGCAACGACGCTTCCACGCAAGAACTGCGGGTGATCTACGTGAGATGTTTTGTCTTCAGAAAAATTAGAGATTAAGAAAAAAGTAGAGAGGTTAAAATATTCTTAAGAAAAGCTCCTGAAGATCTTGAGTATCGTTTTTTGCTTGTCTTCTAGTTTAGAAGCGATTAATACGACGAATGTGATACACATTTTTAGATAGTGGTAATTACGCGACTGTATAGGCTTGCAAAATTTCGAAGAAAGTTTTGTGCGAGAAGTAATTAATTTTTCCAGTTGATTAACACGATGAAGAACGATGTTTAAATTGTTTGCTTTGATTTCGTAGACGTGAAGTATTTTCGTATTATCCTGTGATATATATCGAGGAGTATAGGACACGATTGGAATCTCAAAGTCGGTTCAAAGCTTACTTGGTCGAACGTTCCGTTAGCATCGCAGCGAAGATCAAAGAAACAAGTTCTCTTTGTCTTCTGTCGAGGGTTACTTCGAAGAGCAGCGAATATTAAAATCTGGCAAATGAAATTTTGAATACGCCTTCAAATGTTCATCTGCAAATTACTATCCCTATATATTTCATCTATACTCGCTTCTTTGTCAAACAAGAGATACGCTATTCTTTTCATTGTTTATTCGCTAATCGATCGTATGATATTCAACCAGATACCAAATAAATCTTCGAATCATAGCACCGTATGAATTCGTACAAATTCGTTTCTTTTTTTGTCGATTTCGAGACTGAAAATGCGAGAATTAGAGAATCAATTAGACTCGTCGTAAAAATAAATTTCACGGCGGAAAAATGATGCTCCTATCAGGTAGGTGGGGGGGGGGGGGGGGGGGGGGGACTCCGAAACATTCAAGGGCTGTTTATAGATAACAAATTCTCGCGGTATCCAATTATTTTGATATTCCACCCTTCGCATAAATCTCGTAAAATGCAAGATAACGCAGTTTCGGTCTGCGGGCACAAACGCGAAATCGGGCGCGAGCCTCGTTTTTCAAGCTTCGTGAATTTTTATCGCGCCGCGGCACTGCGTCCGGTGGCGTGTGCCATATTTCCCCGGTCACCCGATAGATTTTAGGCCATGCAAAAATATTGTCAAGCAAGATAAAGTACAAGGGAAAAAGTAGAGGACAAAACAAAAAAAAAAAAAAAATGAAAAAGGAGGAATAAAAGGACAGAAAAAAGAGAGACAAAAAGAATGAAGGAAACAATGACCGGTCGGTTTCGGATCACCGCAGCCGCCTACCAACTTCCACCTCCTCCTCTTCCTCTTCTTCTTTCCTCGTCTCTTCCTCTAGCTCCCCTTCTCGTTTTCGTCTTTCTTTTAATCGGCCGCGTGCCGTCGGCACAGGGGCGGATGGCAATATTCGAAGCGAACCGAGCCAAGCCAGTTTAATATCAGCAGATCGAGGCACAAATGAATATTCATTAAACACATTTTTCCGATTTTAATTACATCCCCTAAGCGGATCTGGCCTGGGCTTACGCAGCGGTTCCCTTGGCTTCTCTCTGCCTTTCCTTCTCCCATCCGTCTCTTTTCGCGCTTTTTTCCTCCGCTGCTTCCTCTTTCGACTCTCCTCCCGTCCTTTCTTCGCTTCTGTCCATCTCTACTCTACCGTTCCCGACCTTATCATTCGTCGTTTCATTCGCTGTCCCATTCTCGCCGGTTTCCTCGGTCTCTTTGTAACCTATACGCTTTTTAATGAAATCCACCGCGGTGCAAGAGCAGCAAATGCCATTATTAATATCACCAGCCTTATCTTTCAGCAGAAACGAAGAATTACTTTGTTATTAATTCCAATGTTCGGCTCTACCGGGTCCGTTGCTCGAGTTTCGCTCGTCGAACGAAATTGACGTGATCAGAGTATCGAATTGAAACGCTCATAGTTGGGGAATTTTCTTTCGAGTCGCAATTTAATTTACGGAAGAAGAAGATAACGAGAAATGTCGAACTGTTAAAGTATAGTTGTCTCTTTGTTCGATGTCGTCGATTTTGAGCCTCGGTAGTCTAAGCAAATTTTCTCCGTTGCTTAATGCGAACCAAGCGTACAATTTCATGCTGTTTGCCTCCTACTTGGTCTTTTAATTTATCAATTTCGATAATTTTGATTACTACTCGTTGAATTCTATCGTTGCATTTCTTCTTTAACCGAAGTTTATATTATATTAAAATGCAATGTGTGTTATTGATACCTTTTCGAAGCTAATAGTCGCAAGATTCTATCATTTTTAAAGTCGTAATATAAATCATATTCGAAAGAATTGAAAAGTTAGATATTTTCATTCAACAGAAAGGTAGAAAGTTTTAGATCGTTTCATTCGATAATTAAAAATGGCTTTTCGTTAAACGAAATTCCAATCGACCATCGTTTGTCACATAAAATTTAAACTTTCCATACGTATATCTCGTACATCCGGCAGAAATCTACGTTGATCGCAGAGCACGTAAAAACCTACCACCAGATTATCTAAACGATCTATTATTCCGGTCGCTCACGAAACATTCTCGCTTGCTTCGAGGATGCGCATGCATTCAGGCGACGTCGTAACGTCTGAGGAAACGCGACGCGTTCAGCCTAAAGGGGCTCGTTAAACAATCGTTCCGGCTGTTTTCAATCCTTCTTCTCTTCTCCAGACACCCCCGAATTTTTCTTTGTGCCATACCTCTCCCCCATTTCTCGGCTCACCCCCTTATTCGCCGTCGCACACAGGATCGCGCACATATGACGCGATGGCGAATGGTGAATCGAGCACGCATGCGCTCGACATCGCGTTTTTTCTCCTCTTCTTTTTCGTACCCCACCCCAATGGCCAGTTGCAAGACGAGGGGTGGTTTGGTGGTTGGGGGTGCGGGTCGGCGAAGTAAGGGTGTTGCCACGGGCAACGCTAACGAGCTCCATGAGCGACGTTAGATAGAGCAACACACCCCCATGGTACCCTCGGAATTCCCCTCCTTTGCTGCTGCTGCTGCTGCTGTTGCTGCTACGACAAACCCCGTAGAAAGTTGGTTATGTATAAATACTCCCTCTTACGTGTGCTACCGTCTATGCAATACGCGGCGGAGGATGAGAGTATGGCAAAAAGAGAAAAGAAGACGGAGCTTGTGGTTCGCCTGCACGTCTATTCAGACCACTTCTTCTTCTTCGTCTTCGTCTTCTTCTTCTTCTTCTGCTTCTTCTTCTTGCGCTGCTGTTGGCGTTTTTTCTTTTACCTTACAAGCCGTACAGACGTAATTTAACCACTTTCGCGTGCTCTTCGTTTTTCTTGTCGTTACAGCCTGCAGCTTTGTTTCCCGCTGCTTTATGTCACGCCTCCGGTTTTCTCCGTTCTGTTGTTCTTACCGACACGCGAAATTGATCGCGCGTTACCGTGTGAAATTCAAAGTACTCGTTCTCTCGTTGGTGTCCGAACTGGTTAAGTCGTTTCCCGGCGAGGCGAACGGATTTCACGCTGGATTTTGAGAGAATTGTTTTTACGCAATCGTCCTCCGTCTCGTTTCCTTAATGATGCATTTTTACATATAATGTACGTTGTTTTGTCTGTATAGGAGATCCATTTCTCATTATATGTACTTTGGAATTAAACTATTGGAATACGGAAACATCATATTCGTAATATTTATAGTTTCTTATAATTAATTATACGATTGTATCGTAACTGCAACACAGTGTACAGAGTTCCTGGTTTTCGCTCCGGAATGATGAGATAGAAATACGCCTATTGAGTTCTATTATTTTTCTGTGATGAACGAACGTAAATATGTTGTTAAATCACATTTTCTACTTTAACAGAGTATTATAAAATTGCTTCACAGTATTATTCTTCCACTTTAACCGTTTTATAACAGTTTGTAAGTAATTTTATGCTACCCTTGTTCTACCGCAACAGTTAAAATAACTTTGAAATAACTTTATACCATTGTTTATTCACTTTATAGCTTCGTAACAATTTTTAAACGGTTCTATACTACTGTTTATTTTATAACAGTTCTATAATATTTTCTAAATATTTCTCTTCCGTCTGTACAAACATGTTTCATCATTTTACGTCACTTTTTTCATTTTCCGTTTTCTTCTCTGTGATGATTAGGTGATCGTCGTTCACAGGATAGACGATGTACGTTAATAGATACTTAAGAATTCGCGGTCAAAGGAATTAATTCGAGTTAAAAGGGTTCTTTTCTTCAGGAAGATGTTCAGGGTGAGGATCACACTGCTAGGGGTGAATCAGCGGGGGGTTTACCGGCCGCGACGGGCTGTGGGAGGGTGATTGTCGGAGCGGGAAGGCAATTACGTAATCAAGTAATTAGTCCCTGACCTCGGTTAACAGGTTTCACCGTGCCATTCAACCGTCCTGATTTCCTACAGAATCTCGGTTTCCTTCCTTTTTCGCTCCTTCGTGAACGATCCGCGCTTTAATGCGCCTAGCAATAAATTTCCACGATCCGAAAATTTTTTCTTTTCTCGATTAGTTTCTCTGATATATATATTTTTCGCGTAGTTATAATTTATTAATCGAAGACCACACGAAAAAATATGCTGAATCTATCCCTGTTGATTTTCTGATTTTCGTGTTGAAAGGAAGTTCTTTGATAGGAAATAATTAATAAAAAAAGAGAAATAATCTGTTATCTAAGATATAGAGTCTTTCACAAATACTTTATATATTCACCAAGTTTTACGACAAAAATGAATACAACTAATGTTATAATAATCAATAGTTCGAAATGTTTAAGAGTGTGCTAAAAATATATATTTAATTTCATTGCATTGAATCTTAAAAGTGCCCTTTGTAACAGACAGAAAATGTGATTTACATATATCGTGTTTTTTCCCTGTGATCTTCGTTTAAATATTGTCCAAATATGAACACTTTTAAAGAATAATGTAACTTTGTTTTCTTTCTTCATTCTTCTCATCGACTTCTTAGTCATTCGGAATAAAATTGATACTGTTTTGCATTAAGGTTCAATTTTTTAGTATATATAGACCAGAACCTTCGAGTAATTTGATTATGTTTTCCTGTGGTCCTTGCATATTAGTTATTATTATTACATATTAGTTGATGTTAGTGCTGTGTCTAGAATTTTTATATGAAATAATAAATAAAAAAGAAAGACAGTTTTATATTCAATTAACGCATCATTAACTCATTAGTGATTTTACATTGTAAAACTATCTGGACGACTTAATCGTTCTTTCTCGTTTTACCGAAAATGGAAAAAACACGCGAGGTCAGTGCAATCAAACTAGGAAATGAACGAGCTAGGGTTTGCGCAAATTAAAAGATTCCTTATAGAACCATTCACGTTCCGTTTGATAACCAAGAGCGGATGAATCATAATGCGACGGAACGAACCATCGTAAAATAGTTGCGTGTCTACCATGACAAAGTAACGCGATTTTTTTCGCGCGAGGAGTGGAATTCATGTAGAAATATTTATTGGAGCGAGAAATGTGTAGACCGTTTTTTTTCTCCTTTCCCCCTCCGATACGAAAGTTTTGAGCAAATTTTTAAAAGCACGATAAAAAGACTAGATGAGGTAACGAGAGGGCGGGCAAACGAGTTTCGCGCAAATTGGAGAGTTCCTTTTCGCAAATACAGTTATGAGAAAATCGTTATATTTGAACTGCGTATACTATACATACGCGATAAAGAGAAGAACAAAAAAAAGGAAAGGAGAGAAGAAAAATTATGGTCTCACTCTTTGTGGAAACGCGTACGGTTTTTCCTAATGAGATATTTTTGTGCTTTAGAGGGGAAAAACGAGTTTTTAGCCTTGTAACGTGAATTATGATTTTTTAAATATCGAAGAGAGTCATGTCGCTGTATCAAAAATATCGATGATCATATATGTACAGATATAGATATATTCATCTGTTTTCTTTGCGTCGAACAAATGATTGTTCTGACTGAATAAAGAAATATTGATAATTCAGGTAATTATTATATGATAAAATTTGTGATATATGACTTACGGCATCAAATATTTGTCTGTGATGATTGAAAAAAATGTTCATACGATAACCAATTTTAAATCATTGATCAAGGTATATGTATGAATTTTTATCATGCCATTATTTTGTTAGAAAAGGTACTGTTTGCTTGAAATTATACATATTTTATAACCACGTTCCTCATGTGTATTAATAATAAATAAACGAGTGAGATATATATATATATATTTATTATATATATATATATATATATATACATATATATTTATCCATATATATATAATATTCGCGAAACATAGCAGTTTCGTATATCAAAGACTGTACGAGGAGAGTTGCCAGAGAATTTAGAATATTTCATATCTTCTTTGTTCTACGAGGAACATTATGAGCGTCCCGTCTTCATCCCAAGAAATGAAAAAAAATCCCGCGAGCACACGGGACAAGAGGGTGGCTGCAGAGGGGTGGGGCTTGACATCGAAGGCAAGAGAACAGACGGAGGGAACCTTACTTATTGCTATGTTTTAATATAACGATGCTATAACGATGCTTCGTCTGCTGTTACGTTTATTCTGATGTTGCTTCCCCCCTTCTCTCTTCCCATCGTTCTCTTCTTCCTGGTTTCGCTTCAATAATCCATTCGTGATACTTGTTTTCCGTGTGTTGGTAAATCCGCGACGTCATCGTTGCCCGACATACTCCTGCTATTCTTGATTTTTCGCTGGAGTATCGTTCGATCCAGTCGCGTGACGATTGCTCGAGCTTCCTATTATATTTCCAGAGATCAACCCTATGTATGCAGTAAATATTTCACAGTTTGAACGAATAGGCTATAAAGTATGATGGACAAATGAAAATATCGCGCAAGTTGCATTATTCCATTGAGTATTTTCGAGCTTCCATAATTTAGTGAAAAATTGGGAAAATCAGATCAAATTTTCTTTTTCATAGGTAATAAGTATCCGACAGGACGTAAGATTCATTCTATCTATTGTTTTTACAATTTTCATTCATGATATAGAAACTTTCGTCGTTTAATAGAAGAATTACAGGAGAATAATTAAATTTTTCTATAGACAGAAGGATTTTATATATTTTTAATACAATTCTTATCAAGAGAATAGATACTCTGTCGTATAAAATTTTGTCATATGTAAAAGTTCACAATTATTTTTTTCAAATTCCAACTCCCATTAGCCATAAAATCTTGTTTTGTCCGACATACTATGGTAATATTATATCTTTGTAAAAATATTAAATGATAAAAAGTCGTGAAACGTTAACGATGGCACTCAATGACGATCGCACTTCATGGCACTCGAGTTTTCAAATATTTTGCCAGAGAATAAATTATTTCTTCATTCGACGGTTGTCTAGCGAGGGCCGTATGTCTCCGATGAGTTGCAACTGTGAGGGTGCAGGATTGGAAGGACGAAGATAACCCGGCAGCGAAGAAGAAATGATCAACGAGGAGGAAGAGTCACAGGCGGCGGAGTGTTCTCTCTCGATTATTGTGCATAGCACAAAGCACGTTCTTTCTCCATTTCTTTCTCTTCTCTTTCCTACCGTCAACCTCCCTCCTCTGACTATCCTTCTGTATCAGTTTCTCCACTCGGCGTCCTCATCTTGCTGGATAATACCGGCTTGGATATAATAATACTCCCGCGCAAAACACAATGCGATATTTTCTCTTGGTAAATTATCTCTGTGTTGCTTTCTCAAGCTTCTGCTCCTTTCCACCTACTCTGCCTTCCGTCGTCTCCCTTTTGACGATTACTTACTCGCCCTTTGCCCTCCTTTCTTGATCCTGCGATTTGTCTCTTGGCAATACGTCCTCTACCGAATGCACCGTAGATTTTGTTTAGTAATGAACCGCCAAGTTATTTCACTAGAAATACGGCCAATTGTTTGATAGACAATTATGAAAAGAGCGTTACAGAATGATCTATGTATATGTAAGCATGAACGAAGGTATTGGTCAATGAATAATAGTTGAAACGCGGAGAAAAATGTGAATTGAATTAAACAAAAATTCCATTCTAAGGATTTTTAATTGGAGCATTTTGACGTTTTGTTATCAGGTCACGTTTATAGTTTAGGTGTTTGCAATTTTTATTGACAAAGAGTACCTATCTATAGAAGTATAGAAAAATATGATACACGCAGAAAAGTAAGATTATCAACGGTGGAATTACGAAATCTGTCAAAATCATAGATTCCAGATTTTCTACTTTTTGGATTATTAAAATTATTCCTCGTGCTTTTGATAGAATTAATATTGCCTTTCATTCGAATGGAAACGTGATTACGTATATATACTTTGTTCTTTGATTATACCACTTCCACTAGAATAATTTCTGTATTATACGAATTGTAATAATTTACGTACATGCCACGGATTGACAGTTCTAGTTCTCAGTTGAATGCTGACTATACATTTTTCAATAATCAAACATGTCCAATCGTCGAAATAAAATCGTGAGTTATTTTTCTCCGGAAAAAATTTCAACAATACACCAACAAAATAGAAAATCTACGGAAAGCAATTGTATCTTTATCCATCGAACGATCTTTGAATTTTCACCTCTTCAGTTTTCATGCATCAACGTACGTCGATAGTAATGCACATATAGAATTGTACATACATACGTAGATATATTCTATGCGTTCCGAATTCTTTTATTTTTACAGTCTACGCTGCACGGCGTGAAAGCAATCCGCGCGAAAGCGGAAAGCACAAACAATCTGGCGCGTTCGCGGATGACAAATGTTTTCGTTCCGCGGTGCCATCGAAGTGTAGCACTTTTAAATCCAATTCCTATAATGCCCGCCTCCCCCGCACATCCCTCATCGACCATCCCTGCGTCTTTTGCTCGGTCTCTAGCCAAGTGGAGGCGGCGAAAAAGGGGGGTTGCGAGCATGGCCGCAAGCGCGTCCAAACAAACCTAGACCGATGGATTTCAAGCGCTTCGGCTTTCCAGGGATTTGAGGAAACGGGCTTGTATACCCCAACCGGTCGCCCGTTTTCCACAGCGTGGAATCCTCGCCCCGGAAAGAAGCGCGATGATTGTATGATAATGCAAAACCGAGCTTCCCCTAAGATACATTTTGGCGGATTGAAACTGTCTAGATCCTCTAAGACAGCGTTTCCCAACCTTTTTTCAATTGCAATTCCTTTTTGCGATAGCCGAATAATCTCTGATTTCTCTATATATTATATTTCTATTTTTTCATTTATTAAAGATTAGTGTCATCGTTAGTGGAATATAGCAATGTAATTGTATCAACACTAGAACTATTTCCTAAATGTGTTATATATAGCAAAATTATAAAAATATTATTTAATAAATAATTATATAAATATTTCATTGGAAAGGAATTTTTATTTTTGTGATCATTCGAAAATAACGCGATTATCTATTAACCACTGTATAACTTAACGATTGCTAGTATAAGCGTAATCCATAATATCATCTTATGTAAATTCCAGAATTACGTGATAAAGTAACTATATCAATTAAAATAAACGTTAAAAATGCGCGACTAAAAATAACCACGAGAACCTGCCAGGAAAAGGGTCACGACTCACAAGTTGATAACCAGGGTTCTAAGACGTACGAACGAGAAGCTCGACCAAATTCGTAGCTCTGATTTCTTTTTTCGAATGATATCCAAGATTGTAGAGCAACATTTCATTTCGGGGACAGGAGGAGGAATATATAAATTTTCGGGGCTGGGAATTTCAGCTGACAAAGCGAGTAATTTCATCGTCGGACGCTCGGTTCCTTTGAAACGGACATGGTTACGCGCGAAATTACGAAACCGTCGGAGTAAAACGTTCTTCACCGACTGTAGAATATTTCGTGCGCATTTTTCCGACATACTCCACGACAATGTTTCGTCTGTGTTCGGTGAATTTCTTTTACATATAAAAGAAAATCGGGAACAAATACAGAGAACGATATATGCGTATCTGTCTGTTATTGTTGGCGCTAGTTGAACTGTAAATTCTCGTAAAACGAGAGATGAGATGGTTAGAACGCGTCGAATACAGTAGAACAATTAAATATCAGTCTCCAAGAAACTAAACTCGGCTTTCTATGCAGTTATCGACTTCGCCATTATCTAGGTACGTAATTCATGTGCAATATCTCAAAACAAAAATCTTATTTTCATAAATTTGTCATAATAGGATAGCAAGAATGATCGCAAATGTCGAGATAAACTTTAAAAATTTTTATCTGTAATCGTCAATTTTGTATACATTCCATTTCATGGAATTAAACAACATCGTTCCTGAACGACTTACATATACATTCTTATGAGTGCAGTTACACAGCACGCATTTCGATCTTCAGATATTCGATTCGTCAGAAGGACAGAAAGTTCGTCAGAAAGTGCATCCATTGTAACGGCAATCTTAAGCGAAGGATCGGCCGGAAATTATTAATTCCGTTGGTCTTCTTCGCGATGTTACGGAGTCGGTCGCGTGCAAATCCACGAGGAGGAAGAGTCACACACAGTTGCTGTCGCAAAATAATCCCCTATACCGGCTTATTGATCAGATCACAAGTCGTTGGAGCACGCCACCCCATTTCGTCTACCCCTCTCTGCCCTCGGTCTTCCCACCTCCCCCTCCCCTCAGCGCTCAGAAACCGGGCATTTTTATTCGTGCAGTTTCACCCCCCTCGTCCTTCCTTCCTTCCTTCCATCTCGCCTCACCTCCCCCACAGTCGCCCTCTCAACGACACTGGGGTGGCAAAGTCGTGAGAGCGCCATTTTTTATTTCACCTACGTCGAGGAACGGCCGCATGGAGATTCATTAATAACAAGCTGCGGCGGTTCCTACGAGGATTAGAGAGAGAAAGAGCGAATCCTCGATTGAGGGGTGTAGGGGTGGAGGGAGCGGCCGGAGGGAGGCGGGCTCGTTTGTTAGGTGGGATCAATCCTCGAACGAATATCGGGGGAAAAGGAAAATTGCACGAGTCGAAATATTCGATGGATTAGAGGACACGTGCCAGCTCACCACGACTTGCCGGCGAGTCTGAAGGAAATTGCTAAGAAATTTTAATAAAGGTTCCCATGGCTCGGTCGCGGCTGTAATTCAGGGGGGTTGCTTTATCGCTCCGTGCACGGCTCCGTTTGATTCCGTGCGTGATTATCGACGAGTGTAATGCTCCTCTATGTATGCGAATAAAAAAAGTTTCTAAAAGTAGTTCGTCTGGGATGAAACCGTAAGTTTTAAAATGGCACGCTGTCGCGTATCGGGAATTCCAGACATCTGTAATTCAAATACGAGAGAAGTCGACGCGACCGCGCAGAGTCGGATAAGGTGTTTTATTATGCGTCAACATATTACTCTTCTCCTTCTTTTCTTTTTTTTTTTCTGGTCGGCCGTTTACTTCTCCCGCTCCGCCGACACTTTTATTTGGTCGATCCTGAGGGCTGGTCTCTCCGTCGAGAGAAGTGCCTTAGGGTGGGCCGTCGCTGTTGCAACGAAGAAAGGGGATTTTTGGTATTTTTCGCGAGAGCAGGGAAACAGAACGGCCAGGCGGAAAAGGACAGATTATAGCTGGTGGGGGTCGGTTAAATAAGGAACAGAAATAAATAGGAAGGGAAGAAAAGAGCTCGTTAGGGGGTCTCCGTGAGTTTCTGAGTACCCAACTACCCGGCCAAAGCCTCCCTCTTCTTTCCCTTCGTTTCTCCTTTCCTTCCTGTCCTTCTTCTTGTTCTGCCTTCGTCTCTTCCTCTCGCTTTCTCTCACTCCCTCTCTATCTCTCTTTCTCCTTCTCTGTCACTCTATTCCTCTACGTTTCACAGGCATCCCGTGTCATTCCTTTTGCGTCCTCGCTTCAATAATATTTTTGACGTTGCTGTTTACTCTTTTTATGATTGTCACGCCGAGACAAGCTTATCAAAAGATTTGTACCGGAGACTAATTTGTTCAGGGTAAGAACGGATAAAGATGATGCTAACACACTACTTCACCCATATATGTAGACTAGTATTGTTTCATAAGATGCAGTTAACAGTTGTATATCCAAATTAAATTAACTAAAGTAAATACAAAGTAATGATTGATAGCGTATTTTTATACATTTATGAAAAATGTTTAAATGTAAAAGTATACAGAATGTACATAGTATACAAAGATATGTGAAAGATTCAAAACATGATACTTGCTACAATTCCTAACAAACGGATCAAATCTGTTCTTTAATTGTGTCACGAAAATACGAATTCGGAAAATTGGAAAGCTGAGTGAATTATTAAAGACAAACCGTCGTATCACCGATCCGGAAGTCAGAAGAACTCTTTAAGAACTCTTTTAACAGGCTATTAATTGTTTCTGGGGGCTTGAAATTTTAACGGGTTAATTTCTCCCACTATACATAGGGTGGTCGGGACGCGAGAGGGCGATGCGGAGGATGCAACCCTTTCGTCACGGAAAGGAAGGAAGGAAGGAAGGAAGATCGTCGCCCTGGCAAAGGGTCGGCCAGGTTTTGTCGGGGGCTTTCGTCGGTGAGTTTAACGGGGTTTTGCTGGTCGCTGGATCGAGGGTTTAGCCTAGGTGGAAAGAGGTGGTTTAGCGAGTTACGAGCAATTGCCCACCGCCATTCTGCGCCATTGCTTCGTTCTTTAACCGACCAGCCACTTTCTCACCCCCTAAGACCGGTCTCCCCCCCTGCGTGAGAGGGTAAGCGCTTGATAGGAACCGGTGAAAATTGCGTGATTAACCGAAACCATTTCCCTACCCGGTTCATCAGTACGCTCCTGCGACCACAAGGATTGGGATGCCTTCGGGTTATTTGGCCACGGACAATCCTGAAGGACCACGACGTCATCCTGTTCCAACCGTGTTTAGAGGATTGATCCACTGGTGAAGGAAGAGGGTCGTACTTACTTGGTTGGAACGAATGGAAGATCGTCCAATGTCCAATGAAGTTTCGAACGATCTGTTTTGCGGTTTTATTGTCGTCGATACCAGCGATCGATGGACGAAAAGTTATCGCAGGGTCAAAGGGGACGAACCCTTGAGATTACGTTATAAGTCGCCATGATAGCAGGGATGTATTAGGTTTGGGATGCGTGGAGTAGCGTTTGTGTGTAATGGAAGGTAGTGACGTGATGTGATGTGATGTATATAGGTGTTTGGAGGAAATGACATTAACATTTTGTTACATTACGTTACACGTTACATGGTGTTATTACGAGAATAACATTACGTTCAGCGAAGTTTGATGTAATTTTATACGTAAGAATAAGAGGAATGATTTTACGTTATGGTTTTCTCTTTCTCTCTTCTTACGTTGGTTATTTTATGTTCGTTATAAATGTATTTGTAGTAGGTTAGAGAATGTTTTGGTATATCTATTACGTGGAATTATTAAATATCCTTATTTTAAATTATATATATAATATTTATAGTTTTTTATGATTCTAAAGTAGCTGCTGGTTTGAAAATATTTGTCAACGATGTCTTTCTTACATTATGAAAATAAAAACGACAATGAGAATACCAAGGTTAGTGTTCTCTCGCTTCATTTTCCTTTCCTTTCTACTTAAATTTGCCGCAGATCGAATTATCCGGCAGTCGCGAAATTACGCGAGCAGAATCAGCGCGAGGAACGAAACGAAGCGCAAAGCTTAATGTGGATAATCCGCGGTTGATTGGTTCAATTAAAGGTGTCCAGACGGGTATAGACGATTCAATAGTACACACTTTGATTTTTGTCTTCTTATACAGTGGCGAGATATTTGTTCACAAACTGTACATGAATTTACATAGATATTTTTCTATAATTTAATTTTGTTTATACAAAACCATCCCCTTTTTAAATAAAATAAAAATATATTTCTAAGACACTTTGCACTAAAATAATCCTGCTTTGCAATAATAAAACTATATAAATAATATTTAATTATTAAGTATTAAAAAAGTACCTATACCTATGTATATTTTTATTATAAATCCTAGGTTCTTCATCGAAGCGATAATAATTATTCTTTTGTATCCATCTACATTAAATAAAACTGTATTTATTCTACGTCTAAGTTATGCGAACAATATCTATCGGTTTTTAAAATCATGTATAATAAAAATTCATATGTACACAACATAATATTTACATTATATCGTTACGTTATATATTTACGTAAATATCGTTAAGGGATAAAAATTCTCATATTATTACAAAATATCAGTTTACACCAATATAAATTTGTATAAAATCCACACACCGTATATTCAAGCCCTATTCTCAAGAAACCAAGAAATAAAAATAATATCTCGGCTAATAAAAGTCGAGCGCTGACCAGGAATACAGTAGAAGACAGTCGGAAAAACAGTTCACGCGATCAATAGCAAAAATAAAAAAAAATGTTAACGAGCCTTCTACCGGATGTTAGTGTATTTAAGGTAAAAAGCATCGTCGTCCACGTTTTCCTTGGTGTTTCTCGATCAGTCTCATTCCACTGTCTTCTCTCGAGACATAGCTTAATAGTCCTGTCGTTATCTTGTATTGTAATCAGAGGGTGATAGCATGGCTTCCTGCTGCTGCTGCTGGTGACCCAACACATTCGCACGGCATTAATATTTGATCATGGTTGGCGGGGGTATGTGTATGTTCGCTCACGCAGAGAGGGCGGGGCGAAAGCACACGAAGAAATGTTACCAGGCACGAGGGCTATGGACATTCCTTTCCATTCGAATTTTCGTAATTTTCGTTCCTCGGGAAAATTCGATTTTATAGATGTCGTTTTAAAGATTAGGAAAAATCCTGGAATTTTATAATTGTCGCAGAAATTTGTTACATTGATATCTTCCTATTAAACCGATGTTTACAGATTTTTTTTTAGAGTAACAAAATATATAGTAGTTTAATGTTCTAGCTTTAAATTTAATTAATTCTTATTTATATTTAAAAACGAAGTATATTATATTTTAAGGCGTTGTTAAATATGAACTAATACAGTTGTACGTAAGTTGCAATATAATAGTTTAAAGTAGATTTTATTCGAGTCAGAATATTTTTCTAAGCGAGAAATCTGTAGCTATTCGTTGAGGCTACTTTTAATTTATTATTTTCATTTTTATAAAAATGTAATTTAGTCGATTATAGAAATTGACTTAGAATTCTCTTAGTAATTATCCCTTCAAATAAATAATTCGATATAATAAGAAATGTACTCTTTATTATAGGTAATTAAAGCAACTTGCACACCATATGCTTTCATTTCCGCTAAAACACTTGCACCAGAATAATTTCTTCAAATTGTATGATTACTATTGTCATACATTTCCTTCAAAATAAAGTCCAAGAAATTGCATACCGACAACGATTATTGCTGTTATTTTCCTTGATATTTATGAGATTCTTGTGCTAAAGACGACGATGTAATGTGAGGATAATCGAAGGCAATATTCATGGGCTGTAACACGTGGCGCGTCTATGATCTGATTTCAGCCCGTTCCCTTCACGGTAGCGACGGTATAATGTAATCGGAGTCGCGCAAGCACATTAGCTCGAAGCCACGGCCTGGATATCCTACCGTGTTATGGACCGTTCTAATTGTCCCTTAGGAGGCGATGTTTGCACAGGCGAAACTTTTTCTCCCGTTTCTTCTCGTGTACACAAAATTATTTCTCGATCCGTCAACGAGAGGCGAGTGTAAATATCGAGTTTCGTCGTGAGAGGGAAAGAGTTTAGCGTGGAATTACCAGGTGGAGACAATGATTGAAAACGTACACGAGAGAAAAAGCAGCAGAAAGAAGGAAGCATATACCTTATGATTCTCATCTTTTGTCAACATGTATAATCAATAACGCTTTTAATGTCGTGTATTTTTCTATTAGATATAATGTACTAGTGCTCGCTAATTAAAGCTTTTCCAACACTTTTGACCAACAGATATCGTTTTTCTATGAGAAGAGAGATTTCGATTCGCTGGCTGATCGAAACGCAAATATTTTCTCTATATCGACCGTTGATATAACGGAACACGCGGTTTACACGGTTAAAAAGTAAGGAAAATATTTGGCGAACCTGACGAGACTATTCGTGCGGACATCTAGATACGATATTGTATCCTGTTACAGTTATTACACAATTATAAGAGATGTTAGACGCGTTTTAGAATATTGGCAATAAAATCCACGAGGAAATAATTTCATACAGAAAGCTAAAGGCTATAAAATGATATCTTTTTGAAGGAACGTATAAGTACGTCTATAGTCTGAGAATTGCTAGAACATACTACTTGCATTAGTATTTCTCGGTATGATACCGAATATATACCGTACATGACAAATATCGTTGTTCTTGAAATTTATTTTTACGAAACTTATTTCTTTCATAAGTTCTTTCATAAGACAGACATCAAACGAATCCAATATTTATAATTAAGGACAATATTTTTCGTTTAATACAAAAATTATTTAGAAAGTTTCTGTATCATTGTGACGTTCTATGTTTGTTCCGTAATAAAAATATGAAACTAAATCAATTAATTATTGTATGTAAAAATGGTTTTTTTCTATTATTATCTTGTCAGCGGTATCCTTTATCATATTATATTCGGTTTTTATAAAATGAAATTATAGATAAAATCATGTATCATAGAATATATTTTTGGTTTCATCCTAAATCATCCCGCGTTAATTTTATACTCTATTTCGATAATTGGGTATAACTCGGCTTGTTTACGTTCACAGGAGCGAATCGTTCGTTCTCGTCAGGATGACGTTAATTAGGCTGTCCCTGGTCCCTACTCGAGGGTCGTTTAGGTATCACCCCACGATTATATCGCATCTCCAGAAAGACAACGTTTAGCAAGCCTACCCGCTGCGACTTTTCTTGCCTATAATTGAGGTCGGCCGTAGCCATTTGTCTCTACATTAAAACGAGACGATCGTCCGGTCTCTTCCGCCTTTGTTCTATTTACCTGCCTCATAAAGATCCTAATACACTTTGTTCTACTATAATCAAGATTGAAAAATACCCTTCACTTGTTGGTGTAGAATATTAGAATATTAAAACGCGAAACATTGTTTGATATTATTGGAAATGAATGGTGGGATAGCTATAGGAGTATTGTACTAACTGCTTGAACATTATTTCAATGTTTATAATTATGGTTAAAAAGTAATAGATATATTTTAAATCGTTGGAGCAATTTTTATCTTTTCACCGACTTTTTACATTTTTAACGAATTAATTAGTAACAATTTTTATATCATTAACCAATATCTTTAGAAATTTATACATTATACTATCGTATAGCCTGTATTAACTTTATTATATGAGCTATGGAGCGTTTTAAAGATCATTAATTACATTATACGCTATGTACTATTAGAAATATTATTAACATTCAATAAATAATTCAGTTTTTACAACTATTCACTTCTATACTTCAGTCACAAACAAATACCTCCGTCAGAAATTCCACTCTACCAAAAAAGAAAATGAAAAGAATCTCCGCCATATCATAAATTCGGCACCATAAAAGACTCATAATATATTCCTTGAACCTAATCATTGAAGGGGAAATTTTCGACTTTTTGGTCGGCGTGAAGCTTGATCGACCGGTCAAAGGGAATCTGCGACTTCCAGTCATGGAAGCGTGCAACAAAGTCGTTGTCAGTTAGTATATAAAGAAACGACAGAGGTAGCAAGGATGGGAAGCCTGGCAGACGGAGCATAACCGAGTCTTCTGGCGTGAGGTGAACCATGAACGAGGCTCAATCTGCTGGAATCCTGAAGAACGGACATTGATCCACTTCAGGACCGGCTCGGCAGCAAATCGTCTGGAAGATCGTCTTCTAAAAGGACCAGACACAGAGACCGTGGCCTGCCACGCGTATACACACACACATATATGCATATATATTTGCCGAGCTGAGTATATAGTTCCGGCCAGAATTTCTGTGCACACATAAACACGAGAGTACGTCGATCGAGCGTGAGAACGTCCTTTGCCAGCCCCCGATTCTTCAAGCTTAATTGGTCCGCGAGTCAATTTGAGAACCGAAAAAGGAAAAACAGGTACACCGCATAGACGTGGTTTCTTCCGCTCGTGCAGATCTCCTGTAATTTAGCGTTAGACGATGGAACGCTCGACCCGAGTCAAGGTCGGTTCAGAACAGAATGGAGCAGAATGATCAAAATGATACTAGGCGAAGTTTGGAAGAAGTCTATTATCGGGAAGATCGATCGTTGGAAATCGATTGGATGGTACTTTTTATCCAGAGTTAGAAATTTAATGGATGTCTGGAAAGCACGTAAGACTCGTTTCAATATTGAGTTAATTTTGATGTAAGAAAATATACCTTCCGTTGCATGCAGAAAGCTATTACCTTTCTCATTGCTTGATCGCAAATACTTGTATCCCGAATTAACTAAAATAAGTATAAATATTAAAGTAATAAGATATTCGAATATTAAGATAAGTCTTTGTTCAGTTTATACATGTTTATCGTATGAAAATTTATTCAGAAAATTCTAGTTTTTGAAGTAACGACTATCTCTATCTATGATCTTAATCGATGTCTCTCTATTAGTCGCCCAATTTTTTTGAGATGCAAATGACGTTAGTCGATTATGAGTGAATTAAGTGGATAGTATATTCTTCGTAACTTATAAAACGATTGCTTGGATGTTATAATTCTTCACTGACGATGGAATTTACTGGGTTCTTACAGAATCCCATTATAAATAGGCATACGACAATACATATTTTCTAAATCTAACTGACTGATGGTTATTCTACAACTTTATTATTAGAAAAAGATCTGTCTGCGAAAAACCTAACCTTGGTATTTAGTTAATTTCTATATGAATATCTCCTGTTGCACGAAAGAAACTACTATCACAAGACAGATGGAAGAACGATCTTTGATCACAGATTTCTCTTTTACCTACCAAATGAATCGTTCAAAAACGCCTTCGTCGAACTTATCCGCCTATTACTCTCATCCTGGATCAGCGAATCGACGTTTCGCCGCGCAGATTCCGGGGAAGTCATCTAATACAATTTTCCAGGAGCGTTGGAAATTCAAAGGATCGGAAAGAAGTCGCCGAGTCCGCGTCTCTTTCAGACGAAAGATTAATTGATACGTCTTCGGTGATCCCTGATGGAGTTTGACAGTAATCGGTTCGCAGAGGCGCGCCACTTTGTGAGTCGGTTTTTGCCGGCTCATCTTGTCCGGGAAAACCTAGGGGCAGGGAATAAAAAGTGGTGTAATCTAACAGACGATTGGTTGAGAATGGGCCCGGTGTCGGTTGAACGATTTTGCCTGCGGGCGACATGTGGACAGGCAGCAGCAGGTGATTCCGATGTAACATGAAAGTGTGAGCGCTCGTCTGCGTATATACCTGGCCTGCGTGCATTTGCACGCGACCACACTGCACCCACGTGTCGTTCTTCAAACCTCGTGCATCGCGTTGGAACGATAGCGGGCCATTAAGCGCAACGAATTGCGCTGGACAGTGTCCAGCTCGGGAGCGCCGACGAGAGCCGGTCTTTCTGTCGAGATAGCCATCTTCGTATGGAAATTTATTTTTACGGCTCCATATAAGTAGTCACGTATGTTGAAAAAAGAAGGAGACGAAGAAAAACCACGTGCACGTGAGCGAGGCAAAGGTGCTTCGTTAAGATAGATTTATGTGGAACGAAAAGCTTTTGGATGCTCGAGTATTTCGTTAGTATATATATCTTGTTTATCTATTTATTTGCTTATTTTACATAGTGGCTACGAAAACTATATTTGCGCACCACTGTATTTATTACGTAGCATTTCGATACTAATTAATTAGATCCGAGCGTATTAAATTTCATAATGACGAAACGTATTAGATTTCAAAATGAAAAATAAGAGCATGAATTGAATTCAATTATAAACAGTAGGAGATACATATTATTTAAGAAAAAGAGAGGAGATAAAATTCAATTAACTCGGTTCAGACACGTGCAAACTACTTGATTGGAGAATCCTTCAAAATGGATAGATAATTTTGCACGAAAGATTATGAAAGATGTAGCAACGATGCAAAATCTCATAAAAATTAATTTTTACGATTCAATAAATTTTATCCTTATCTTCGCGATATCTTCTCTTAGTTTAAACTATTAAGAAACGCTATGCGCGTTTCCTAGCCCTCTGATAGGCCCTAATGGCAAGCCTAAAATTTGAGTCAATAAACGACTCGATCGATTTTCGATTAATCAGCATACGTGGAGTCACACGAGCGCGAATCAGCCTTCTCACCCTCCGTGGTCCCCTTTTCGCTCTCTGGTTCCTCTTTGTTGTCTCGCGACAAGTCCAGTACACAATCAAGACGAGCGGATACTGTTTACGAAGCGTCGCATCAACGACGACAGGCTAATGGCTTCAAGACATTAAGTTAATTGCTCGGCACATCGTACCTATGTACTCGCATTTGCGTGTGCGACGAGCCCATCTTTCTTTCCCTATCTGCCTTCCGCATTCCCTTCCCACCTTTCTTCTGTCGTCACGTAATGTTCTCCGTAATGGAAGCATCGTAAAGGACATAAGTGCTTCCAGCGTGGACTTTTCGCGGAAAAGAGCCTCATCTTCCTCGTCAATATTCGATCCATTAAAGTGGAAGTTTTCAGACAGGTCGTCGTACTCCCGGCCGTTCATTTGAATCTAACCCAGCTCGGCTTGCTTCGAGTTACAGAAAATATTTTTCCGTCCCGTTCACACGGAGGGATGATTTTGTCGTTAACTGCGAAACTCTTGTAATTTCGCATATTCTTAACGCAGTCAAAATGTATAAATTTTACGAACGATAATAATAATAATAACAACAATAATTATTATCATGACTTTAATACGCGAAAATATTGTATATATACGCGAAAGATGAGAGTAAAATTTAATAAAATGTAAAAAGTACTGTGTTAAAGGGAGTATACAAACATGATAAATTAGTTAATCGATAATATATTCAAATTGTGTAAGCAGGTTAATAATAAAAAAAAAAGAAGAAAAAAAATTAGGAAAAATAAGATTGCAAAAGATTTGACAATGTATCAAAAATAGAACCAGAAACAAAGGACACGACAATGTAATTAACGAATTATATCGAATAACGAACGAATTAAGATATAAATTGAAAGTAATGATTACGAGAGCAGAGAACACGGATGAAATGACGAGATAAATTTATGATATCGTTAGTATACTTGTAAATTGAAAATATCATTCGACGAGACATAACATTCTCCTTCTTATACTCGATTTGCTTTTCTTTTTTATTTCTGTCTGCGATCGTGAATCGAGACGGAGCGAAATTATAACTCCCGTACATGGGGCGTACCGTTTAATGGATACTTCAATTAAAATTGGTCCAATCGGGGACGGGTTAATTAAAACAGTATTTACAAGAGACATGAAATTTAATAGAAAATTCTTCCGTTCATCCGGCCTGTTGAAAGTCATAATGCCGATTATGTAACCGAGAAGCAAGAAAGCAGCAACGTGGCATTCATTAATTCGGCGATGGGACGAAGACCGCGACGGAGCGGGTTAATCGTTATAGAAGAAACTGCTGACGAATTCACGAGCGAGCCTTATAAATATGGATGCTTTCGAAGAGCTGGCAAGGCCCGCTGCTATAACTTAACCTAGAATAATTGTAGAATTATTTCCCACGGAGCCGATCCAGAGCTACCCGGAGATTTCCTACTTTCGAACAATTTTCTTAACGACGCGACGCCGAGAAAATGCTGTTGAATCGAGTCACTCGTAATGCATATTAAATGAGAAATTTTTCGTCGTCCACGTCTCGTTAAGGAAAATATGCACGCGATCGACGATATTTTGATCGTAACTTGTTTTTCTTTATTTCTCATTCTCGGCTATTGTATGTTTTATTAAATATTCAAGATATTCGAATAGAGTTAAAATATAATTTTTATTGCAATTTTATTTGATCAACAATATTTTCATTGTAGAAAGAAAAGCAGATTAGACGATAGAAACGTTAATTTATACTTCTTAAATTAACTAAAATGCGATTAAATTTTAGGCGAAGGAAACGATCAAGGAATAAATAGGTATAATATAAATATGAAATAAATCATACGATTCATAAACTATAATATAGTACGATTTATGCAACCTATAAAATTTACATTTTACTTATATTACAACATAACGGTATATAAATATTTTAACTCGTCCGAATGTTAATGTAACTTTATACTTCATCCTCGCCAAAAAATATAACTCAAGAGTGGAAGCAGGGGATGACAGTTTCGTCGCTGATTTTTCCTGCTCGTCGAACCGTCTACGTGTATTTACATAAAAGGGCGAGTCGTTGGAATTTTTAAATCAAATTCCTTATCGGACAAGCACGAGGTCGTGCAAAGGAGAAATTGTGGGGGTGTAACTGGTACAGGATGTAGGGATGATGGCACGGAAAAGGTGAGTCTCTATCCACGAACAGGAAGAGGTAACGAGCTCGTTCCTCCACCACCAATTCCCCTGAAATACTCGCGACCCCCTTCTCAAGTGTCATCTTGCTCCCTCTTCACCTCTCTTTCTCCTTTTTTCCTCTTGTTGTTTCGTTCCTTTTTTTAATCTTGTTTCTTATCCAAAAATTCTTCTCACGTTTTTCCAAGCGACATTCTTGTGGAAAACGAGAAAACGATAGAAAAATGTAAGCTTTATAAAGAGACATTATTGTTAACACGATGACAAGCCATAGTGATTTGATAAAATATAGTTGGCATAACATCTTTAACATAGTTATTTGAAGCAATTATATATTTAATATTTTTAAGATCTTTTTTGGCACTTTTTATCCTTTTCGTTCCCTTTTTTAATAAAAAAAAAATTAAATCCTATTGTGACTAAAAATATTGTTTTCTAATATTTGCTAAATTGTAGCTGAAAGTGTTTGCTTCCCAATTTTTGCTTATTTGTGGCAATTTCCATTAGGTATATTGAAATATGTATTAAGGGTAAGCATGTAATTATAGTGCAATATCTTAGGTATAAGGAAACGGTAAGAGTATATGAGATTGAAAAGGGAGGGACAAAAAGGCAAAAGGAGGGGTTACCGAGGACATAAATCTTCGAAGCTTCCTTATCAAAGGTGCTCCGTTGGGAAATGGCGGCAATCTCGGACCTTTTCGTTCTTGAAATGAAGAAAAGCCGATCTCAAAGCCGATATGCCTATTACGTTGCTACATCTCATTCGACGAAATATGGATGATTGCATCAGAATTTCACGAATCTCTTACTCGTTTATTTTATATATTACCAGCCCAACATTTCTTACAATCTATTACTTCTTACAAGAATGATATACCAATAAACATTCTCATTCACATTTATCTATTTAAATATCTAGTAAATTTTATTCATTTTATCCGATTCGTCACCACATTGCAGATTGATATATATTAACTTTAGAAGCTTATATATTGGTATATATTATATATTATATTGGCTTTACAATCTTATTGGATACAATAAATGAATATTTAATAATTTATTTACAAAAACTCTTTTATTCCTCTGGAATATTTGTCCAATATTCTATACTTAGTTAATATAATCAAGTATGATTTACCACACAATTAAAGTGCACAATAACAAAATAATAGGCAAATGGATAAAAAGGTGAATTTAGGATATAGCTATAAAAAAATCGCTATAACTATCGATGAAAGTCAAAATTAAATTTTCCGAATACTCTTTTTATATCTTTAGCGGCTACTTGGAGGAACGAAGATCTCAAATCTCCGTTGTTTTCATCAATTTGATAAATCCAGTATCGAAAGACATGTTCTTCAACGCGATACAACTCTATACAAGTGCTTATCTTTGTTCAAACACAAGTTACATCACGTTTCATAATAATCGTCGAACAGTGCATTTCTAAAACAAGCTAATCCTATGTTGTTCTAAATGACATTCTACGATTTCTAATTTTCAAACAGCAGTGACCAGGATACTGCTCCGTTATCCACGTTCTGGAGCGGCTGACGCGAGCGTCGTTGAACTGGCATTGAAAGTACTCATCGATAGAACGATCATATTTTTTTTTCTTCTCTACTTCTTCTTCCTCTTTCCAGTCGTCCGTACGACGACACGAACTTTTCAGTAGGCGTAACAGTCGCCGTTATATAATGTATTCGCATGCATATAGTGACTGGTCGTTATCGTGGTAGTCGGTCGTTCCTTGAAGGGCTGTCAGGTGAGAGAGGGCCCTCGAGCGTAGGGAAATAGGAGTGCTATCGGGGTGAGAAAGGCGGGACGAGTGGGTGGACGAAGGAGAGCGGGTGGCTGAGAGAAGAAGTGAGAAAACACAGAGGACGAGAGAAAGAGAGAGACAGAGAAAGAGAGAAAGAGAGAGGAAGGGAAGCTGCTGGCAGAGAAAGAGGAGAGAAAGAGGAGAGAGCTCTCGGCTTTCGCGAGTATTATCTTGTCAGCGTGGATAACGACACCTCGGCGTCGTTCTACAGCCCTCATCAATTATAAATCCCGGCTACCTCTTACTACCAATCGCGATATCCCTATCTCGGGTCCCGCAATCGCAGATCGAGACGTCTCATTATCTCGCTAGTCGGCCATTGCGGTTTCGTCACACGCCCCCGCCCCCCACCCATGACGGAATGGATTGATAGAAAATATGACAACGTGTATCGGTGCGGATATTGATACTTTGTAACGTTCAATGTGAAATACTTATCAGGGGCTACTTTGATCAACTTTGATCAACCGCATAAATTGAAAAGCACGGAAAAGTGATATTACAAACGCTATTTCTACCGTTTTCTACCATTATGAATGCCATCCTCTTGAGAATTGAATATTAATCGTGTACCTACGTAATGGAATTAGAAATTTCATAAGAAGCGGATGAAAATGATTGGGGTTACACGTTGTTAAGATATAAAGCAGTATTTTAGTAAAAACGGTGGATGTAAGAGACAAGAGAGAAATAGCAGTATTATGAAAATTACTACTATTGCTGGAAATATTAGATTCACGCATAAATTAATTCATTGTTTTTAGATTCGTCCGTTCTCTCATAATTACTTAAAATTGAAATATTTTTCCAGCAGTTGTGTTATAGCAGTCTTGACAGAGAGCTTGTTGTATTTACGTATTCTAATATCACTCATCCATCGGCTATTTTCTCAATTTTTGTAGGTTCTTTTTCTAATATCAAAATGATATTCTATCTGACATATCTTGATGTTTATCCTAAATTATTATATGATATTTTGAAAGAAAGTGCAATTTATTTTCTAACCATTTATTAACTAATAATTTAAAAATATTAACTAATGCAATAGAATCCCATTTTTATAATGATGTTAAATATCTACAATAATATAAATGATATTGTCTTTAAAGTAAAATACATAATTTCATAAATAGAAATACCAAATGACTACAAATTCATTGTTTCAATTTTATAACACAACAAGAACATTTAATTTTATTTGTAATTAGTTAAACTGCTGTCCCTAAGTTTTACGACATCTTCTAATATTTAACGAGAACTACATGCTTCTTATTGCTTTTATTTTATATTTATTGTATCGTAATTGTATAATGTAAACTACTAAATATAGTAATAATATTCGATAGCGTTTTTCAATAAATGTTACGAGTGGATGTCCTAATATCTATGATCGGCAATGTATATGGCAATATTTTTACATGAAATAAAAGACTCAACTTTTGTAGTATATTTTTCCATCACAGTGGCACGCGTTCGTGCAAAGACTTCGGTTTTACTCGCGATGTGCAAACAGATAAACGCTTGTACCCGCTAATAGTTATTAGCAGCGGGCATGTTCTTTACGAGGAACGATAGCCAGATTATTTGGTAGCCGCTTATAGCGGTCCTTGTTGATTCACGTTGTTGTATAAACGCGCACAAACAACACCATAAGTAAGCAGTGGACAAAATTGAAATGCCAACGCGCTCGTTAAACAGCATCGTAATGTCCTCGATGCTCAGCCGACAAGTGTAACTAATTATGAGCCGTGTTTATAGAATTCAGTGTACGTGCGGTTCACCGATGAAACGTGGAATTCATACTGAATCATTTCTGGCTATCGTTCGTTCAATTTATCGTTGTTTGTTAACGTATAAAGAGTCGTAATAATAGTTTGTCATGACTTTGTAATACAAAGACGTGTCGTAACTTCTAAACGAAGTATTTCATTTGAAAGAGAAAGATATTAAGTTGCCAGAAGTTGCTCGGTTCTCGCTACGTGTGACTTAGTATTCAATCTGACAAAGCGGCTGGTTTCGGATCTTTCTGTTTTACAATTACTACAAGCACGAAAATATTATTAATTAATGGCAAAATTAATATTCATTTTTATGGAAACGAAATATGATTATATGTAACTTATTTATTTATCTTACATTATTTTAATTGAGACCTTACAGGTTAGTCGTGTGCGTCTTTTTATATTGTATTATACTGGCGTAAAATTGAAAACAGTCGTTTGACAACTGTCAACGAAATTAAAAGTATCGGAAAAAGTACAGAGGAAAAAGGATTATAATCACGAGTAAAGACCAACCCACTACACGTTAGTTGTAGTTAAAAATTGCAATTAAGTTCCTCCATAAAATAAAAATGTTCTTCGCTAGAAATACGAATTACAATATCGACGAAGGTAAAGCTTGGTGCGTCTCTAAATTCAGTAAACCGCCAGCTATGAGTTGCACAATCCTTTCAAACAGTTTTTTTTTTACAAAATTCCGAGTACTGAAAATCGTCAAAAACGTCGAGCTGCTCCGTGCCAGGGTGGCTGTTGACGAAGCGGCGAAAGTCGTGGAATCGTTGGAGAATGTACAGCTTTTGATTATTAGGATGGACTAACGATCCCGTCATTAAGAAAGTCCAAATGAATGGACTTTGTCGGTGTGTCTGAAACGTAAAACGATTTTCCTTGGTCGTCGCAAAGAATTCTTCGGCCCTTTTGGACATTTCCCGTTGGAGAACGAACGAAGGTGTAGCAGGTCTACTGCTGATGGACAAAAGGTGTTCCACGTAATGAAGGGTTCTAGTCCGCCTAATAAAAAGTCGCTGCCACTGCACCCGCCTTGTCCTCGTCTATTCGACCGGTGGATACGATAAATATGCCCTCTTGTCGCAGGAAATGATCTTTCTCCCCAGATGTTGTCATAGTTATCAAGCAGATACTTGTGGTTAATGACGCGAACGATGACACTTTCAAAATTTTGAGAAGTTTTCGTTTCAGACGGTCATTGCGTCGAACGACGATTCGCAACATTTTGAGATCAGTTGTACTGATTTCTATGGTTCCGTGAAATTGCGAATTTCATGGCGCGGAGTCGAGTGTGCTTTTGCGGATATAAGAAATATTCTATACTTCCTACCTCCGAGGATGCAATTTCCGGACCACTTATGCGAAAGTGCGCGCTGGTTATGGGGCGGGAAATGAAAAATCTGAATACGAACAAATTCGAAAGTTGTTAGATTTTCGAAATTTTAAAACCTGCATAATTTCATATTTATTTTAACACTTTGGAAAGTGAATTTATTAGAGCTGCAGCAGGATAACGATTTTGTATCCTTAGGAGAAAAGTAATAGATGTACGTATATATTACACGTGACAATTGAATATCAAGGTATACTGTTTATGGGAAAATTCCATCTAGAAATATTTATTTACGATAATTGTTGTTTATTAAAGTCATGGTACTGGTAATTTTGCTATGAATATACATATTGATATAGGAGAATTGTAGCAAATTCCAAAAATAACGTAACGGCTTAGACATTAGATTTAACGATAATATTAATTGTATATTTTGGAAGTATATGCTTCAATAAAAAGAAGCTAAACATATATACCAGCATTTATTAAGGGGTTAAATGCGGTTTATGATGAAGGGCATGTTTATCGTAAAGAAATACAAATCTAATTACTTGATCATTTTCCGGATGGGTAGATTTGAATAATTACACGTTTAGTGAAAGCGAAATGCCATCATGTTACGACACCGTTGTGACATAGTTGTCTGTTAGGTTGCCTAACCCTAGGAGCAAGCATTATGTATATTAGGGTCGGTTAACCCTTTAACGGATACCCTGAGCTTGGCATTCATCAGAGAACGTCTGGTTGCTCAATTTTAGGTGCAAATGGGATGTGGTATTCTGTCTTCATTATTCCTAAACATTTTACACGTTATCTTAAGTTTAACTTGATATTTGATACATAACACATAAATAATTTAACGAGAAATGAAAATCAAAAATGTTCTGTATAATTATACCAATTACTTGCAATACAATGGAAATAAAAAAATTACTTAAAAAATAAATAACGAAAATTGTTCAAACGTTGAAAGTACAAATACTTTATGCGTGATTATCTTTTTAACTGTCCTTCCTTTTTTATCTTTCTATCTTCCTAAATGTTAATAGGGTTGAAATCTAGAGGGTTGATGCTATTGGCACCTCGCGAATAGTACCATTCAGAACCGAGTGAGTCGCTGGCTGTAAAAAAAAGTTACCCCTTAAGAAAGAATTCTACCGCATCGATGCGATAGAGGGTCGAAAAGGGTGAGCTGTTTTATCGACCCCTAAGCTCGTTCACGAGCTAGTGTCATTTATGAATTCACCACTAGATCGTTCTGACATGTCAAGAGTTTCTGAAATCACGTTTTATTAAATTTTCTCGCTTCTATTTTACGATCTTTAATCGGAGGGAAATAATTTTAAACTGATTAAAAAGTAATTATCTGATTTCGTTTATTACGAAGTTTTAGATGTAGAGAAGCTTTTTATAGGAATGATTAATTAAACTTCAGCGGAGGTCATCAAGTTCCTCCCCATTGTTTGCTGAGGTAAGTTTAAGGACGTTACGTGATTGAATTTTAATAGACCATTTGAATAGACCTTCTTAAGGGCACAACGTAACCAATGTATTATGATTTTACGGAAGTGAGGACATTATTCACATTTCTACTGAAAATTCTATTAGTAAAATCTATTAGGTTCATATTGTATTGAAATCATTTTTTAAAACATTCGCACATTGCAATTAATATGTTTTGTAATTTGTTATTATTAATTTTCTAATTTGTCATTTGTCGTATTAATCTGCTATATGTACCATATTATTTATGCCGTATGGGTAATTGGGAAGCAAAGTAAGAAACAATTTAAGAAATTTCCAAAAACAGACATATAGCTCTATAGAATCAGTTTTGATAAATAAATTTCAATTAACGTTATATGTCTACAAATCCTGTCTCTAAATTTCGTTTCCACATTTCAGCAATTGAATTCGGAGCAGTATTTTCATTGCGTACAGTTGATTCATAAGCAAGCCGATAATCCAGCGATTTATACCCTAACAAACTAAGTTATACCTTAAAGAGATCCATATATTTAATATATGATTAATTTATGCTTTATACATTACAACAAAGAGGAAACACTTTTAAGGGTTATTGTTAGAAAATCGAATGTATCTTTCAGTGAAGAAAGAAGACCAAAAATTGCCACATAATTAGGAGATTTCTCCCTTGAATCTTTCCTAGAAATTCCTCCTACGAATCATGAACTAAATCTTCGTTTAATCCCTAAAATCCTACATTGAAATTGAAATAAATTTCCTTGGAAAATCAGCGCACTGCGCAGCATACATAAAATCATTCAAATTCGTAAGAAATCTAAATTCTACCGAAGACAACAACGCAGACTAACACGTGCGAACAAAGGAAGAAAAATTGATGTCAAAATCACGATTTTAATTTGAATCAGCCGAACGTATGAACGTGGCCTGCGAATCTGTTCTTCGAACGCATCGTGCGGACGTAGTCTGCGAATTTTGACTTTTGTCTCAGATCCTCGTTCGAACGCCGCACTATGCAACGTGTTTAAACGACACTTGGAACTTTCACCGCGAATCAAACGATGAAGCGAAATTTAGTATTCGCGATTTAAATGGCGACCGTTCCTCGGAATGCAATATCACACGGATAATAACTCTTGTTTTATTCGCCGGCACATGGTGCTCTCCTGTTTACGACTATTATAAAATACATATAGATATGTACATGTACACGTGTATCAGGAGGCTGTTCGTGTCCGTTTCGCGGCGGATGTATCGCGGCGGGGGCAGAAATATCTCGAGCGTGTAATAAAGCACCGAGAAAAATGTCGAAACTCGAAACCGAGACGAAGCGCGAGCTGCATAATGTACGAGTATCATACGTCACAATCAACTGCACGCGGCGCCAAACGCTTATTTCTCGCGATGGCGCTGCCACGCTATGAAATTACACCAACTTGACTTACGTTCGGGAACGACACCCTGACGCAGTCTAAAACTCTGCTGGCCTAGCCGGGTAAAAATAATTTTCTCGTATATTTAATGCCGTATTTACGTCCATCGCAGCCCCCGGCTGGATCTGTGTTTGCCTGGTAATGAGGATTTCCCAAGGGGTTAACGAGAAACAACAAGGGGTGGTAAGCGTGTTCTTGATGAACGACTGAAAAATTTGTATTATCGCATCGTTTGGATTATTGGTTCTATTTTAAATAATAAATAAATGATATATAATAAACGACGAATTACGTACGAAGATCACAGATGAAATATTCAAGTCATATTTCAAATCTTTTATAATCTTTTATAATATCGTCAGCCACATAGGAACTATCTTTCCATCTGAAAGATGGTTTCTTCATGTATTTTTGTTATTCTGGGCGTTTGAAAAATATTAAGAACATGGCTTATGCAAAGTAACATTTGTATTAATATCAACTGATATTTACATTAATATAGAAACCAAAGATGGATCACCTTACAGTCATCGAGCGATATAAAGATCAGAAAATTAACAAAAATGAACTTATCATATGTTTTCTATGTGCTCTTCATATATTTCTTGCTTGGATTAGGTGATGAAGTATATAAAATGAAATGGATAATGTGTTTATTTCATGTAAGAATTTTCTGATTAAATTAAAGTGATATACACAAACTTATGGATTGATCTAATACTACCATAAATCCTAAGATTTGAGCGAGTGAGAGTTTGTAAAAGTTTCTTGAAACTCAAATAAGAGGAATGTTAGTAAGTTTCTATGCGTAACACAGCACAAGTGACATTCATAAAATCGTTTAACGTCGATAATTTCTTCATAGTTAAATCTTGTGCTAAATACCATAAAAGACAAGATAAATATTTTTCTTACAAACATGAAAATAATTATTAAGTTTGCGATAAATCGTTCATGAAATAACATTGCTTACCTCTATAACAAAAATCCGACAATCTATCGTTAATAAAATAAAAATCTCGATAATTGCTTAAGTGAACATCCAGAAGATGCTCTTAAAAAATTTACTTACTTGGCCTAAAAATCCAAACATTTCGATCGAAATTCTCAAACAATCTCTAAAATATGTACTCGACTCTTTTGTCTCAGAATCAGATCTCGCGTGTTAAAACGCGAAACAATGTATCCGCTGCTAAAGCGTTCGATAATCGTCAGAAAAGCCCTATCTACCGAATTCATCGAAAATATGATACCATATGCTAATAACTCACGCATGGCTCGTCGTGGAAAAAAGGACGCATAGGAGAAACGAGGTAAGAAATTAGGGTAGCGGCGGTTAGGCTTACCGCACGGGTCGAGCGTATTATGCTCGCGAGGACGAGTATAAAGGTACTGGGATTCCGCATTGTGGTCGCGTTTTCACGACGTTGGAGGAACAGGGAGCACACATAGTAGATCTCGCGTAAGGTCAGGCAGAGGCTTTTAAACGATCGTGGAACGAGACAGAAGCCAGATAGGGTTGCCTCACCGGATGAGCGCGAGAAGGGCACCACAAACGCGATATGTACCTGCGATGCTGCTGTCCGATCGAATCAGCAGCCGGCTCGTTTCATCGGATATTCGACGTACAAAAGCAAACTCCGCGACTAGGGAAGCTCGAACAACGAGCCACGAGCCGCAAAGTCGTGCCCTGGTCCGGGATCGGTTTTCTTGTTTACCTTGGCATCTGTGCGCGGCGGGCACGTTAAACCGCGCCAACATCTATGGAATTTGTTCGAAGGAGAAAATGTTCTAAGCGATGTATTTCTTCGACTCGCAAATGCCTTTGATTCTTGTATTTTTTCCATAACTTTTTCTTTTTTTTTTTTGATACAGTTAGATGTATTGGTCAAGCATATTGCATAACGTGATAGTGGAAAATGACAGACAGGGATAGATAGGGACCAATGATGACGCTGTCCCTCTTAATTGAAATATTCTATTGGACTGGCAACTAAGTGATTGCGAATTTTGTCAATACCACTTAATGACAAAATCCGCAATCACTTAGTTGCCAACCCAATAGATATGTCGCGAGTTTTTCATTTTTTAAGATGCGTAGAAATATTTGAAGTTTCTTGCGTTTTCTTTACTTTTCAAGTAAAGTTATATTCTACAGGATGTTACGGAGTAACAAAGTAACAAAGAAAATAATAAAATACGAGTTTTTTCTCAGTGTCGAAATTGTAGATGGAATATTTTGGTTAAGAAGGGCGAGGTTGCGTTGTGGAGAAATTTCAATGTATCGTTTTCGATAATAGATTCGTTGCTCGAATATTGTTGACGAGGCAGTTTGAAGAGATGATACGAGTGAAATTGGAGAATGGTTAATAACATACAATAATAATAATGCGACTTGTGTTACTAATTTGAGGAATGGAATTTGTGGACATCTGTACTTACAAGTACGATGTCAACATGTATGTATTGAGATATGCAAGGGTTTTTTTAGGGTAGAATAAAATTACATTATACATATGTTTCACTTGTTCATAATATTAGTTTACATTATTATGTATTTAATAACTTTATTATAGGAAATCTCTGTAAACGATAAAATTCATAAAAACCGTAACAAACTACACATTACTTTATGTGTAACAAACATTTCAAAGAAAAACAGTTGGAACAACAGTAGAAAGATTTCTTTATTTGTGATAAGTGGCACTACTAACACGTACGGTTTATTTGGCAATTTTTTAAGATGCTTTTAACTTCGAACAGAGAGCTCCGTTACCTCGCAAAAAAAGTACGGCTAAAAGTGAAAACGACAGAAGCTTCGGTCTTTCGAAAACACATATTTCATACCTACCGTAAAAGCAGTATTTTCACGACAATCGCGTGCACAGGATGAAAAAAACTCGATTCGTCGGTAAAACAAGCGACGAGCAAACAGGGTCAGTGGAATAGGAATAGCCATTGGCTTTGAGCTACGAGTTTGTCGATTGATCGACATCGGCTCCAAACCCATCAATTGGTCGAATTCGTCCCCCTTCTGGCGGACGGGGTGGACGCATTTCGATTTCCACCCCCTGCGTGCGAGGGTGCGTTTGTCATCAAACGGCTCGGCCATGCTTGAAATTTCGTGCGATACAGCCGTGGAATATCGATATTCCCTGCCAGCGTTCCCGGATTCCTCAAGGACGACATCAAAGAACGTTATTCGCGACGGATTACATTCACCGGTGGAACATACACGAGTTACTTCCTATCTTTTTGATAAAACTCGATGCTCTACGATCTTACCATTCGTAGAATCTAAACCGAACAGTAGACTGCAGAGTCTACCGGTTGTCCGATTCTGTTTCAATCGACCACCGTTTCGTTGAAACGAAAACAACTGACTGGTAGAAAAATCGTTGACATATTTCATGATTATACCATTTTTGTTCGATTAAATTCGCAACATTTATCGTATATACATACAGTGGCCTACGAAAGTACTGGAACACTTACCATCGAAAACTTTTACGTACATGTTTTATGTGCTATCTAAATCATTTTGAAATTTCATTGGCACTGTAATGCAACCAGATTATCGTGATTGTATTCGCAAAATTTAAAACCAGTCTAAAAATGTATGCTAAAATTGTGAGATATTTAGCACAAATATATATACATTTTATTTATTTATTTAGTAGAAAATTAGTATATCATGGACAGCCATCTTAAACATATAATAAGCGTTAGATAAGGTGCCAATGAATATCACTGGGTATTAATTGACATCCGATATTTTGAAATTAGGCCCATAAGGAGCATAGCGGGAAACTATTGTATTTCATTCTGAATAACATTCTGCCAATTTCGCCATTCACGATCTCCATTCGATTTATCATTCGCCGTAAAGACAGTGAAAGAAACGAACGACTTCCAATCCCTGCTCCATGAACAAGATCGACTCAGCCAATTTCGATCTTTCAAATAGAAAAAGACTTAAGAGTTTGAAACCAACAGCGCACACTGTTCTTCCGTCACGTGGTGGGAAAAGAGACTTCCGTGAAATTGGCCTCGATGTCACCGAGAGAAGATAATACCGAAGCTCGACCAGCTCTCTCTCCTCACTGCGATGGCGAGCTCTTCTGCTCGCGCGAGATTCTATGCTGGCATAGCGCATCGTGATTCTGGTTTCGAGAGAATCCCAGTCTCTTACCCTCTCTGTCCCACCCCCGAAGAAATAAATCTTCGGCCCGGGGCTCTACATCACCGGTTGGCAAGCAATTTGGGCCCCGACGATAACTCATACATGCATCGATAGTACCTGTTCCCCTCTTTTCCTCGCGTATCTACGCCGTCGCGTCTGTGTGCGCGTTCCCGCGCCTGTATACGCATAATATATTATGTATGTACGTATATAAGCCGAGGAAACCGACGGAGAAGATGCACGATGATTCGGTGGTCGTGGCACGATCTTTCGAACGGGCGGAAACGAGACGAGAGCATCGAGATATGGCCAGGATCGACGAAGAAACGAGACGTCACGGTAACAGGGAGGAACGAGCCGATGGAGAGAAAGATCACTGCCAATTTTTACGCGGATCTCGATTTTGAATCGCGTCCAATCGATTAGCGGCAAACGACCATAAGTTTTTGGCTTCTGAAGGCGAGCGTACGTTGCGGTCTGCGATCGTAATTATTTTTTGACTACTTTATGGCTAAGCTTTACGTACGTAGTTCTTCTTCCAATTAGCTCTGAACGTGCTTTTGCGCGAATGTTTATTGGTAGTTTATGTCGTTTTGTAGGTATGAATAGAATTTTCATCGATTGTTAGTATGTTTGCTTTGGATAGGATTGATATTTGGTTCGTATGAAAGTTACGAGTAGGAAGTTTAATTAAGCGATTGATTTGCTTAATTGGCCTTTGTTATTAGAGATATATTGCTGGCAATATTAATCTGTAACATGGAACACGATTATTCAAATAAGTTGATCTTTGTTTATAAAATAGACAATTGGTTAATGTCCTGATATATTAGCCTTACGTGACAGTTTATCTACCAATCATCTTTTTCGAGACTTAATTCTTAAGAAGAAAATTTCAATCTTCACAATCTCAAGACTTAAATCGTCCTTAAATCGTCATTTTCTATATAACAAATAATTAATACCAAAAAGATTCGGACAGATTATTTTGAAATTCAAGAATGGGTAAAAATTATTATTTTCACTAAGAAATAGGATTATCTATAAATACTTAACTTTAAAAAACACGAGTATTTTTTATATATATATTTTTAATAATAGCAGACTGTGCTAACAATATAGAAAAAATATACCATCTCCTATTAGTAATACCAGAAAGAGGAAACTCTGGCATTTCTAGTGTTAAATTAATCTTACATAAAATCGTAGATACGTAAAATCTCGTTTCCATAGCGAGCGAACCAAAGAATATCGGAGTCGTCTTTCGTTCAATACGCTCTCAACATCCGCAAGCGCATTTCCGGATATGGTTTGTACGTTACGTAAGCGTATCGCTCGGTTTCTTACGTAAGCTCTGACGGTACATAGGTAGTTTCGTACGTCTTTGCATATAATTAGAAGAGCATTGAATCGCCCCCCATCGGACGTCTTTTCACCATGAAAAAGCAGGATGGGACCACGGGGGTAGGTCTGCCTCGCATCCGAGTCACGGGGTCGTCGATTCTCGCTCTCTTCTTTTTTTTTTTTAGCCTTCACAAAAAAGAGGTCTCCTTCGTTCGATGAAAAAAAAAAGGGTTGAACGTTCCTTTCTTAACCGGCAGGTACATGCCTGTGACGTGTTCTAGAGCATATGCATATTACCTGACAATGGACCATCCGGAAGAGGGTAACTGAATTAGGCCAGTGCCGTACGAAACCGTCACCCTGTCTGATCGTGGAAATAAAATAATCAAGGACACTATATTTTTATTATCAATTACGTTGCATGAAATTTCCGTAATACTGTTTGGTTATTTAAGTAATCCGAGTTAACGGAGGTACTTGAATCCGCTATATGCAGAAATATATTTTCCTGCACTCTTTACGCATACCGGATCGTTTAGATCCAATACTAATTTTTTTTGTTACCGTAAACGTCCAAAAGATCTGAAATAATTCTGAAATATTTATAAATATCCTCGTTACATCGTGTGATCGTTTATTAAGGGAAATGTTTGAAACCTTTAGCAATGAAAATAAAAATCTGGAGGATAGCGATAGAAGGATGAAATCTCGCTCGAATCCTCAACGATTTAATTCGCCCTCAGTGGGCGGATGTATTAAATCACATAATCAGAGATTAAAAATAAAAGCCAAAGAATCATACGTATTATTAAATTAAAGTTCAGCGAGGTTATAACTAGATATTTAATTATCTAAATGGTAAAATTATACAAATTATTCTTATATTTCTTAAAAGAAAATCCTATTTGCCCCTATCTGGCGGCCTATATCCTAAGAAAGAGACGAGGGAAATCGAAGTTACGGTCCTGACGGCGCAGCCCTTTCCTTTTTAGGTCCCGTCTGCTTCCTTGAAAATCATCGACAAAATTATGCATGCAGGTAGCTGGTATTGTGCGACCGGTTACCTCAGCGGGGCCCGATGATAAATTATTGCACATTGAGAATTTCGGGACTAACGAGGGTACGAAATTTGAATATCGTTTCTCGCGCTTTTCATTCTCACGTAGCTCTCTCCTTCTCCCTCCCTTTCTTTCATTTTCTCTCGCAGCCCTTCGCGCGTCTTTGCGTTCCTCTCTTGCTTGCTACGCGCAGTCATCCCGCTGGCCTACCTGAGATCACATCGGCACAATGACTTCCTGATTTGATTTATCGAACGATTTCTCTTCTATGCGAGAACTTGCATTTATCAAGAGACTTTCTTTCTGCCCCTGGAAGCTTGTATCCAACGTGATGAGACTTTCCCGCGCCGAAAGTGGGACAAATCGACGAAACTTCAGGGCCACGTTGGTTAAAACGTTTGTTTTGTGTTAAGCTACATACGGCACAGACAAAAATGTTTAAACTGACTTATAAGCTCCTGGGTTCTATGGAAGACGATTGGTAAGGATTTTAAGTTTCTGCGCGGCGTGACACAAATTACTATATAGACCATTTATCTATGAGATGGTCTGTTTGTGCAATTTATTTGGTACTCATACTCGGCAAACTGTTACGAGCAAATCTTTTCTTAAAATTATAACAGAACTTTAACAACCAGCATTCGTATTACTCGTACATAGATCTTACTAAATAGACTGAAATACCAAGATACAATTGATATAAGATAACAAAGAGATGAACTCTCTCATAGTTTTTATATCATAAAATTCTTAATTTCATTTCCTTTATAATTACATGCGTTGAAATTCTCTATTTGCTTCCAAAATACTGTACTTAATATAAAAATCACCAAAGTACTATACGTAACTTAAATCCAACGTTTCCTAATTTTATGAAACGAAATTTCAACTACCGATATAATTCCAATAATTAATATTCATCGCGAATGTACTTTCTATTTCGTCCATATTATAAAACAAAGGATTAAAAGAAACAAGAAGGAACTACTATCGTATAATGTTATCTATACGATTTCCAGCCAAAACATCCACAAGTCAGCAAAATAAACCGCCAAAAATTCCGTGGTCAGGATGTGGTATTCGCGAACAGAACGCTTGAAAGGGCCACCGAACCGAACCGCCCATCGGTGGAAAACTACACCCTTATAAACAATCGAGGGCCGGCTCGTTGGAGTGGTGGATAGGCATTATGGCCGCCAATTCGGACCCAGTGCCCCTATCACGAGTGAAAAAAATAATGAGCTTCCTCCTTTGACCCCACCATAGGAAATTTTAGCCGCTATGGGGCACCGTACGCGCGAATCGGTTGGAAAGAGAAGTTTGAAGGCAAAATAGAGACCAGGAAAGAGACTATAGGGTTAAAGAGAAAAAGAGACGATTTATTAGAGAGAAGAGAAAGAAAAGAGAGCGGAAGAGGAAGAACCCCATGCGAGTGATTTGCATACACGGCCAGCCGGCTGCACGATGTGAGTCAGTTTTATCGACGAGGGGTTAAGTCGAGTCGTCTCTCTGCTTTAATGAAGTGGCGTTTCAACGACGAACTTTTCCTTTTTTTTTTTTTGCTGTATTCTTTTTTTCACTGCATGGGCTTTGTAAAAAAAAAACCCTTTGTGGTGAACACAAGGGATGTGCCACAGTTGGGATAGTGCGAGTTTGAAGTTGTTGTGTCATGTCGGTGATCGGTGATGTTGTACACGATGTAACCATATTACACGATGAAAACATGAAATTTCCTTTCACCTGGGGAAGCGTAACCCGTTTAAGAAAGCAACTGTACATGGTGTTTTGAAATTATTCCAAATCGGATCGATTAGAGATTAGAAAATGACAAGGAAGAGAGAGAAGGCTACGAGTACAAATATCAGCAACTAACGAGAGCGCAATTGTTTTCGTTAATTTCATTTCCTTGCTCCTGGTTGTCTTTCGTGCGTGCATGAAAAATATTCATTTAACCCTCATGCCAATAATTTTTATCGTAATGGAATAATTACCCACATATACAGCTTCGTAATAATTCCGTAAATCAGTATACTTGATATGTTTTTTGTTTTTCAAATTAGCAATCAGATTAGTATTTATTAAATTTATGTTTCTACGTTTTACAGAATTAACAATTAGATTTTGAAAAGACAACACTTGCGTTCGAAATATACAAAGATCATATTATACAACAATAAACATTCAAATATAAACGCCCGTGCTCTTAACAACAACGATTAGTCGGTCCGTGATCTTCCATTCACCAGTTCCTACTTTGGTCACAAAATTGGGTCACCATCTTTCAAGAACGAGCGTACATTTATTCGTCGCAAATTATTGATCGTCGAAAACAACCATTCTGTCTCACAAATATGTCGAAGAAACTGGGCCACGAATATTCCTTGTTTTTCTCTACGATTAAACTCAATCTCGTCTATTTGACATATACTACGGTCAGTCTTCGAATAATTATAAAATTTTTCGTAAATAATTATGCAAGAAGATTTATTATCGAGTCAATCACTTCACCGTTCGTATGAATCGTGTCTTGAGATACGTCACGAATGCTACTACAATACGACGACACTCGGGACGTTTTTCTTCCGTTCGAGAATTCTCGACGCGAGATCGCGAGTGGCACGAAAGCACTTAGCGGCGTTTTATTAATTACTGGTACGAGTTAAACGAAGGAGAATCTAGGCTGGATGGAGGCGAGAAGCAGCAGCCATCTTGACGCCTGCGTGGAGAGGCGCCGCGACGCTCTCTTGGGGCGTCGTGTCACGGGGGCTGAAAGGGGATGTGCTCTGCGCGGAGAGGCCGATTCTTGGAAAAAGTATTGACTACAAAAAGTGACGAATGTGGCCACGATTTTGATTCCCGAATTTTGAAACAAAATTCACTTCCGTATTTCATTGAGCGTTTTTAATTTCCGGTCGTATGTCTAAAATAAAATTATAAAATCTCTAACGATATTTCTATACAAGTTTTTAAATTTGCTTTAAAGAAAAATATAACGTAAATAAACCTATATTATATATTTCACTATATTTTAAAACAGTAATTTCTGAATTTTTCAAGAGTTCTGAATTTAAATACAATACACGTACCATGATTGCTTCGAAGAAAGATTAAGTTTTCTCGAAGAAATTGTGAAAAGTTAAATATCACGTGTAATAATAGCAATGTTCTAGTAATTTAATCGATAAATTTCTTGAAACACGTATTTCATTGTGCTATGATACTACGGCAATCGCTAAATACAGGAACAAAACAGGAAGCGCTCGAGGTTTGTGTATCTCGATAACAGTAGAACGATGGATTCGCGAAAACAAGAATATCTTTCCGTAGAATTTGATTGGGGCGTCGAAAGGCTTCCACATTTTCTCGAATATATTTGCGCGCACATGTAAATATTATATTATACAAGCTATGCATGTACGCGTGTATATTCGTCTACGGTAGATATATCGTATATATAGGCAGATGGGACGCAGACGCCGGCGTCGCGACGTTCGACGGTACAGTTCCCGTCGGACGGTCCTTCGAGATGGTAGGATTCGGTCCCGGATCCACTCTCAGTCCTTTCTACGCCTTCGTCCTGACACATCGTCCTTCCCCCTTATTCTTTTCTTGCCAAACTCGAGGCGAGCGGCACATGAGATTGTGAACGATATTCAGTGCCTGTTTATACGCGAATATAGAATGATTTATTCCGTCTCAAATGAAATCCTACGAAATTAAAACTTCCAACGCTCACGACATTCGATTTACATTTATTAGAAAAATCTGATAGTGAAGTGATCTTTCTTTTCCTTTTACAAATAATTTCCAACCTTGTAGATTAACTTCCTCGATTCGTAAAATATTCGTTTCGTTCGATTTTACTTTCATTTTATCGTAGAATCCCTCGACTTCGACGTTGAAAATAAAACACGATGTTTTCCATTTTCGCGTATCGTTTACTTACAGCGAGACGACTGGTGATATGCAAACGGTTGCGCGTAAATATTATGTTACAGATCGAACAAAGACCGTTGTTGTCGGACGAACGATGTTTTTATTTTTTGCCCGTGTTCCGTTACCGAGTGTTTCCGAGGGAAGGCAACAGCTGATTGTTTCCCTCTCACGCGCATCCCTCGCCTCGAATTAATTACGTCACGGCTGCCACCTCCCCGCGAGCAACCCTCCCAGCGCTCTTAATCATCCTCCCTTCCTTTCACCGTCGCTCATTCATTTTCACTTTCTCTTTCAGTTGCGTCGTACTCCGCCCGCATCTCACATTCGCCGCCGTTATTTACCTATTTCTGTCCGCGTTCCGACGGTGTTTCGAAAATTGATACGACCACGCGTTCGTTTCCACGACAGAAACGACGTGTTCGCGACACGACGTTGCTGACTCGACGCGATGATCTACGAGAAAACGAAGATCGACAGGTAATTCCTCACGGCGACTGTCAACGGTAAGTGTTCTAGAATTTTTCTTTTCTATATTACTCGTATATAGTTGGTATTTGTTATTGAATTATGGTGTCTGAAACAAAAAAAGAAAAAAAGAAAAGAAAGAAATAAGACACGAAAATTAGATCGTCTAAGCGTCTAGATAGATAGTCACGATCTAAACGAGATTGCGCGAAAACGATGTTAAAATCGATGTTAGTAGATGTCGATCTTCCCTACTCCAGCCGACTATTGGAATATTTACGATGTTTATGAGACGCAGGCTAAACGGTTATACTTTTGCGCGAGTAATAAATACGATTTCCTTGACGGGGGGGGCGGAGCGAAGAACCGGGCACAGAAATTGATAAACGCATTATGGCTGAGTTGAAGCGGAAACGGAATCTTTAATTTAGAAACTGGAATATTCCGGAGGGAATATCACGAGGACGTTGAACGGTTGTGATCTAAAGTAGATCATTCACTTTGCTAGTCACTTTCTTAGTTTCGTTTTATCTGATTTTTAACCACTGACTCTACGGAATTTCTCTTATATCGAATATTCCAATTAACGAGCATCTTCAAGGGAATTTTAATAACTATATACAGAGCGAAGGACATTTAAAAATATCGAACTCGTAACAATTTAGGTTTCTCAATAACAGCCACTTACTTCCAATCGATCTGAGTGATATGATCGATTAGTTGAAATTAGTAAAGTCCAATTATTTTTAACTGTTTGCAATCTATAATCACGAATAGAACAACGATTATTCACACAAGAAAAATTCTATCTTCTCTTTCGTTTATTTTTGTGATTACGTACGAAAGTTAGACAATTCTCTATTACCTCTCACTTTCGATATCACTTTCGGTCCCTCTGCATCGAGATTTCGTGTTAAACTGACACGTTTCCGATGACAGGAATCCGCGAGGCCGTTTTGTCGACTGTCGGGTCGACAGAGGGTGGGGAGGAAGACACCGGTTGCACTAATCAAACCCCCTCTCTCGCTACCCTCTTTAACCCTTTAACCCCCTCTACCTTTCCATTGTACTTTCTGCATGTGTAATTGCGATCCCGTACAGGCGACGATAGGGAAGTAGACCATGTACCATGTTGCTGATGTGATAGGCTCAGTTCCTTCGCTTCTACGATTCTTTTTTCGTTTCTCCAATATATGTCGAGCCTTTAATCTTTTATCGTGGTTTTTACAGATTTTGCAAAGTACTTTCATACTTCCAAATCATTAGCATATATTAATATATCTAAAATTAAGTCTAATTTTATTAATTCTAAAAGGTTTAAATTAAGAGTAATTTGATGTTGTCAGTTTTATGTTTGTCTCCGAATATTCGTGCGGTTCGAAGGGTTAAAATCAAACTCTAAGATACGTTTCTAAGCGTTTTCAAACTTTGGAACTATCAATATACATGTACATATATCACTATATACAAAGATTAACTTTAATGTTACTGATTAAAGGAGATTTCCTAATCGACCACAAAGTAATTTAATCTAAAAAGAGATTACGTTCCCTCAGCATGTTCGTGAAGTTGCTCTCGAACAAGAATTAAGACGAAACTCTAAGAGATTCTATTTTTGAATGTTTATTGCAATTTTTATAAATTCGTTTAAATATTTCCAAACTTTTGTTACCATTATACGTGAAAGTTAAATTTTATTATTTTCTAAAGGGTTTTAATCGAACACAGGCTAATTTAGCCTTATGAGGACACGTCTGTCCCCTCGAATATTCGCACGGTAGCTTCGAAGAAGGATTAAGATGAAATATAGTTCCTTCGTTTCGAATCACGGCGTACTTTTTTCTTCCACGGTGTTAGGTATACACGGTTCGTCTATCCACGCTCAACCCTTTTTTCTTCGCAGAAGGCGGGCGGGATTCACCCTGCGGGGCACCCCGTTGTCGCACCCTTTGTATACCCGCTCGAATAATGAATTATATTTTTCTTTTCCATCGAAGCATAGATTATAATATTTTTTACTATCTATAAAAAGCAAACGGGAGAGAAAGAGCCGTTGGTTGTTCGGCTCTGTTCCCTCCCTGTGCTTCGTGTCTCACCCTGTGTCACGAGCGAGCCTGTCGATGGGAAAAAGGGTTAAAAGGGGGAGGTATGGCACATAAATAATCAGAGCGACTCTTCCTCTACCTGGCCGGGCTTTGCATACGCGCTAACTAACCAGCCTGCCGGTTAACAGACAGCCAGCCAGGCAGCCAGAAGAGACACGCGAGCCCACGACATATGCAGTGGGTTGACCCTATCTGTGTTTAATGACCCGCTGATATGCCGCTCTTTCACTGGCGCTTCCTCGGCTCTTTTTTTTCACTCTTCTTCGACCTTTGTGCTTCCCTTTATCCACGGTGTTTTACGCGTGTTATGGAGAACACTGTGCCTACAAAGTGCGGAGTCCACTATTTATTTGAGGCATTTCGTGTTGTATTTTGGGAATGAACTTTTAGCTGCTGTTTCTTTGTTATAAAATAGTTGTTTAAATAGTTGTTTAGATTTTTCGAAGTTATAGTTTAATTGCTTTTTTCGATCGGGAATATTATAATTATATCCTAAGGAGTATGGAAGAATTAGGAAATATAGAATTACGAGCAAAATAATCTAGAATAGTAATTTGTAAGTTCCGCAGTCGGAATTTATTTGATATATTAATTATGATTCTCAAACAAGATACTAGATCATCCGGTAAATAAGATATTCTTATCTAAATCTAAATTTAAAATAATAGAACTCTTTTTCGTGAAAAAGGAATAGGAAACTTAGTTGAAAAATGTCAAACAATTGTGAAAGATGGAGGAAGCATAGATCACTGATTAATTGTTAACAGGTAGGTTTATTTGCAAGCTTAATTATTTGTATGGAATTATTTATGATCTAAGTACATACTTATGAAGTATATACATACGTATTGGGAATATCCCAATATTAAATTGAAATGTTAATAAGTGCTTCAGTTATCAATAAAACACTCCAATTATCCAAATACGTAATCTACAAAAATTCATAGCTACAATATATAATAGTAAAACCTTTCGTAGAATATCTACATATATATATATTTTTTGACTTCAAATAATTAAATAGTCAAATAACGTGACTCAGCTCGAATAATCGTCACTTTGTCCAGTTCGTTTAGCAATTCCCAACGAATCGAACGATTTGATCGTGACCAAACCTAAGCGTAGCTTGGTATTAGAGGTAAAAGGAGGATAAAAGGTGAAATCTTTTTGGTAAACGGCATTCTGGCTTGTATCCCGTTTCACACATGGTGCCGCGAACCCCTTTTGCCTGTATTCTCCGTCTGTGGCAGGTCGGAGCAATGTTTTAGATCTTATCCCCGAAATTATACGTCTGTCTGGCTGTCTGCTCCTACTCCAACCCTCAGGACGTTGGCACGCGGTATCAAACGCTAATCGCATGCCACGGCCCACCTCCTCTTCCTTCTCCTCCTTTACCTTCTACCCTCTGCCCTCCTTTCTCTTTATTCTTTCTTCCTTTTCTTCCTGTCTGGCCTGCTTTACGTCCTTCTGCCTTCCGTTCTCTATCCCGCAGGATAACAGAACGACACCGTCTGCCCCGCGTCTTTCGCGCCTCAGAGAAAACCTGGACGTGAAGCCTCGCATCTTCGAGGGATTTCGAACATCAGGAATTCGTTCTCGCGTTGCTTCTTCGCGCACTGCCGAGCAAATATTTCGATGCGCATGGTTCGGCTTGCATTGATGCGTACTTTCTTTATATGTTCTATATATATTCTGGATAAATTTTATCGTTTAGAAAAGAATTAGAAAGGTAGATTATTTCTTAGAAGATGATCTATGTACTTTTGAATAGAGATTTAAATTGACAAGTATAAATTTGTAAATTATGTAATTATCTTTTAAAGACAAATGTTTCATGTCGAGTTATTTGTCTAATGTTCGCATTATTAATCTATGTAGAATACTTAGATATACTATACATAGGGCAACAGGACACGATGGAAATGATTAATTGCTGCTGTTTTTCGATTTTTGTTAAGGGTACTTTTATATTTCTAATAATTACTAAAGCAAAAAGTACAAACTTCATTGGATTAGAAGACTAGTAATAACAAGTATTCGTATTACAGTGAAACAAGTGGATTAATGAAATTAAATATAATGTACTTAAATTAGTACAAAAAATGAATGAAGTTGATGATAGTTTTATTTTGCATTTAGTAGAATATCTATTGTCTCATCTGTATTAGTTAGAATTGGAATTATGTTGAAATAGAGTTATCTCTGTATCAATGTGTCTGTATCAATCTGTGTCAGTTACTTTATCTACACTTTCTATGGACCACCATTTAGATCTGGTGGTCCTATTTGTTATTCTGAACTTACTTCTCCGAGAAGTAGGGTAGCTAAGTTTTAACAGCGCATTACGCTAAACGTATTAAAGTCACAGTTTCGCCGCGTTAGTTGCACTTTCATTCAGTAATTCTACGCTAACTCGTAACAGCAGAGTGCTATGCAGATTAGTTAGGAGGAAAGACGGAGCGCAAGCGCGGCCATCGCGCAGGACTAAACTCACCCCTAACTTCACGTCCTGCGTTATTATGCAACAAGTTGCTTTACTCATCCTCTTTCTCTCTCTCTTTCTGGTTTCCAGTTACCCGCAGTTATTAAGGGCGTCGTTTTCATTGGGCAACATTCCAACGAAACGTGCGGATATTTTATGCCGTCCTTAAAGACGATGGTTGATTGTTCCTGTTAATCTTTCGCAAATCATATCCTTTCAGAAGACTCTGACTGGATTTCTCGCATAGAAGAAAATTAAATTATTTCAATTATTTTGATTTTCTGCGCTAGGAACAACAAGAACTTTCATTGCGCTTCTTTTCAAAAATAGAATTAACTTTTTGATCATTTTATTAGCGAATATTACGCGTTATTTAGAACTGTAGTCTCTTACTTTTTCTCGTTTATTCTTTTTTTCCTTTCACATGTCGCAGTTTGCATATAAATATTGTAACGTTGAAAGTGATATCTACTTATTCATTTCAGAAATAAAACGATTTAATATTGAACTTTCGATAAGAAATGAACAGTAAATACCTACAGTATGAACATTAAAAATTTCATATAGTTACAACGATGAACTCTTGTAAGATATATCTATTTTATTATTTTTGTCATTTTAATTTCTTTGCAATATGTTTCTCGGTTTAATCATTGATAATTCTACCATAAAGATCTTAATGTCATCTTTTCTCATCTTCTCGTTCCTGTTATTTACCAAAAACGATCTATCTCAGTCTGATCTAAACCAAGTAATCAAAGCGCTATTACGTAACATTCCACGTTGTTATAGAAAGACATTCCGGGATGGTTTCAAGATTACACGTACGATATTTTCATATTGTGAGAAATGTCTAAAGAAAACCTGGAATAGAGAGAGGAAAGGAAGAGAGGAGAATAAGGATAGGAAGATTCCAGAAGTAACGTATTCGAGTCGCAATAACGAGGACGCCCATTTGAATATCCCGCCTTCCTTGCATTTTATTCTTCCTTTCCACGGCCTTTTTTGTCTGCCTCTTTCGTACATTTCGTCGTTTGCTTCCGATACCCACGCAACGCGGCTGCTAACGCGCGCTTGTTCATGCGTGACAGCGATACGCACGTGCACGGAATTGTTAGCATGGAAGCAGTAAAATTAGAGATCGTAAATTCCTTTCGGACGTTCAGACGTCGCGGAATTACGGTTTACGAGGCATTTTCGTTAGTAACGTCTAAACTATGTTACTGATAAATCTGTGAGGTAATTAAGATTCTTAAAACGTCTAAAAAGATTCGTCATAGCTTCTTGGATAACAGGTTTGTTACATATTGTTTATTTGTAAATTTTATCGTCCTTCTTGCGAAAGTCAATAGTCTTCTGATATTTGACTCGTTTTCCAAAATTAAAGGTCTTGTAAGTTGCTAAAATAACTAACTACGATGATATGAAAATATCATGAAATATGGAAATCAAAAATATTAACTAGAAATATTTATAATATCATTGTAATAGAATGCTATTGTTGATAGCCCGTTGATGGATGAAAAATGTTACCAATAAGTTTCATTTATATTGGTAACTATTTTTCATAACGTTACGATATTATTATTATAATTATATAGTGTTAATTCTAACGATGTCACCATTCTTACTATGGTAAAATATTTGAACCAGTATACAATGTTCAAAATATCAAATTCGTGTATTTAGAGATACTAAAACTGTCACTTGAGCACGACAATTCCTTGACATATTGTTGTAAAGAATGCTGTTACTCGAAACCATTTTTTCCCCGAAGCACGGCCATTCTCGCACAACTCAAAATTGTACGGTCGATTAAAAAGACAGAAAAGGGTGTTTGCTGATTTATGGGAGGACTCCCTTTCTAATATCTAACCCTTTCGACAAAGATCAGGGTGGATACTCGAAGAACGAAGGGTTAATCGTATGCATTTTACGGGATTCTTTTTTCTATCGCGGGTCTCTTTTTCGTGTTCGATATTGCGTTACTTCAGCATGCCTGAGCAGAGCGTGACGCGCGTGTAACTTTGCAATAAATCGCGATTATCAATGTCCTTTCCGACTCTTTTATTTGATTTCACCGCGTCCATATGCAGATACGGTCGAGTTATATGGACCGTGAAAGCGGGAAAAGGCATGGCTGCGTTAGTAACGAAATAAAAAAAAATCAGAATAAAAAGAGAGAGAAAGAAGAAGAGGAAAGAGAAAAACGTATTCGTGTAAAGTCACATTTTCGAGGCCGTAGCGCGCTTTCACAGCGTAGTGGATCTCGCGCTCGAAAAACGTTGGGGTTACCGCGATGTGTGGTAGCTACCTGGCTGCTGAAGTGGTGCAAATATTTGCGTCCTTTTTATAACTCATACAATGCACACGGACATTGTGTGTTTGTTTAAGCGCAACGACTGTGTCAATTTGAAGCATCGTGTATCGAGTTACCATTTTATTCCGACCCAATTCCGACCTTGTGGTTTTAACATCGATTCTACACGGGCTCTAGCCTTCTCGAGAGCTTGAAATAACTACCTTACTTAGAAATGCTTGCACTATCCTCGTCGAATATCCTTGTCGAATATCACCTTCGAATATCCTTGTCGAATATCACCTTCGAATATCCCCGTTGAATATTTTCGTAAATTAAACGCGTGATTTATCGATCGGCTACAGAGTAACCGAAAGAACACTTTTTCGGCCTCAAGCAACAATTTTCACGTTAATGCGTACCGCTATCTCTCGATCAGGCGGTGGATCATTACGGGTCCTTACACGCAAGGAAAATGAGTGTACACAGATTATTCGCGGTGCCGTTAATGATCGCCACCGTGCACTTTGCCTCGCAGCCAAGCCAATGTAGCCTGGAATGCTTACGTCGCGACGCGTTTGTGTAGCCAGATACATGGAACCCGGTTCTTCGCGTCTTCTTACACGCGTAAGCCTTCTACGAACGTATATATTACATACGTTGTTCAATTTCACGACGTCTCGCTTCAATTCAGCCGACGGATTTTCCACCATTACTCCAGCGTATTTCTCCTCTTCCTGCTGTTTCCCCGCCCCCTATACCACCCTCCTTCTCCCCTTTTAGTTCTCTCTCCTCTTTTTACCTCCGTCTTTCCCTTGGTTCCTTCCATATCTTTTGGAGTGAAGCTGTGTCAGCTTCAGGGACGGCGCACCACTTTGTGCACGAAGACAAATTGGAAATATCTTGCCGCGAAATATAGCCGCGGTACCGGCTTCGACTCACCGGAATATATGGGGCGACAACGGTATATCCGGTCGTACCGGCTCGTTATTAAATATCCGCCCTCTTCGTACACCGACACGCCCGGCACCCGCCGATCCTGTACACCTACGAGCCCTCCGAACCGGTTACCAAATGGCTCGTGGTGATGCTTCTGTTGCGTGATAACGAACCTCGAAATTGCCGTACCACTTTCCGCGATGAATTGATTTTGCTCCCGCACGTTCCGCTGCCGATGAATTTACTTCCTTTCGCGTGTTCACTTTTTGTATTTTCTATTTTCTTCGTTTGTTTGTAGGTCTCGTTTTTTATTTTGCTATATCGATGAGAGGAGTTGGTTTGTTAAGTGGATTATGAAATAGGAATTTAACTAGGGATGCAGAGTACCGATGTGTGTTTGTTGGTGTAAAGTATAAGGATGTTTCGAGGTTGGAAGAGGTAAGATTCTTTCATTAATTTTTACGAATAGGATGGATACGTAGATCGATCTCGAGATGGATGTAAATAGAAAATGAGAAGATGAAAAATAGGGTAATACGAATTATAATATCGTTGTGATCGTAATTATGTTTTGTGAAAGAAGCTATGGTCGTCAGTAGAGAACAAAATTCTACGTTCTCATCGTGTTGAAATACCTAGAAAGCAATCTAAAATATCAACGAGTACCTAAGAATACTTTTTATTTTTCTGAATCCGAGACAGAAACACGAATAAAGAATTACTTTACCCTAACTACAAGTTAGTAGCCGCATAAAATCTTTTCAGCTTATCTTTCATTTCCAACCTCCATTTCGGAAACCAATATCCCTAAACATTAACTTAAACAAATCACAACGATTCATCTCAATTTTCAACAAACAACATCGCATTTAGAAGCCGTGAAATTCGAAAATGTAGTTCTTCCTGACACGTACAAAGTGACAGCCATCAAGAGAATCATTACAGAATAATAAAGGAAAGGCTTAGCGATCGCTTAGGCACCGATTCGGCAGATTAAGGAGGAATAGCCGGATAGTTGGTGATCGTTTGAAGGGAATAGGGTGGAAGCTACGACGCTGGCATAACCATTAATATCGTCGTCCAATATAATGCCGCATTAGAGAACAGTGGCTGTGTAAAAGGTCCCGAGGGGTTGCGTGGAAATCACCGTAGAGATGTTTGTGCTCGCAACGGCGGCAGGTAGTCGGGTCGTGGGTCAACGTGTGTTCACACACAACAAGAAGGGTGCTTTTTCTCTCATCCACAACACCGAATCTTTGGAAGAAAAATCAGGGTAGCCCGATTAAAGAGCGATTTCCGGAAACGAGTCAGGTGTTACAGTTACACAAAGTCGGCTCGTTTCGTGTGATTCGTTTCCCTAACAAGAAGGAAAACACTGTTTTTCATCCTTTTGTCGTTACTCAAGCGCGATGCACGAGATGTTGACAGACTCCTTTCACCGTTAGCTTCGATGTATTTTATTTTAACAAGGGTGGCTCGAGCCAGACTGCAAACGTTGCGTAAATCTTCGCGACATGCAGTGTATAGTAGGAGGAAGTCGATTGATCGAAGATACATTACCGTACATAAGTATTTGGACAGCTAGTCCAATTTCATCGAAAGATTTGTATTTTTCTTAGATTTTCAAAGTTGTAATAGAAGCTCTCTAATGTTAATTCCTTACCTCTTTTTACGCTACAAACTGTGACATAAAATTCTCTGCTAAACTTAGACTAAAACAGAGAATATGCCTGCATCGCTTTAACTCCATATTTTTCTGTAACGAACGATTCACGTTTTACGAAATCTATCAACAATATTTAATACAAGTTCGGTCTAAGCAAGGCATCTATATATGAAAATTTACAACTAACATGGTAATCTATTTTCTCTCTTATGTCGCACAAGTCTCACGAGGAAGATACAACAACGATTTTTATTATCAACATTTATCCCTCTTATAAAGATGTATCGCCATACAAAATGGATCGATAGGTTTCGGGAGAAATGTTAATCTCGAAGATCAGAGCCACGTTCCTTCTGACAATTGTAGTAGACATGGACAAAATTCGTGGTCCGTTAAATGAAACAGAAAAATTACTACCTACAATGTTCAACATCGTAAAATCAACTGTTCGTTGATATTCAAAACGTGTAACAATGGAACCAAAACTGAAAAAGTTTAAATAATAAAAAAAACAAACAACGTGAACTTACTTGGAATAACCTAATATTTATGAATGTTAATATACGTTGAAGACCATATTCTAGCAATGTGAAACCATATAAGAGGAAGATTCACGTTTGTGGCGAGTTGGAGTTATTTTAAATGTCGGGATCGCAGGTATTCGCTGGCTCCATATGCCCAGGTAGACAGGCGGACGTGCCACCCTATTGGAAATGGTTACGCAACCCTCCTAGACAAGCACGATCAAGCGGGTGAATAAGAGAGACGAGTAGAACGTGTAGAGTAGGTAGGTAGTCCCGATGAGAAGAGGATGAGAAAGCTACCTACCTACTGAACTGTCGGCACAATGACACCAAATAGGCGGTTGATTGCACAATACGCCGATGTTTATCGACCCATCATCGATACGTGCCTCTTGTATGCGCGCACCTAGATGCACACCCGGGACAATCCGCGCGAGCACGCGCGCGCACATCGAGTCAACAACCGAATGTTACACCCAATTTAAGACGGCCAATGCGGACGCGTTTGATGCGCATTAGAAAGCGAGAGAGCAGAATTGCCCTTTCGAGGATTTCATTCGAACGTCAGCGGACACCGGTCCTGATCGGTCGATGACATTTCGATCGGAGAAAATCGCGCGTAAAGAGGAATTCGGATGAACGAGATGGTTTAAATGTAACTGGTGCGATGGTAGAAATTATTTGCATATTTTTCACAGTCGAGTGGTATCGATATTTTTTACGATAATTGTCACAGGATTTGTTCGTTTTCTTCCTCACGTAATAAATTAAGATCACCCTTTCATAGTTTCAGTTTTATAAGTCTGAAAGAATTGTGATATTCGTAAACAATTTCTTTGCGATTCAGTGTTTATAGTTGTTGGACAATTTTCTTTCCTATTTTCCTATTGTTACGAAATTAGAACCATCTTTTAATAATTCAGTTTTTTAAATCAGTGAGTTATTATAATTATAATTGTCATAGAATCTTTTTTCCGCGCTTCTTAACAAATTAAAACTAGCTTGTAATGGATTAGCTTGTCGAAATTGAATTCGTTAAAATTTGTTTCTCTTAGGCGTCAAGATATTGCATGTCTATCGTACAGACATATTATTTTCTTTTTAACTTTTCCGAAGTATTATAAACAGGTAGTTGAACGTTATAATTTTTTAAATAAGCTTGTTCTGCTACCTCAAAAATGAATTGAAGTCGTACGAAGAAACGTAAAGAATACATATTTCCCCAACTGTTTCACGTATTTACGCACCATTCTTAAACATTTAAACTATACATCGGATCACTGCAGATTCGCAAAGTATCAGCATCTCATAAGCCAAAAATTTGTTATAAACTTTGAGAAAAAGAAAGTGGTAATCTCAAATGTTAAGCCTCTTGATGCCAGCGATATCCAACAATTTAAGCCTTCGAGTGGACGGTCATATTACGGTATTCCATTACGCGTATTAAAATGTCCGACGTAAAATTCAGAAAGTTAAGCCGGCTGAGTTAAATCTCTTCACGGTAAGCTTGAAAACGGACGACGACTACGAGGATGAGGAAGGAACAAAGTGCATGGTGTATGAAGCGAGTGGTCGTCGAGTTAAAAACTTTCTTACGTCGTTGGCATGCTCCTTTTCTTCATCCTACACACGACGTCGCATCGTGTAAATCTCGCTCGAGTGAATTAAATCCACTTGAAGGAAATCTTGAAATCTTGCTATCGGATCGACAACTTTTCAAAATAAAAGAAGGAAATTCTTGTTACATAACCAAGCAGCTCGTAGTACTCTAAGCCATTGAAGATCGACATTGCATTAACGCAACATTTCGTTTGTCATTCTTCTAATTAATTTATATCACTGAATTCTATTCAACTCACATTGAAATTTTGAAACGGAATTTTAAAAATTTTACCAATATCTGTTTCGTTATCCATCTAGATCCTACAATTTTATGAAAATTGAGGAAGTAGAATCGAAGTATTATTATAACATTATGACAAACTCTCTTAGAATCGTAGAAATTTCCTTTGTATCTCCAACTTCTGCAATGCACTTGTTTGATGTATTCTAACATGCCCACTATTTTAATATATATTTTGCAATTTGGCAAAACTTACTTTATCGCTTTTTCTAATAACGTTTCGTTTACGCAAGTTTTACGTGTCGTGTTACTGTTTAGTCTTTAATGGGTCAAAAGGTAGGTAGAACGAGAAGGAAAAGACAAACTACGATACGTGTTCTCTTAACGATAAATCAAACATGCGCAGCGTCAGTCTTGGTAACTCTTTCCGCATCTTATAGATGGAAGGTTGCAAAATCAGCAAAAATAAAAATGCAAGAAGAAAGAAAGGGAGAAAGGAACAAGAGAAATGACCGAAAGATCGTCGTTAACGTGCACGGATTCGGAAAACGGTCGATCACAATAGCCCGGAATTAAAATCAGCGTGCAAGTTGTCGAGCAATGAGCCATGCTCGGCGAACGCCGTGCCGAATAACCGAGAAAGAAAGAGTGCGCCATGAGGAGAAGGAGGGTGAGCTCACAAGGGGGTTTTGGGGTTGGTCGAGGGTGGTGTGAGTATGTGGGGGTTGAAAGGCGTTGCCTGGCAACCACCCCCGGCTCTGCGTAATGGCCGCCACACACGTCACACACATACTCCCCCTTCTTCTTTTCTCCAACCAACGTTCTCTTTCCTTCTTTCAGCCACGCTGCTCGTTCTTCCCTCTCGTCTTCTACTCGGCCAAGACACCGTTTTTCCCCGCATAATACATATCCCGCGCGGCCAACTTGTAGGGTGTAGGGTGTAGGGTGCGCGGGGGTAAATTCTGAAATTTTGCCCGAATTGAAAATTTCCATATCTTATACTCGTGGTGCGAGACTGGCTGCCTGCTGGCTGCAACCAGCAGTCGTTCTCGTCTTCGCCGTCTCGTAGTCGTCTTCGGCACAAGTCGCGCGACAGCTGCAATCGAATCGAAAAATTTCCCAAAGCTACCGTCCGTCTTATCCACCGACTCGCCTATTATCGGAACGCTGGTAATCGGCGGAGAAGTGTCGCGACGATTTTCTGGTTTTCCAGGGAATGCTGCTGCGGCGCCCCTAAATGCAAAATCATTCGAGGAAATGTGGAGCAGTATGGTTGTTACTTTTGAACGATGTTGAGTTGAAATATTATTACAGGCATGACGGCGCGGCGTTTAAATTGTTCTTGGAATTTTTAGTAACTGTATCTCTGTATATGTACCGAATGGCTGAGTCGTCCAACGGAGAAGCTATGTATTTCATCAGTCATATTCTACTTATCTTCTTATGACAAAATTTATGATTGTCTAACGATAAACAAAGATAGCTGTACAATGACGAAGCTGAAAGTTCACTTGAGACGATGAAATAACTTTTTACTGTAATACACTCGAATAAATAAAATCCTACCAACACGTGCCGTTTGAAATCAAGCAATTATTGTCCTACGATTTTCTATTTATACTTTGAAATATTTATACCGCCATGCTTTCATCAATATCATTCGAACAAATCATTCCAAAGTTTTTATAAAATTCCACACTGAAATCCTACACGTGTAACTTAGAATCTGTCGCGTATAACAGATACAAATAAAGAAGTAGGTATTTTGAAAGAAGTCAAAGCAAGGCAACGATAACATCAAAACGTTGAAACGAGTTCATACGATTCCGGGCAATCCAAGCTAAATGGATCACGATGAAGATGATCTCTCCGTGACGGTCGGAAAGCAGAGGCGAAACGGGAAGTACAACACCCGGAAGCAGGAAGCAGAGGGTCGCGAGTCCTTTAATCGGATGTCGGGGCACGTGTTTCGCGGTGGCAGTACTCGCAGCTGCCAGGACATTTATGCAAATCGCGCCTCGAGCCGGCTGAGCTTTCGGCTTTATGCACTCCGTTTTAGTTGGCGAATTTGCATCCGTTGAATCGACTCGCCTCTTCTCTCTCGCTTTCCTTCATACCCTCTCTCTCTCTCTTCTATCTTTCTCTCGTCCTCCGGTCGTATGCCCTTTCTATTTTTACCTTTTACTCGCGACATATACCTGCGAGTACGCGTACGAGCCGCCACGTAACGCACGACAATATCGGCCAATTTGCATACGAGACGCGTCGCTACAGGCTCTTTCAAAGTTCCCTTTTCCTCCACATACCAATCAGCCGCTATCGGGACGAGCTCGTTCCTTCTCTCGTTGGCCTTGTCTACCCGTTGAAGTTGCAGGGGGTGAAACAGAAGAGGTAGCGCGCGGTTCAACGAAATCGATTGTTTGCGCAAAAGTAACTGGAACGCTTGGAATAAAGTTTGTGTACAATTTGGGTTAAACTATCTGGAAAATATGGTACGAAGTTTTGGTTTCGAGAACAATGCATTGAAGATTTGTAAAAGTAGGATGTGGTTAAACTTTATGGGAAAACGTGGAATTATGATTTCTGGGTATTAAGATTGGGTTTTGAAGGAAGCCAATCGAACAATCTTTACCGTTCTCGTCTCAAATGTTTGTTTAATAAGATTCATATACAGAAATGATAGGTAAATTGTCGCAGTAATTTCAGTTGTACTATGGTTCGGTTAATTCGTCGATTTCAATGATAAAATCTATTAAGTTGAAAGCCAGTTACTTGGAAAAAGGTTCAGTAGAACAAAAATTATATGCATTTATTATATATTTTACGTTGTATATGTATAAAATAATTAAAAATTGAAGGAAATAGGGATTAAATTATAAAAAAAGTAGATGACCGAAAGAAACAACAGATATAACTCGACTTACGATCATTGGATACACCGTGTACCGTCTACTCTAATAGAGTTACAGAAATCAGTCTGGCGTATCATAAAGTACATTCAAATTTATTCTAAATTCTTTTTGCTATCTTAACATATCTCAGTCAAGCAACATGTTCGCTACAAAAAAATTTTGAAATTTCCCTGGACCTCGCTAATATAGTCAACGCAAACCAAATATTCCACCGAAACCACTCTCGTAAAGTCGATCGAATCCGTGGTCGTAGGATAACTCTCGTGGAGCATCCTGTAGCCGGCGAAAAAAGAGTAACCAATCCGCGTATGCTTGGAGTGGAATAATATTGTCATGCAAATACAGCTAGCCCGCGTACGTATGTTATTACGTACGCGCACACGCAAATCTTCTAACGTGCGTGACACACGTGGCTACACGATACGCGCGAGGACGGCTGCTGTGCAGTGATTTGCATACACCTATGGAGAGTATGGGGTATGGAAGAGAGAGAGAGGTCACGAAGAGAAAAGAGAACAAGAAAGACGAAAAAAGAGAGCTTTCGTTCAACATCTACCTGATTATTCGTTTCGGAGACCTGGAGGGTTCACCGATGGCAAGAGGGTGCGACAACGACAGAGTAGTAGAGAGAAAAAGAGTGAGAAGAGAACGGATCAAGGACACGGGGATCATAGATCGCCGGGGATACGTACATATTTGCAAATATATTTATCCTGGTCCGACAGGGCCGGAAAGTTAAAAGGGCAAACGATGTACGCTCGATATTCCGTCCGAACTCGTTGAGCCACGGCCAATTTAATGATTTCGTCCTACTCTTCGTCGTGTTCCCGCGAAGAAGGCTAAGGGGCGTGCCACCGGAGAATCTAATCTTATGCCACGCCGTGGAAGGAGATTATCCTATTACTAACATTTTTTACTGGTTTTGCTTTAGAGTAATGAGGCGAAATAAAAATTTTAGTGCTAACTATTTCTTCCGTTCCAGATGTGTGAATATTAAATAGATTTACAGGCTAGTAAGGGTAGTACGAACATTGAAAATGTATATCAATTTTGTTACACAACATGAGAAATAATCGTGCCGTTACTCATTTAAATTTTTACAGTTTTGCTTTTAGACAGTAAAGTGAAGTGAGAATGTTTGAAAAATTCAATAGCGATAGTGTGTTGAACATATACTTCGATCTTTCTTAAATGTTATACGGTTATTTTGAGCTGAACTGTGGAAGAGGAAAATAGGTATGTGAATACATAGATGATACACGATCTGAAAGATTCCTATCCTAGTCTCGAGCCCTATTATTCGAAAACTGGGGACAGCCAATCAGGTGACGCAGGTACGCGCGTTTCTAGAACGAAAGAAGGGGTTGATCCTGGAGGTCGCAGGGTACATGATGGGTTCAAGAGTTAGTTTCTTCTGGGACATCATACGTACATCACGGTACATGGAACATAGATATATCCAGTAGTGCGATATAACATATTGGTATTCGATATTCTTCTCTCGCATCGATTAATATTTCGACAACAATCAGTGTTTCAGTGTTTGCATTTATCGAGTACATAGATTTCTTGAAGTTACAAAACACCATAAAAGATTCGAAAGTATATTTCGTGTAGACATTAGACAATCTCGAAACATCCGCGTTAGGAATAAAAAATTAATCAGATAATATCGAGGACTTGAAATTGTAATCGACGTAAGTGCTACAAGTAAAAAAGGACATTTCCAATAAGGATGTTAAAACGTATTTTTCTATTAATTATGACACATCCAATATCACTTGAACTCTATGGACTTCCAGTGTTTATCATTTTTGCACACACGGACAAGTGATAAAAGTCTATTGTATCAGTTAAATTTATTTATCTATACTTTTTCAATCATATTCTATAGCTGTCGTTTATATTCATAGTTCTGTCTTGCGATAGTCGCAAAACAGATTATTCTTTAGCACTTTCTTCATCGCATGCCCCATCGAATATACTTCTTTTTTCATTAAAAGAGTCATTTCTTTATTTCTTTTTTTTTCTTTGCCTATTATACTACCTCCTCGATTTCCGCAAATACGCCGCTAAGGAAAACGTAGGATTTATTCAAAATTTCCCAGTAGAAATTCACGGGGGTCTACAGGTGAAATAAATTTGATTCGCGACACAATCTGATACGCGGGGATCCGCGAGGCGTTTCCAAAGAAGGGGCGGTGGGAAGCGGGTCTCCTTGTTCGTACGTATTCGAGACAGCTCATTCCCTATCTGGCGGTGAAATCAAATCTCCGAGGGCGAAGGAAAAGTGACAGGCTCTCGTTCGCGATCGAAGGAGGCGGCGGAATGCGTGGAATTTCTGGTAACCCGTCAGCCCGGCGATTTCCAGCCAGTCACGTACTTACAGACCAGCTCCGCAACTTCTGACAGATACAAATCTTCCCGAGCCGTTATTTGCAGTGGCGTGGCGTTAACCCCGGCGCTCGTGTGCACTCGACAAATCTCGATATGGAAAATCCACGAAACGTATAAATGTAGCTGTCAGTCGCAGCTTGCACCCCTAACACCTTTATCCTTCGGCCTGGTTGCCTCTTGCCGATGGCGTGGGGTGTGCTGCTGCCTTCCGAGTGTCTGCCGTGTACACGCACGCGTGTCGACAAAATACAGACTGCCGTTTCGTTTACGATAATACAGACTCGTGAATTTAACATTTACGAGTTAAATAGATACCGTGCAAGTTCGCTTCTCTTTTTCTAATTTCAATTTATCGTGTTACGTTCTGTTTAAGTTATTGGATAGGGAGGATTGTTGCTATAGGCGAAGAAATTTTTGTTGATCGGAGGTGGCGATTTGGTGTATGAATAACGGCGTCTAGTAGCGTTATTTCTTCGTTTGTTAGTACTTCTTTATGCTGTGTTGTTGGCTTTTTCATTTGTATATTAAAATGAAAGGAGGAATTATTTTGGGGTTGTATCGAATTAATTTTGTCTTTGAGAAGTTATTGAGAGATCTGTGATTTTCGATCTTCAGCGAATTTCGAATTTAGAAAATAAAATGGAGATATCGTCTTTCGATCGGACATCTTTTAATTTTATAGAATATGTTAGGATACGTACATATTAAGCAACCGTCTGAAAATTGTTCTTGTCCAATAGTACAATTATATGGAATAAAATTAAAAAGACAAATCTGGTATCAAACGCAAACTGCAATTAAACAAATGATATTGTCGCAAAATAATTTTTCTTCGTTCTGAGCACGTTCAAATTCCTGCGTAACATTTGGTTTCCTATACGAGACGCGGAGAGCTGTGATTTCACGTGGCGTGTCATGCATCGCGTGTCTATTCTGTGGCGTCTACAGAAGAATTTTCCAGAAAAAGCTCGCAACTTTCCAAGAGTGGCATCGAGATATGAAAATTCCTGACATCCTATATTCGGGCCTTGGTTGGTCGGTCGTTCTTTCTTTTTTTTCCATGAGCCCCCCTGGGGCCTCGATTCTGATAGGGTTGCCACTGGCTTTTCCATATCCGCATACATCGACGCACACCAACAACACGTAAGTACACGTATACGTTACTACCACCACGCGCACGCAGATACTCCAGCCACCCTTATCACATATTTTTGCATATCATGCCACTGTTCTCGGAACCACACCTTTCCGGGGAAGGTCGTAAGATAGAGACAAAATCGTTGGAGAACTAGAGAATGAACAGGATCGGAGGATGACGCGAAGACTCTGTTTCCCTTGTGAAATATAACCGTGGATTCTAATGGAAAAAAGTATTTGCTTGCGTTTTTGCAATATAAATACGTTTCTGGTTGTGGCTCTTGATGATGAAATGTTTTTTAGTTGTTTGCGTTTGTGCATTCAACGTTGATTACAAGTCTAGCATTATCGATTTGTTCTTTGAGAATTCGAGAACGTTGTGTAAATTCAGTAATTTTTACAGAGATTGATTTTTAAAATGTACACAAAGTTTTGAATGTTGAGTATATGAAGACATGAAATAGTCTCGATTTCTACTCGTTTTACAAACATATGTAGTGTTAACAACTATTTTCTGCCTGAAACAACGCTACTATAACTATTGTTAGGTATACATTCTATTTTTCACTTTTAGTTTAACAAACATACATTGCTGAGCATACTATACGAGGTAGTTTACGTGTCAAAATCGATTTAATTTACTTTGTAATTTTTACTTGTGTTTTGAATCTTCTAGTAAATAGGTTCACTGGTTATACGAACATTCTTGTTTAGTTTTAAATTATGTCGTAACAAAATTATCTTTCTTTCGAAAATTCTCTGCTTCTTGGCTGCTAGTTTTACGATATTCGGTATAAAATTTCATAATTATGCGCTTTGTATTACAATTCGTATTTTTTGTATCGACAATTTATAGATATCCATCTCGATTCAAAACATATATGTAACAGATAAGAAAATTGCCGGGGCATACATCGAACATTCATCGCATAAAAGTGCTCTAAAGAACGTAAACCCAGTTATACATGCCTACTTTCCAACTGTGTCTACGCTTTAGAAAAGAAATCTGCATCAGCCATGGACCGACGAAGTTTCTTTATACCTTTAAATATTCACGGACGAGAGTTCTTTGTCGACGGTATGAAAGTTTTCGTGGCCAAGCAAGTTTCTTGCTTCGACATCCACTCACGTATAATCGCACACACGTTCGTTTTCTTTCGAATGGAAAGGGAAACACCGCCGGAAAAATTATTCTGAATCTTGTAAGCGTAACGTCCGTGCCTAAGGAAACATTGCGTTTAACTTTTCATCTGCGAGCTCGAATTTCGAGATCGAGCAGCCTCTTGAAAAGCTGCGAGATAGCGGCTAGCACGAGAAGGCGCGAGGTGGAATTGTCAATTTCATAGTCGAACGAAGAACTCGTATCCAGCTCGAAAAGCGTATTGCCTACGGTGCCAAGATACCTTGGCCAAGCCATATTTATATTATTATTAAACATTGCAATGTGCTGTGTATGTGTGTGCACGGCTCATGCATACGTTCTCATATTCCAAACCGAGCTTCCGCCCCCGAAGCTTCTTTCTTCCGCGAGATATTCCATTTGCGCGCCACTCTTTTTATTTCATCCGCCTCTTTCACGGCTATAAAAAATATTGTTTCCTGCTGAAACGAAACTGTTTGATCAACATTATGACGTATCGTTATAATACTTTCGTATATGAGATTTATTCTTTATTGGTATTAATTCACATATGCTCGAACATCCTTTGTGTTGCTTTTCAAAATAATATCAGTTTGCTTGACTCGTGGTATGAATTGAATATATCAACTATGTTTTTGTCAATTGATTTTCAAAAAATGGCTATCCGTTACAAAGAATACTGGCTAGCGTGAATAGCGTGATAGAAATTGAAAAATGTAATGAAATTATCTTCAAATCATCCCTTTGTCCTTCCTACTATTTACACTTTTTCGTCGAAGTAATAAGAGTTGATCTTTAAACAATTACATTCACTCGTCTACTACATACGGTTTAATCGGCTACTCGATATTCGAAAAAATTTATCGCTTGCCCTACCACACGTGGACATAAATTAGATCATACGACAAGATGCTAAGTGGCTCATATATTGGATTATCGGCCTCCCATATATTAAACGAACCAAATTTCACGTTAGATTTGCCAGTTTCAGAAATTTCCTCAAATCCTAATCCTACACGTTGCACGCAGAATCCTTCCCATTTATATACCGAATACCTACGAACTGTATACGTATACCGCATACATACATACACATATAAAGGCAGAGCATTGATATTTTTATTAAAAATTCAGCGAATACGAGCGCGCAGTCTATATGTACGAGGCGGTATTCACGAGTGGCAGCCGGTCTACGGCAGTGCGCTATTCACTTGAGACATTTCGCGGCGTTGGGTTTTCTTCTCGTGTTCCAGGCCGTCGAGAAGGACGAAAAAAGGGCGGAGAGAGAAAAGGTTTAGGCCGCGGAAGGGATAAGGGGTAGCGAACTGGGTGGCAGCGGTGGTTTCCGGAATCCGAGCGGGGCGGGGGTGGTTTTTTCTGTTCGTTTCTGGCGGCGAAATAGGAGGGCCGGAGGGCGAGAGCGAGAGAAGAGTGTCTTATACCGCGGGTGCACCGGCCTCTTATATGAAATACTTATACCGGGGGATATTCAGCAAGCTTATATTCGACTCGCATGCAAATCTCCTCCATACTTGATTTCTCGTGGATGCGACGCTCCGGGGGATGATGGCTCGTTTTACGCGGCAACCACTTTTCCTTCTCTCTGCTGCCTCCTTTTTCCCGTCGTTAAGTTCGACCAACGCTGGTATCGTGGCTTCTTTAAAAAGGATGCGCTCTCTGCCGCGTGTCTCGTGAAAACGCTTGCGCAGCTTCGAGGAGCAACGTCATTTTATCCGTCACACGATTCCGATATTTGTTCCTATGATTTGAGACGAATTAACCCTGGAATTGTGGTTGCGATCTTCTTCCATGTTTTATTATGTGATAGTTGTTTCATATTCTTAGCATGCAACTCTTTAGAATATACGTTTAATCTTTTGAGTTAAGATGCAGCAGCTTGAATTCCAATTTTTCTGAAGTCAAACGAAATACAATTTCTTTTTTGCAATTTATTACAAAATTATTGCATAAATTTTGTATATGTAGATCTCTTTTATAAATATTCCAAATTATTATATTTTATGATAAAAAATCTAAATTCGTTTAACAATAAGCAGTTCCTTCTTGCAAAAGCAACTACAAAATCTCAAGTAACTTAAAATTATATTGTTTTTACAAATACGATCAATTGCTTCTGTAGAAAATACTATGATATAACAACATCGGTAGGATTTCAATCAACTCCGATGATATTCAATTTATACTCCATCAATACTCGGAATTTTCTAAAATCCTCCAAAACCACCGTACGATTCAATTGTATAACCACGGAATAAAAAAGGATGCAAAAGAATTCGATCGAATGCTAACGAGATAAGCACGACATCCTGTTTCTGGTGGGCCGGTACGTCACAGCCATGATTTCTCGACTATTATGGCGAGGCACATGCATCGTGGGTGGTACAATTTTTGCTGGGAAAATATGGCGACCCTCTCGACCTTAGAAATAATATAATCTCGCTATTTTACTTCAACTACTGTGTGTACCACGGCCAGGAAGAATATAGGCGGGTGGAGCAAATAGGATGAGGATGTGTGGGGGATGAAAACAGAAAAAGGGAGGGGGGACGTGATGTAACGTAGTACCCGGAGGGTGCGCGGAGCAAGGGTGGCAGGAATACTGTCGGATGGGGCGCGATGGTCTAGCTTAAAGTACCAAGACACACTGTCTAGCTACGAAATTGTTTGGCGAAATACGCTGGGACTTTGTCACTTCTTTCCGGCTACATTTTCCTGTGCGCACCTCAACGCATATTCCATTTCGAATAACTTCCGAGTGGAAAAACGATGGTTTCATTCACTCTTCGTGGGAAATGGTTCTCAAACTATGTACTTAATTCCTTGATAAATATATAGTTTCTAGGTTTTTCTAGGTTTTATTCGAATCATAGCGGAATGTAACATTTTTAGTAGAATGTTGGCTATTTTTCTTCTATCGAATCGTTAATGAAAGTAATAGTGTTTGATGTGAAAGAGACTAGTGTTATTGTGAGCATATAGCGATGTTATATCTTTATTGTATTTCTTATTATATTTGTATTTTATTATATTTTTGTTATCTTGTTATTTCCTTCATTCATTGTTGTAGAAATATAAAGAAACGTATAATTATAGATTGAATATTTTTAATTATCGGTTGATGGACCTGTTATTACCAGTTTCACCATTAATATAACGAACGTCAAGTGGATCGTTATTACATAGATAAGAAATTATATCTTTTTCAAACGTTGAGGCAAAATACGCAGATATAAAGATAAACTTATTACGAACTTATTTATTTTACGAATATATTAAGTATCATTTTCTATCACCACAGAGAGGGAATGCAAAAATAAAGATATTTTACCTACATGTATAAAATGTTGAATGGCATATTCTTTGCTTTAGATTTCTTCAGAAAATTATTTTCTTTTTATAAAAGAAAAACTACCTTTTCTTTATCTTTCGTTCTCTCGAATCGAAAATCGTAATTTTTCTTTCATCCTGTCAGGCAGCGCAGGATTTTCGCTGAAAATTCAACTATCGCGATCGAAGTTGTCGAAGACAGAGAGGTGAAGGGTGCGGGACGACGTACGGATCCTTCGTCATGACGTTCGTCTCTCTAACCCCTCTGCAAGTGTATGCGCGTGTGTTGCAAAAGAGGGCTGGGTCTTAGGAGGATAGAATCCCGTGGGAGGCGTCTTGAAAGATAGGCTAGATAGTGGCTGCGAAATATGTATGCCTTCAGGATTCTGTACCTTGAACCAGCGAGTCTCGAAGAAGCTGCAGGAAGTCACTTCGCGTATCGCGAAATACTTTGCACCAGCCTTCCTTTTTATGCCTTTTCTTCTTGATACGCGAGGCAATAATGTTCCAAAAAATTTCACGTCGGCGCATATGCAAGGGGAAACTTCGTTGAAATATCATTAGAGTAAAATTATTTTTAGTAAAATAATTTATAAGGAGAATGCAATGGCGAAAAAGTTATTGTGTATGGCCAGTTGAAACATTCGTTTGTCTGCTGAGGTTTATAAATAATTGCAAATATTTTAACATTCTTTTAATAGAATTCTTAACAGAATATTTCAGTAAAATTTGGTGCATTTTTATTAAATTCTTATATGTTACACTTTTTGATTGTCTATTAATGATTTTAAGCAGTTGTTTGAATTATCGAATAATATGAACACAAGTGAAACTATTTGTATTCTAATAGCCGAATTATTCATGATACTACTGAATACTAAGGGGCGATAAATTACCGTGACTCAACCCCCGTTTACTTAACACACGACGCATCTATCCACTCGTGTTCATTTCTCGAACGTCCCTCTGAAATAACATCGCGCAGAGGAAAGTCCTGACCCACCTTAAGAAGTTCCGCAAAGTACTTCGCAGTAACTTTCACTCTCGTCGAATGAACTTACCCCGAGTTAACGGTCGAAGTAACGAGGAACACTTTTCCTCTCGTGCACCAGCCGTACGGTGGTGTATGATAAATCTTACGCGTTACAACGACCAACAGAAATCGTTGAATAATATTTGAGCATAAAAAACGAAATTATGCATTTAAACAATAATATTCGCAATTTCATTTTTAGATAAATTCAGGATCAAAATACTTTCTAAATATTGTAAAATAAAATAAGATAAATAAGATGTGGAACTCGATATCCATGTTTATACGAAAATAATAGAAAAAGAAACTTTTTTAAATTTTCTTCCTTATTCTTTTTTAACAATTTTAAAGTAAAATTTACCATATAATCCTGTAATATTCCATTTAAATTGATTTTTTAGTTTAATTTAAAAATCATTGCTACCTAACGTAAGAGTCGTATTCAGGAGATCCCAAGTATCGCGACTATCGATTTTGCGTTTCCAGTAATTTTACGTTTCCAAGGAGAGAGACCAGGCCGAGGAAGACGGGCGAACGTGCGTACATATATACACATATGTGTATTTATATGTACGTATGTATGGTACACGCGTATGTATGTCGCCTTATGTGCCACGTACGCCCCCCGTACGTACGAATACGTGTGTTGTATGGGGTAAAAAGGGGGTGACGCCGCGACGCCATGACAGATGCGTATATCTGTCGAAGAAAAAGATGGAGTCTGAAATGCTTCGCGTGTACTAAAAATACTCGAATATTATCGTGAGGAAAAATATCCGTAATGTGCTATTTTAAGCCGTGCAAAATATTTCAAAAAGTTAGCCATAAGATTTTTACGTAAATCGGTGATTCGACAGATTTGATGTAAAGTGCAAGTTTTATTGTTAAATAGCATTGCAATATTTTGCAGATTGTAAATATAGTGAATCAAAAAGGGGTTATTATCGTTAACTAAATATTTCAATTAAAGCTAAAAATTTATATTTACTTGAACCTAAAACTTCAAATTGTGATATATTCCACCGAAAATTTTTTTAAGGAAATGTACTTATTATAGTTTTCTGTTTTTATTAAATACGTATTTTTTTAAGCAAATATCAAATCTGACAGTAGGTAAACTAAGTATCAGTTATCGAATATCCTGAACAATTAATATTCAGTAGAATAGATATTTCTCAGATTCTACACGTAATAGGATCGTTATGATGCGACATCTTAAAAAGTGTTCCCTCACGTGTGACAGGTTTTTCATTTTTAACTTCGTAGAGTTACATGCCATAACAGTGATCCGTGGTAATACAGTAGAATGTCGACGTTGAACCGTCATGGTGATACTTAAGAAACGGGTAGAGGATATATAAGGGATGAGCGATGATGCTTGATATTAGGCAGGCACAGGACACGTCACCCCGCGAAACTTAAGTGTAACACAGAGTTGCGAGAGCGGGAGAAGAGCGAAAGAAGAAGGTGGAAAAGGAGGTAGGTGAAGGAGCAGGGCGGGCGGGTTGGTTGGCAAGGATATAAGATAAGGATATACGTGTGCATCGTATCCAGGATCCTTGATCCTTTATCCCAAGAGAGCTCACGCTGGAGATGGAGCTTTTCGAGTCCTCCTTTCAACCGAGACTACGTGTACAGGTCGTTCCAACTCTAAGGAGAATGACACCAATAATCAGACACCAGTAGCCGACGAATAAAATTATTAAAATTCCACGAAACTCGCTAAACATACAAAAGCTAGAATCGTTGACGTTCAATTAAATACAACATTTTGTAATACAATACAGCAATAGTGATGTTTAAAATTTAGACGATTATAACCATAATTATCTACTGTCCGAAAAGACAGAATAAGCAAAAGATGTAAAGCGAATGGAAGTAACTCAGCGAACGATATGATAGAGCCAACTGAAACAGCCTGTAGAATAAGCCATAGAGGTTAACACGGCAACGTGATGCGAGATAGACCGTAAAAGATTACTGCGACATACAGTGTGCTGCTTTCTCCTCCATCTCTTTACGTCTCTAGCATCGCCTCGCGATACCACCCTCTCGCGCTCTTAACCCACCCTATCGTCGAGTTCTCCTTTCTGGCGCATCCCGATCTCCCATATCATATTATTCACGGTGAATCCCTTTTCACATTCGCCTTCTCTTGCCTCATCGTCTTCTCCTTCCTCCTCGTTTTCTTCTCTTTTGGTATCAAGCTGGCCATTATGCACGTATTATCGATACTTTATGGACATCGATGCCAATGAAACATTGAAATTTCGCGGCCGCACACATCCCCTCTGCTCTCCTTCTCCTAGCCTGTCCAAGACACGCAGTTTGAATGGCAGCCGAGTATTAACGACGTGTCGTGCAAGCTTCTGGCCTGAATTTATGGTCCCATATCCCAAGGAGAAAATTGGAACTGTGGTTTTCAATGTCGGCCGCAACCAATGACGAGCTTTATGACGCGAAAATATAAGGATTACTTGTGTTTCGTTATTCGCTCTTATCTTATGAAGCGGTGAATTGTCGCAGGGAGATGTGAGTAGAAATTTAAAGCAAAGGCTTCTACCGTTAACACTCTATGATTCTGTTTTTACGAGGATGAATTTTGTCTTTAAGAATTTAGATTTTAATAGGAGAAATTGTTTGTAAGAGAAAGCAGTTGAGAGACTCAAATGGTAAAGGATAGAAGCGCAAATAACGAAGATTTTTTATACAGATTTCCAGTAGAATATTTCTGTTAATTTTAACTTCATCACTTGAAAGTTACAGAGATTCAGTGTTTACGATTCTATTTTGCAGTAGTCCTAAGAGCTAAAAGAAATCATTCTAGCTCTTCTATTTTATCGTATTCTGCGCAAAAACACCCTGCCACAAAGACAATTTCTTTGTCATTTAAGATAGTATATGGAGTATAATGGACTATAAATTCTCATTCTGAAAATTGTATTATTATAAGATACAAAATCAATGAAATTATTTTGCCCGAGTTCCACCGAGATATTCTACCTTTTTTCCTAACCCCAATCTTTCTCTTAATATTTTATATCCTCATTTATCCTTTGGCCTGTAGACTTAAAAATTTGCAAATATGATCAAATTAAAAATACGTTGCAAACCCAACATTGATCAGATTTTCTGTCGTCGTAACGATAAAAATCTTCAAAACCCATATTCCTCGTTCGTAACAACTGGAGAAGAAGAGAAAACAGAAATAGTGGAGCATAGTCCCAAGTTTCGATTACGCTCGCATCGTTAACAATTGCGATGTAAGGCATCGGTAGCGAGCGAGCGACCGTCTGGCAAGTCTCTCAGGGAAACATTTTAATACGTCGATCCTAATGGCTCTACAGAGTTTCACAACCGTTTCCATCGTTACGAATGCTTTTCCTGTACACACATGACCGTCCCACGAAACGTCGTCTCCTCGAGCACGTAAGAACACTAAGGACCTTGTCGGTATAGTTTTCTCAAGGGTCGTTCGTTCCTCTGAAATTCAAGTCGAAGAGTACCGGCTCTCCCTCTTCCGTAGCCTGTCCTTTTCTAGCTCGTTCGAACCACCGTCGCCTTCCTTTCCTGTTTTCTGCTGGATTCAGAAACGAGGGCAGATACGGAGCGTCCAAATAGGATTTTGCGTATTCCGGCAGACGTCAGGACCATTACCAGGCCAAGAAACAGAGGACAAGGAAAACGCGAGCGCGCTTTGCTCGGAGGCAGACTGGAAGACACAGAAAAAATACAGAATAAGGGAGTGACGCGAACAAGGAAACGGGGAACGATAGACGAAACGGCGAGATTGTTATTTTTAGTATCGCCATTTCGGTTATTGGTATTTGAGTTTGCTTTCTTGTTATCGGCACATCGTTCTAATTTCTTACAATTTAAACGACTATCGTTTACGGATTTTATAACTTTTTGGTTATTACGCATCATATACAAATACCAAAATTGAATGATACGTAAACAATGGGGAAATTGAAGGATAGTTTGACATTTTTAAGGACAAAGAACTTTTTAATGCTGTTGTTGTAGTGTCCTGTGGTCACTAATAAACTTTGGCGCATTGTAAATGTTACAGAGATAATATCTACATTTGGGTAAGAGACGCGTTTATGATTGATAATTAACAAGTATCGAGGAATCTTGTAAAAAACGAACGCGAAGAAAGAACGCAAAGACTGACATTCTCTGACTACCTTAATTTTCCATCCATTTTTATACACTTAACTGTCGATTTTTATGCATCTATGAGAAAATTGAAAACTATTTAAAGGAAATAAGATATAATACTCATTGCAACATTTAATAAGTGAAACGAATCGCTACTTAGGTCTCTTCTCTTCAATTATATTCACAAAAATATGAATTTGCAGAATATCCGCAGTCTAAATCTAACGAATTCTATTCTCGAACCAAATTATCCAATTTCATTCCTAAAACCAACGTAAATGGTAACGCAAATGGTAGCCACCAAACAGAAACCTCAGGCAGCCACGAAAGAAGAATAGAAGATGAAGCAAACAGGGGTAATTGAAGAGAAGCCATCGTACTTTCAGAATAGTATTGTATCGTCGTCAGAAACATATGTGGCGAGCAATAAGAAAAGAAGGTGGATTCTTAGTAAGAGATAGGCGGATCTCTACGTAGAAACTCGCTGACTGGATCCTGCTGACTGATGGTAAAACTTGAAAGACGTTTAGAATTGGGTCGCCGACTGGGTGAGGGTGATAGTGGTAGCTCCAAGAGGGATGGTTAACATCAATGAAAACGAGGAAGCTGATAGATGCAGAGGAAAAGGGGAAAGAAAAATTCTCTGTCTACGATCAGACCAATATAATATACGAGTTGAAAGCCACGCTTGAAAATGTATACACAGTAACCTGGATAGGGTGATCGGTTCGATTCCAACGAAGCGTAAGCTGGTTCTCCCGAGAATACCAAACTCTCTTGTATGTCGTGCACGTACATGTTCGAGACTCTGACGACGTCTTTCGGCCTGATTGGCAAGCCGAAGGTTCGTTATTTGACGACCGTAGATTCCTCGTTTGAAAAGGATGGTCAGTCTGGTCAGAGAAACGAACGAATAAAATCGTGAATCTTTTTTAAACTTCCAGGGACCAAGGGATGAAACGTTTTATTGAAGATGAAGCGCACACGGGGGATGCCACTCCGAGTCAAAGAATTATCTCGAGAAGTTTAAGGCCGAGCGAACGATCAAAAGGGCTCCCGCTCGAGGGTGGAATTATTTGCTTTCGAAATTGAATAATGGAACCCTTACGTTTGCAATATTTGCTCTTTTCTCCTTTCAGATCCGATGTAGAAGTTCTCTGTTGAATAAGTTTCAGTTTCGCGAAAGTAACATGCAACTCGATTTTTAATAATTAGAGAATCTTGGAAAGGATTAGAACATTGGAAAAATTAGTTCCTCTTATCGATAATCTCTTTAAGAATATTTTTGTCATGCGTTAAAAATAAATGCCATAGGATTGTTTACTACGTAACTATATTTGATAATAAAGATAAAAATTCTCATTAATTCTAAATCAAGACCATTTGACCGATGTCGGTGTTGATAATAATTTTTCTTCTAAAATGTGTATTCACAGTCCATCGAATGAATTTTCAAGGTTTTATTAATAACACAATAAATGAAGGATATTTCGTTAAACAATTTTGTACATCGTCATTGTAATATAATTGAAATTTTGGGTCAAAATTTGGACAATATCTTGACGCTAATTTAAGGAAAATTCAATTCTCCTTGAGAACTTGGCTTCGTCGAACGAAATTCGAATAGGGCAACACTTTTAGAAAATCGAATAGAATTCCATAACGCGAACGTTGACTAGGAATTTTTGCTAGAGTTCCCTCTCGTAGTCGAGCTCCATTTCAAAGGTCGTGGTGGGATTTAATTGGCATGAATAATGAATTCCGGTGTGCGGCTTTTGCTGGTACAGAGATATACGTTGCCTGCTGGCTGGCCGGGGTTAGTTGAGGGTGGAAGTGGGGGCGAGAAGCGCAACAGGTTCCACTTAATTATTGAACACTATAACCGGCTGGCACAGCTGCCACCTCCGTTTTTGCACCCCTCACAGCGGCCCGTAATCAACCACCTGTCCGCGATTACGCGAAGGTTAAGGTCGATCGTTGCCCTCAAATCAATGCAAAATTTCTCCAATGAAAAATTTCAAATTACACTTTTATTACCGTTTCACGATCGAATCTTCACAAAGGAGAAAATTTTACAAAGAATTATCAAAATAAGTATAGTCTTATGTTTCATTTGTTTGATATACAACGCCGATATAGTTCATTCTACAAAATTTAACGTTGAATATTTTAGTTTTAGATTTATGGAAACCTTATAACGAATCTTCAAACGAAATTAAGTGTTATATATCTTCTATTCAGTTTAGATATAATGCGCAAACGATTTATTTTAGAAATGTAATGATGAATATTCCGGTTGATTCGTAGAAGTCTACGTTATTTTTCATCTGTCAGGGAATAGAAATCGGATTCGTCGAGCTTCGTAACCGAAGAAAAGAAATATTTCGTATTGGAGAACGTCTCGTTTCACGTTGGCAGCAGTGCACGCGGCAGTACGGGAAATGGGTTCAGAGACGCTGAGACGGTATTGATTTTCTATCCGACGTATGAGAGATGCGTGTTTCGGATGTTCTCCTTGCTCTTTGTTTTCTCCGTTCTCGTCTACTTACCATCGCAGCGCGTTGCATTCTTCAGAATGCACTTTGATAAAATATCTTATTTACGAGTTTAGAAAATACGACGTCGGCCGGAAGCGAAGAGGTAGATCTTCCGGCACTACACTATATACTTTTCAGAGTATTTCGCAGACTTTGATGCCAACTGAATTCCCGTGCATCTTGATAACATAAAAACGTACATGAAATTCTTCCTTGATTCCTGGAAAATTAGTTTTCAAAAATATCATTCTAACAAATCATCTTAAAAAATAACAAATATATTGTAATGGATATAAGAAAATTATTTTCTTTCGTATCGCTATACACCCGTTACTATCTCTTTTCTAGCATATACTTCATATTATTTTTCATCTCTCCATTCAGAATAATTCGACAGTTCGAAAGAATAAGTTATCGTACGTCAGTTGGCGTACAGGCACGCGAAAAATGGCGTCCCCGTGAAGAATGGATTTCTTCTTCTTCTTACGAGGGTTTTTGCTCCCCGTAGAGAGGGTGGGTGGCTCGTGAGACCGGCTGACGTTGACGAAACGCTATTTGGAAACAACAACTATCGAGAAACTCGCGATATGGGTAAATACAGTGGCTGCTGCAGGCGGCGTCTCTCGAGTTTTCCTCCATAGACTTGCGTACACACGCGAGATCCGTCGGTGTATGTAAATTCGCGAATACGCGGAAGTGCAATGACACACATGCTGTGTATAGAAGGACCGCTTCCGGCGCCCCAAGGGGGAGCGCGAACGCGAAAGAAAGAAAACGCAGTTCACCCGCTGGCTGAACTTGACAGATTCGAGAAAAGTTGAAAGAATGTCGTCGGTCTGCTCGCGAATCGTTTCAGTAATAGAGCGCTGAGAGAGAGAAAAAAATCCCCACAGAAATTCGCACGACGGAGATGTTGATGCATAAACGGTACCTAACAAATGAAAATGTTGGCCCCAGCTGAGAAATATTTTTCTGTTTGCGAAAATAAACTAGGAAAACGCGGTTTGTTAAAATGAAATCAAATAACATTTAGGGGAAGTAGGAAAACAGGAGCAAAAATTTTAACTGTTTTGCGAAACTTCTACACTTTTTGGTACTTGTGAGATAGTTTTGAGAAATTAGCAGAATTATTATATGCAGAAGCTAATATGGTATCTTCAATTCCATTCCTTTTCGATTTGAGTTTTTCAACGTCGCGTTGATTATAAAAATGAAATGTATATGCACATATCTTTGATGTTACACTGTAGACACAAAATTGCAATTGTTTGAAATTCCCAAATGTTCTAGCATTTTTAAAACACCGTTGCTTTTCGATACATTTGCCAATTCTTTTGTCCTAATAATAATGATTTAACATATATACCATATTCGTATAATCTAACTTAAAAGCTGAAACTGTATTTTACCAGAATTAAGACATCAAACGCTTTGAGTCAACAGATTTAGCGTTTCAGTAACAATCAAATAAAAATAAAATGACATAACAAAATATCCAAAGACGACGTAAATCTCGCTTAATATCATGTGCAAGATTTATTCAACAGTTGTATCCTCGGATTTCGCAAAAAGATCAAGCACGACATGAATCTTTAAACACGTGTCACATCTTCCATGCTTGTTATCTAAACAATTTACTAACAAACAACACTTTAACCTGTAAATTTTCAATGTTTCTCGCAGTAAGATCTTCCGAGTTTTCTGCGATCGTGTAACGCGAGAACGCAGCGTTGGTAAGCAGCCGCAATTTTGCATGTTTTATCGTGGCGCGAGAGACACGCAGTGGAGTGGATACACGAGAAGGAGAGGAAACGATGAAAGGTCATGGGATGCGTTTCGCCTTGGCGAGAGGAGCCCGCGGAATTAGCGAGATTTACACGCGACATAAACGCCGCTGAGGGCGTCGTAAAAGTTTTCAGATGCTGTGCTCGGTTGTTGTGCGTGTGAGCGTCCGACACTTGGCTCCACGTATGGCGTCGGGAAAACGTGTCCTACGTGAGACGTTCGACGTCGCTGCCTCCGATCCCTAGGAGCGCATAGGTCGGTATCACTGCCGGAACGGTAACGGCCCCATAAAAATTCGGAATCGCGCTGCAACGGCCAAACTTTCGACGTCCCTTACGAGCGCTGGGATAAGAGACCGTCGTAGACCAACGGTTGGAGAACACGCGATGTTTTCATTGATCGATGCGCCATTAATTTCGGATCGTAGTGTACCAATAAATTTGAATTCAAGGTGGATTTCTCGGGAACTCGGTAGTTCGAACGAGTTTTACGAGTGATAACGGTGTATTCAGCTTTTTATGTGAGATGTAATCTTGTGACCGTAGTTTTAAATGTAATTGGGTGTCGTTTTTGATTGAACGGTAGTTGTTAGCATAGGAACATAGATAAAATTTCGCTTAAAATTATAGGATTTCTATGGAAAATAATCTTTCATCGCTTTACAAAAATATTATTTTATATACTTGTAAGATACGAAGTATTTGCCTATATATACATGCAAAAATTTATAATATACGATCTGTCGAATAAAAACGAGCAGAATAAGATCATAGACTGTTCAAAGCTGTAACAAATATGCGATAATTAAAAAAGATTTAGAAACAGTATTATCGTTTTAGCTGCTATATCAGCGCTTAATATGTCTGACTATGTGTGATCTGTTCTACTGGCATCGTACAAAATGGACTACAGCAAGTACAGTGCTACTTCTTTTAAAGAATTCTTTGAAGAATTTTCTATGTTCTTATACTTTATTATTTTCTCTGCATATAAAAAGATCAATTTTTTTTATTTGTACATAAGATAATATAGCTGGTATTAAATGATTTCTATAATATTAATATTTATTATATAGTAGAGACGTGAATTAACGATATACTAGAAGCGAAGAATTAAAAAGAAGAAACGATAAATCTCGTTTAATACTAGCGGAAGCTTTTTCGAAAAATGTTCGTCTACGTTTATGGGACACCGTAGATGTCGAGGGGTTTGGCACAGAATGTCTCCGCTATAGCGAGCCATTTGTTCCTGCCCTATCTACATCCACAACGTGCTCGGCGTTGCTCGATGAAACATGGCCGCTTCGTTCCCGAAATGGCACTTTGCGAAAACGAATTTTCTGGTTTCCGCAATCTTCGATCGCGCCTATATGCTCGTATGGATGAACATGTGGGTCGACCTCAGCATAAAAAGAAGAAGAATAAAAGACACAGAATTAAATAGTAGTTTTCCGTATCTGTAACTTTATGGGTTAATTCTATTCTAAAATAACGAAACATCAAAATATAAAAATATCAAACAAATACAGTATCCGCAAATATGTAATAATTTACTTAATTTTTCTCTTATTTTTGTATCTTTCCAAAAGAAATTTTCTTAAAATCCAATAAATATCATCAACCTCTTCAAAAATTATATTACGAAAGTGCTTAACATTCTTAAAGTCGTATTACGAAAGTACTTAACGCCTTTGAAATCACGTTAGAAAAATTACATTATAGAACTTGCTCACTGCAAGCATTACTTCATCACGATATCAGACCTCCATCACCTGCACCTTCGGTTTAACCAGCAGATAAACCCCTTTACCTTAATCGTCGATTATTTTCGTCATTTACAGCGTCGTCTTATCTTTGGTCGGCCAGGTCGAACCTAAAGATCGACGTCATCGGAAAAGGGATACGATAGAAGAAGCGGGAGCAAAGAAAGAGGGAGGATACTATGGGTGGGTGTTTCTCGCGTCACGAAGATTATCAATATCCAAACTGCTATCTCTCGAAGGCGCGTGTACACATCCCGTCTACATGCTAAAGAGGCGGTATCTACGAGGGTGTAAACCCCTTGGTAGGCGCATAAACAGCCCTGTAGATTACACGACCATTGGGCCTGGAGCATCTCCAGCTCGTCAGCGCCCGACAGCCGCCTTCATCTCGTGTAAAATCGTTTCGTGGTCGAATTCAAACGCGTGTCGTCGTACACGAGAATCCATTAGCGTGCACTCGACGAGTCGGTCGATTTCCCCGATTCATCACTCGCCATCGTTGCACCTCTACGAAGAGATGAAATAAAATTGCAGCCAGTTATTGAACCGGCGATCAATCTTCTTCTTTCTCACGATGCACGCACTGTGTCGACGTTTGTTTAGGCGAGAGCTCGACGCTATTCGAATCGAAGCATGACGCCGCGTATTGCCACGGATTTGCCTTTTAACCTATAAAATTAAATAAAGTAGGGAAATAGCGATTTATTTTTCGTAATGGTACCGCTGCACTGTAGAAACTGGGTTTTCCAGGGGGATTTGAGATAAAGAGTAGAGGTTTTGTCAATTCTATTATGCGAGGGGTTCCCTGAACACTGGGGAAACTGCATAGATATTTGGTAGGAATTCGCGATACGGAGTGGAGATTTCATTAATTCTATCATCGTCAGATTATCAGATTATCATCATACTACACGTCAGAGACATTGATTAAATATTTCCTGACATATGACTATACTGAATGTAAAACAAAGCACTTATGACAATATGTTCGTATATAACAATTGTTAATTGTTAACTGTTAGTAAATATAATAGTAATATGAAAGAGAATATAACTGTAAGCATAGTAGAATATTTAAAAAAATATAGAGCCTTTGAACACTGATATCAGACATTTTATGAATGAAATTTGTAAATTAATAAAACCTAACTACGAAATAATGATAAGATATCCAAATTGACAGAAGAAGTTTACGAACCTCCATCCTCAAAAAAGTAATTGAATGTTTCCCAAAGATACATCTCTCCTTAATAAATCCGTCTAAAATTTCTTACTTTCGATGACATGGGCCACGACAGCACCCTAATCAATTCCATATACTAAATCAAAGTTCGAGCATTCCGAAATCTATCGAACCGGTGGAAATTATCATGGAGACCAAACTCGGCACTTCTTCACAATCTAACGTGTCCATGCGCATTGAATGATTTCACCATCGTTTCCCATTGGCCACGAGTGCGATAAGGGCAAGTAAGAGGACTGCTTTCAACGTTTCGAGCTGGCAGTGGCTGTAGGTGGTGTAGTCGTAGGGGGTTGAAGACGGCTGCGGATGCGAGATGGTCGCTCGAAGACAGCTACCGATAATAAATCATACGATGATACATTCTATCGTTCCATTGGCGAACGCTCGCCTCATCTCTGTCCTCCGTGAAAAGGAAGATCCTGGAGAGAAAGCTCGAGCTTTCTCGAGAGAGATCACCTCTGCTGCCGGGAGAGAGCTTGCCTCGTCCTCGCGAGCAGGCAATCTATCACTCTTGGAACCTACTACCCAGCATCCCTCGCCAGCTCAACCACAGAGACCCTCCCACGCGTCTACTCGCGCCTCTGAACACCATCCACCTTCCTTATCCTCGTTCTTTACCTTCATCGGGCTCTAGACACACTGACGATCTCTCTCGCGTGCTAAACTTTATTCCTACGTGGCGTTTTCTCTTCGATGCTTCTTTTCGAGAACGTTTTGATTCCAGCAATTGATACTTTGCAGTGATTGAAGAATAAATTCTTGATTAATTAAAAGATACTTGGCTGAGGTTTGGTGGTTGATTGTGCGCTATTTTTCAGGATAGATTTCAGTGGTGGTATGTATGTACCGAGGTTACGTAAGTCGTCGAAGGGCTATGTTCCTTTTCTTGTATTTTTAAATAGTGCAAGATTGTTATAATTACGTTATGGATGTTAATGCATTTATGGGAAGTTTAGATGTCTAAAAAATGTACAGAATGTATATAATATGTAGAAGTGAACAAGATATCAAAAATAAAGTATTAATGTAAATGATATTTAAAGGGCGAAACAAATTCTTATCTAGGATTTTAAATTATTATAAAATTAATATTAAATATTGAATACTTGGGGCCTGAATTTTAAATAGTTTCACAATTGTAAGTAAATGCTGGATTAATAAAATAAAATTTATAAAATAAAATATAATATAAAGGATAGTAACTAACGCTTAATCAGCATGAATTAAGTCATTTTATTCTACGTTGTAAAATAAAAGTTGTTGTAGAATTCTAAAAGATGTCTCACACACTAGAATCAGAACAATTGTTTATTTTAAAATATCGTCTTTTAGTGATAAAATTAATTTTAGAGATACTTCCACATAACTCTGATCTTTCTAAAATAATCTCCCTCATAATTTCTTATAGAAAATAAAATATTTAATACCTCGTAACTAAATATCGAACTAAAAATAACAAACTTATAATTCTTTCTTGAATTTTCAAAGCAGAGTCGCTATTTTTATAAAACGATATCACAACGAAAGGATGGAGAAAACATTTCGTGTAACGAGTACAAAAATGCACGTAGAATGTCGAAGGGTTTCACGATAAGAGACATCATGTAAGTTCACTTGTTACAACGATAAGAGGATCTTTAACAGGGAGAAGAGCCAGGGAGAATCTTTCGTAACGCCATCGTAACGAACGATTATGCAACAAAAGTTCCAGGTAATTGGGGATTTGCAGGGGCTTTACACTTGAGCAACTTACGCTCTGAGTAAGCATGCGAGACACGTTAACAAATGTTGGAATAAGCAGCTTGTCGACGCATGCAGAAGAGCGATGCACTTGTGATTATTTTTTGAAATGAAAATCGCAAGGATCTAGCGATATTTCCTTCTGCAAATGACAGTGTCTACTTCAAGAATATAATTAATTTTAGTAGAAGTTAAATGTTCTTGTCCAATAGAAGTATGAGTAAACTGCACCTAATCTGTCAAATTAGCGAATATAAATAATTACTTATTATATAAATAATTTTCAAATGATTAATTTCTCTCACAAACACACATATCCACTTTAGATTTTTAATTCCTCGTCTTATAATATCGAATCAATTTTCTCTCGGCTCGACAAAAGAAGATTATGATTATAATTCTAACTTCAATTTCAGCTCCTCAGACTAAGAATTCGTAATTACTATATTGCAGATGTTTATGTATTTATAGAAAATTCAAACACGCACAAGATGGACTTATATAAACGATTAAATATATTAAACCAGATATATACAAAATATAATTATGTAAAGTATTCGTGATTAGTTCTCAGCTTATTACTTTCAAATTACGTATACAATAATTTATTCATATTTTGCATCTGATACAATGTACCAGTGAAAAACTAAAACATAGCTTATCATACGAACTTATTTTTTATGCACGTAAATTATATACATAATTGATCAGTATTAAAGAAGCAACAACATTATGAATATAAAACTATTTAAAACCTAAAGAATTTCTTTTATTAATCAAAAGTAGTACGAGGATGCCATATGGATCAGGTCTTGGGGGTGTTATGATCTTCCACTCGGCTGAGTTCAATATTTTTTATCAGGACAAAGTCAAGTTCCCATTCCTCTCTTTTCCTCCTTACACTGTTTCTTTTGCCTTTCGACGCAACCCACTGTTTCATATCGTCGATTTTCTATAAGACTGACTCCAAGGCGGTCTAACGCGCCAGAGTTTTCTGCATTCGCGGTAATTTCATAAGGAGCTACCATCCGAAACGATCGCTTCAATCTTTCTCCTTTACCCTGTTCTTTCTTCTTCGCTGATGTGTTCTTAATTTAAACACCGTCCACATTCCTGGAATTTGAACAAAGCTTTTTCTTTTTCTTTTTTTTGGTTCCACGATAAGCACAACACAAACGAGTATTCGAGATTGGCCCCAGCAAAGCGGGTAGATTTTATTTTCTGCGGTTTTTCCATAGCGTTCTGTCGTGGTTCTCTTGAAATACGACCGCTTTGAAATATCTTCCATTTGATTTTAGCCCGTTTAGTATATTCTTTAACATGGATTTAAAAAATTTTTTGCTCGGTTTCTTCTCTTCCTATTCCTTAATTTTTTCTGGTTCGTACAAGATTCAGTGTCCTCTAATTCTTGTTAAATTTCAGAAAAAAATAATTCAGTATTGAATTTCTTTATAAATTTTAGAAAATTTATACGACTATTTTAGAGTATCGAGATAATATATATAAAATATACTACTCCTAAATAATTTTTGTATTTACGAATATAAACCATTTTCCATAACGGTTGAAATTCTTTATCCACTTCTTGTTTCCTTACAAGGAAGCTTAAAACTTGATACACTGTCAATCAATTTCATATCACTACAATTGCTTTTTTATTTGGTTTTGACATTATATTTCTTCCATCTTTTTGAACATTCCAAAGTGTTGATTACCATAATATTGATTATGATGAATTTTCACAAAACATCGTAGGTCTAACACCTACTTTTAATATACAATTTATATTTTCAAACATAAACTTGGACTGTTGAGTCTTATTCTATATTGTAATCAAATTTCTCCTACCAATTCGTATCTTAATAACATTATTCGTATCGTATCGATCATTCGATCGTATTTTAATAACATTAAAAATTCAAATCAAACAATACGATTGCTGCAATATTTAAAACAAACCCAGCTTTCCCAAAAATTACGAAACTTTCTCCAATAATTTCAATGATTTCAGCTAATTAAAAACAGATAAAAGAAGAGAATACAACAAAGTTTATTACACTTTTTCCTTTCTAAACTTCAATTGTCTTCTCTTTATTATTATTCAAGCGACAGTATAAAAGCATAAACAGTTTCTCACAGAAGAATGCCACAAAAACTCGTTTCTACTTAAACCTCTGGTTTTGTTGCAACCTCTTACAAACGCGACGTCGGTGAAAACACGCCTGCATATGATACATTTTACGGTAGACCAACCACGGTGAAATAATAGGGAGTAACGTATAAAGTTTCGCGTGGTTTCTTTCATGGCACGTCATCGGGAGGATTGCACAGCCTCGTCGATGTCTCCTCCTCCTCGTGTACGTTAAGAGTAATAGAATTTTGATCGAATACAAACAATCGAGCGGGTGGCAACAGGAAAAAGTCGCTCGTGGGAATATGGAGAAGACTCTCTATATACCGTTCATCCAATCATCGCGCGGTTCCGCGTGTCTCCCTTCATCTCGCCACTTACTCTTTCATCTTTTGTCTCTCCTCATTCTTTGTTGCATACTTTGTATTTTCCTCAATATATTTTCTGTTTTTGGAACTTGACGCTGGCTACAAAAGCGATTTAAATTTCTATGGTTTCGTAAGTTTTACATTTTTCCCATTTACATAATTTACATAATAGATATATGTAATAATTTGCATCGGGCAAACAAAGCTTCAACTATGAGATCCAATTACTTAAAAATGTTTGATAAGTACGTCTTACTATGTAATTTGCCAGAACTCAGGATGAATGAAACTTTACTCGGAATTTTTCTCACAACAGACTCTCGTTATTAAAATCTCGTTATGAGACCTATTTACATATGAGGCTACCAGAAAAGCTAAACCGATCAGTTTCACTTTTTACCAATTTTTCAATTTCATTACACGAGCACATAATTAATGTTCTCGCACGTATAATTCTGAAAAAACATATTACTGAACTTTCATGAGTTCATTTATTACAAGAGGATGATATGAATAATAGCAAACTTCAAGATAAATTTTGAAAATAATGTTTACTGTATCATCGCTCTTTACTGCTTTCCAATTTTTTCATGTTCCACCAATGTGGCTTCCAATGAATGTAAACTTTATATCAGCTTGTATTTAATCACACACTCGGATATATGTTGCAATGTTGTTCGACAGAATTCATACAAGCGATTTTCTACATCATTTCACCTGAAATTTTTATAATTCATTAAATAATTTTCCATTTAACGATCAATATAAATCAGTTTTATATTATATTATACATACTATCGTGTATCTCATTCTTGTTAAAATACATAACTCCCTAAACATGTGAAATTTTTTCCAGCGACATTCAATTATTGAAATCAAGTCCTCCAAGCATAAATACAATTTCATCCCTAAAGCTTCGCGATATCGAGGTCGCGTAATAAATGACAGGAGACCTCGAAACGAACCGTTCTCCTTCCATTGTTCCTATCAATATTCCTGCGGAATCCAGCAAGAAATCTCGATGTACATATTTAGCAATTCGGTGTTTCACGCAAGCGTTGTTCTCGAAACGTACCGCGTCTCGTACAATCGAGTTCGCGGATTGTATCGTGGAATCGCGTGACATAGCACGACACGCTGTACCACGTAAATCATGGGTCCTCGATTGGAGATGTACACGTGTAACGGGGTTTCGCGATCGTCAAGGTAGACTGACGTTTCTCTTATTTGATCGTTGATTGTCATGCGAAACGCCGCACTTCCTATTGATTGGGGCCATTGGGGGTTCCTGTCCCCATCCAGTTCTCTCTCTCTGATACCGTCTTACGCGTGTGTCTTCGCCGTTCCCAGCGGCGGTAGAAGAATACGCCTGGCCTTGTGTACGTGCGTCCTTGTACGTATCGTGGTATCTCGTGACAACGACGAAAAAAGGAAGGAGAAGAATGCCAGGACAAATTTAGGGACCGTTCGAATGGAGATGCCGTGTCGATGTTACTCGCATTTGCATTCCGACTTTCGATACAAACCCCTTTGTCCCAGACCTTCTGCCCGGTCGCTCCTCTGTTTCCTATCTTCTTTGTTTCTTACCTTTGTTTACCCTTTTTCTCTCCTTCTTTTCTTCTTCCGACTTCGTTCCTTTCTCCTTTTTTACTTTCTATTCAACGCCGTCCTCGACTGTCTGCATTCTGCTTCTCAGTTTGCGGGGTCTAGAGTTAACTACCGGATGAAATTCAACCGAAGATCTTCTTTTCCTGGATCTTCACCCTTTTATGATTTTTTCGTAGGATTATGCACATTAGCTGCTGTAAGTATTAGGACACCTAGTTGTTACATTTACTGCAAAACTCTAGCTGATTTTATTTTATTTTATTTAGTATTTTATATCATAAGACGCATATGATGTAGATAAAGTAACAGTTTTGTAGTACAATACGTAGAAAATAACAGCAGCGAAAAGTATTCGACCTGTGCTACCAGTAGGTGTATCGATAAGTGTGCTAGTACTTATGGTGATATTGGTACTATTTTCAATACTTTAAATAGCTTTCAATATCATCGTTCACGTCATATATACGTGCACTTTTTCATCCTGCCGTACACACGTATGTTCCATTTAAAATCCAGTTAGTCTGCAGTGAAATTCAATTGCAGCAAAATGTAACATCTTTACGCTATCGAAAACCGTTCCTCAAGTAAAAAGCTACGTATATCTAGGATCGAGAATTTCTCGTAATAAAATTGAAACAAGTTCACGTTCGAAATGAGCCAGAAAATTTCCAGTGGAAAGCGCGATAAAAGCAGGTCAGCGAGATTGCCGCTAGAATTTCGAGTTGCAAGGAACGACAAGGAACAGAGCACGAAGGAAAAAGAATAATAAGCGATGTAAGAGAGAAAGCGACGAGCAAAAGAGAAAGAGAGAGAACGGGTGAAGCCGGAGTGATATGTACGGGGCACAGGTATGCGGGGTGAATATTTCACGAGGAAAATTCAGTTACGGGCCGAAGATTCTCAGGACACGTAGAGCTCGTCCGACGGCGTGCAGCATTTCGAAGTATTTCAGACTTAGTTAGAACGTTTGCGTTTCTATTTAACGTCCGATGCCTTCGAATCCGCCGCGAGTTTCCTTCCTGTTTTCCCCTGCGAGCATACACTGCATTTTTATACGTCACTGACGATGTGGGATGTGACGCGCACTCCCTGCTCGCGATAGCTTTTACGATGACGGGCTACGTTGAAATATTTTATTAAGATCGCGAACAAACCTGCACGAGGTAACGCGTTTCTGGCGTTTTGAAAAATTTAGCCTAATGTGTGAAGTGCGACAAAGAAAGATGAATTTTTTTCTAAAACCATAAGATTCTTTACGATTGACACATCGTTGATTTACATGCGCCTATGGACAATTTGGAAATGCATAGAATGCATATAATATATAAAAATGTATAGAACATGCAAAGTAGTTACTCGTTATGATATTTATTAGATGAAACATATTTGTGGCTAAATCCTAGCTCTTTCAATTATTTTCATAGAGATATGAATTTACATAAATTGCATAAATAACAGTCTGCTGATTGATTGTTGATAGCTATTCGTTTTCTGTGTAATTTCATTATGTTGAATTTTTCATAAAATCTGGAAGCTAAAGCTTTTGAATTATTAAACGTAATTGAAGCAAATTGTTTCGTTAATATAGAAAAAATGTATCGAGTATCGGAGGCACAAATAGAAGTTGGTATAGTTTGAAAAAACATTTCATTATTATAGCTATCATATTATTACATGTATGTAAGATATCTCAGTTCTTTAAACTTCGTAAAATTCTGGAATCTAACTATAGAAGGAGAAATAGTAACGAAAAGAACATCGAGCAAATTCTTGGAATTCCTCCGCATAATCGCAATACGAATTTGTTAAAATTTAACAATGTTATCGACTAGATCGACTAAGACAAAAATTATGAGATATTCGTTAAGTCAACGTTAGTTCTTAATAGCTTAAACCTCTTCAAACCTCTTCAAACTCTTGCCACTACACCAATCGTTATCGAGATATGGAAAATTGCCACAATTTCACGCGAACTTTCCTCCTCGAGAACGAAGAAAAAGGCGCCGCCTTGGCGTCGTATTAATATCCTCCCCGCCTATTATAAATCGCTGACATCGGGGCCGAGTCGAAAGTAAAAATTCTCGTATCTCGGTGTGTGTACCGCGAGCGGAGCACTCTTTCGTGCGACGCGGTAGCGCAGAATCGAATTCTTCGCCTCATACGCGGGTTCCGGGCTGAAGAAGGAGGGTCGATGGAGGGCAAAATGGAAAGAGGGTTGGTAGCTGAGTCGACGTCTTTCACCCAATATAAGCGCGGAGTGCACATAGGAGAGAACGAGAACAAGAAAGAAAGAGAGAGAGAGACACAGAGAGAGAGAGAGAGAGAGAGAGAGAGAGGGAGGGACGAAAGGGAAGGAAGCAGGAAAATAGACGAGGATGGAAAATGGAAAACGGAGGAAGGCGCGGGATACGAGATTTCGTATGTCTGGCTGTCTGTCCGTCCGTCTGAACCTGGGGGTACATCAGCAGCCGCCAACGAAAGAAGAACTTGGCAGATAGACGCATGCCGCCGCGCGGAAAACGGAGCAAGGCGGGGGAGGGGAGAAAAAGATAGTACGGATAGTACGGATAGGATAGGTAACCTAATAGAAAGGGCTGGCAGGGGACTTGAGCCGACGTCATTGGCAGAAGGCTGTCGACTTGTCTGTGAGAGCGGTTTAAAGTCGAATTCAGAAAAGCGAAATCCTCCGGGGTTATCTGTCCTTGCGACGTGGATGCGCGTAACCTTCATGCACGTGCACCGGATAAATACCGGCTCGTATCATGCTCTTCTTTCCTTCGTTCGATGACACTCTGCGTGCCTTCGTTTTCTTCTAACGTCAATTTTTACAAAGAATCTTATGTTACATAGATATTGGCACGTTATTGTATTTATCGTAGTTGATGGAGTCCAAGTATATTAAATCTCGTATCATTTAGTAGTTACATCTATATGGTTACAAAAATCTAATACTACGAAAATGATGTCTAATAATAAAAAAGCGCCACGTTAAAAAGTAAGGATATGTGTTAATATTTTCCGTAGCTATCGTAGACGCAAGTTTCTTCGAAATGTGAATTAGATTTCTGGCGGTCCTACTTTTATTTCCTAACGAATTGTGTGTCCTATAATGGTTTCATAAACGTATTTCCTCAATATAATATGCTAACAATTTGATGAAAGAATAGAATTATAAGCAATGGAAGAAAATATTCAACGATTCTTAGTATCAGCTAGAAAAATAATCTTATATTATCCTATAGCTAATGACGTCCCCACAAAGACCCACGACTCATCATTACATCGCATACTCAAATAATATAAGACAAATACTGTGTCTTCATATTTCCTCTTCCCCTCGAAAACCTGTTTCATTAATTAACGAAATTTTACGGCCCCGAAACGAATCCATGTCCACGTACATGTCAGACGGAAAATACTTTCGAAGGCACCGGAAGAAGAGGGTGACTACGTCGGAGCATACGAGTTTCGCGTCACCCTTAGACTCCATCCTATTCCGCGATTCTACTCACTCATCCCACTTTGCTCAGCCCCTGGGAAGCACAGCGGGACTTCTATTCCTCCCTTCGCATCCCACAGTACCCGACTCTGACGTCCCGACATCCGCAGTCCTCGCCTCTCTCTTTTCTACCTCCGTTTCCTCTCGTTTCGCGTGTTCTTCCCGCTCTCTTTCTCTAACATCGTCCTCGTGCAGCCCCTGGTTTCTTTCCAGGTCGTCGTAGCGGCGTTTTCCCTCTTCCCTCGGCCCTCGAGCTTCGTTCGTTCGTCGTTTTCAACCCTCCTCTCTGCGTCAACTCCTCCCGCCTGCTTCTCGTTCGTACATCCAATATTGTAGATATGTCCCGGTCTCGTCTCGAGAATCGTGAATACGCGCCTAGCGACGCGACGATTCGCACAGGTGTGTTACCGGTAGACAGGTGGAAGCGCCGTCCTTTCCCCGGGAATCGTGGAATTTTCGTCGGTGTGCAAGAAACTCATAGGTAGAAATTGTTTAAATAATACGACTGTTTAACGCGTTGCTGATCGTAGGTTTCATAAGAGTCGTTTTGAAACTTCTTCGATTGCTTCTTGTTATTAGTATCTTAAAATTACTTTTGGGGACGATGTAAAGAGTAAAGCTAGTATTTCGAGCAAGTTCCTGAATTGATTGGTTTTCTAAATTTGAGAATCATTTTCTAAATGAAAGTAGGATTTAGCATTTTTATGATGGAAATCTTTCGTGCTGTAAAAATTGAAAGAAGTACAGAATTTTCATTCGAGTAGAATTCTTTGTCAAAGTATAAACCAAGGAAGAGATAAACGTGAAAAATAATAACAATATATTGCAATATTAATATTATCTACAATATTATCTCGTTACTGATATTAGTACTATTATTACTAATATCTTTATTAAGCATTTACACATTTACAGGAAATTCGAAGATGCAAAAATACACAGAAACGTACTTAATATGCAAGGATCAAAGTACCGTGTCTATCATAGTATTTAATAGTTAAATAGCTAAAACAATTATCTAGACCTAAATTTCGGTTTCTTTATTATATTCATAAAAGTATATGAATTTGCATAAATTTCCGCAGTTTAATCATTATATTAATATTAATTTACCGTCATATCTTATTATTAATCAAACGATAAAATCCACATCTATCATTCCCTCCATAAAATTCATAAAATTTGCAAAACGACCGTTCCCAAAAAATAATCGCATCATCCGTAACACGAGCAAAACCATCCAGCGAATTCATCGGAGCTTAAAGTGTAAATTCGATTGTCACGCTTGCGAGCTCGAATTCCACGAGGATTCATTTGCCCGGAGCGTATCATCCCCTGAGTCAACTTGGTTCCGTTTGCTCTATATTCGCCGGCGCCACCCTCTCTCATTTAAGGGTGCACTCGGAGTCAAGGTCGCGATGAGACGTGAATGAGGGAACGAGCGAGACGAGCGGAGGCGCGAGAACGAGAGGGAAACGGACCTCGAGATAAAGAAAGGGAGCAGTGGGATGAGTAAAAGCGAGAGTAAGCGGGGAAGATGAGAGTCGAAGCGAAGCTGGAGCAAGGTAGATTCCCCTTATAATTAATGTGTAAGGGTAGGTCATGGTACGACCGCCCGTTCTCTGCTCTTCCTTCCAAGGGAATTAAATTACATCAGCTGATTCGAGAGACAGAGAAGGAGAGAACGGGCTAAGGGGAGGAGGACAAAGAAACCGGAGAGCCATTTCCTCACCTTCCTCCTACCATCTTCGAAGCTTCCTCTTCCTTCTGGACCAGCCACGCTACCCCAGCAACCACTTGTTAAACGGTTCCATTGTCCTCGAGACTGTACTCGCGCGAGGATGAGCAGTTGAACAAGGAAACTTTGTCAGGGATGTCGGCACGTTTACGTTGCAGCTATTGTCCACGTTCATCTGGTTCCCCGAGCGTGTTTTCAGGAGAATTTTTAGTCGTTTGCATGGTTTTAGAGTATGAATATTAAGTAGCAGGGTTGGTATTAGCTCTTTTCAATTCTCTTCCCTTTCTTTTCCTTTATTCCCTCTCCCTCTGCCTTTTCTCTCTCCATTTATTTTCCTACTCATTTTTCGTCTATGAAAATTCATATTATATTAAATTCTGGTGTTTAAAATAAAGACCACTGTTTTTTATATTTTTAATCCATCGTCCAGATTTTTAACCTTGCTGCTAATTGCTAAGTAACGGTTCTTGTAGCTTATACGATCTACTTAATCTACGTAATTATAATAATCTATTTAAATGAAATAATTAACTGATGAAGTAATTCACACAAGTTGGGAGGAGCTGTAACTACTTATTGTAAAAAGAGTTTCATACGGACTGATTTATTAGGTTGATTTATTCATATAGGTTGAATTAAGTTCAAAGTCTATGAGTTTGTTGAAATATAAAATCGTTTTATGATCATATAATTTATAATCTTCTTGTAAATACCTTCTCTATTTATTTACCGAGACATGGTATATTTCCTGGAATGTCATTTTGATGATATGCTGTCACTAAAACTTGTTAGTCCACGCAACGATGTATCCACGGATCACTCAGAAAATATCATCATAAAGAATTAATACAAATATCGTAACAGATAGAAACAAATACAACGTGGAAATCCAAAATACTCAACAACAAACTATTATTATTGTCGCTTAGTTTTTCAGTCTTCTTGAACATTCAACTCGCCCCAAACATTCTACACATTTCCACCCTATCTTATTCTATCGCCATTCTTCATCCTTAAATATCCGAAAGCCCTCTCGATCCAAAAACTAAAAAGCAACTTCCTTCTCCCTCTTTGCCCCCAAAAAACATCATTCTCAAGGAGATCCTTTGAAATTTCCTCCCAAACGGATTGTGGCTGATGGCGAGTTTCACGAGGGGGTTGCAAATCGAGTCTAATCAGGGGCGAGCTTAGACGGATCGCGTTCGAAATTCAGGTCCACGGATCCACCTTCCGAGAAGGATCCTTTCCTGATCGTCGAGAGGATCCTTTCTACCACGCGACACTCGTTTCGCAACATCAGATCGCGGATGGGGAAGAGAGAAGAAGAGGAGTCGCTTGCCAGAGGAAAACTCGCGGTAGATGCGAAAGGGGAGGGGGTTGCACGTTGGTAACAATCTCGGATAAGGAATAAAGCTCGCGAGGAGGTCGGTGATGGGGATGTGTTGGAGAAAGAACGTAGGGTTTGGAGGGTGCCAGCGGAGGCGGATGCGGTACGACGAGGGATGTACGGAAAATAGAAAGAATTCAGATCACGGGACGTGGTGTGGAGCGAGGGGAAGAAGGGGATGATGGTGGAAGTAAGCGACGAGGTTGGTTCTAGGAGAAGAGAGGAACGCAAAGAGAAGCGAGGAGGAAAGGAGAAGAATGTGGAAAAAGGAAAAGAGGGTAGAGAGGAGAAGGACGAGAAAGAGAAAGAGGAAAGGAGTCCCTAGAACGAGAATGGAATCAATACGTGGAGGCAAGTGTGTGCCTCTGGTCCCACATGCGTGTTTCAGTGCCTGGGGAGGCCAAACACGCGAGTTTCCACGCGAGGGGGTGGATAAAGGCAGCCGCCCCCATCTCCACCTTCTTCTCCTCGTCCTCTACTACTCCGGTCCAACCCTCGGGGGCCACACGCGTGTGCGCGCGTTAGCGTGTGTACCCCATATACGAGGAATTCGATGGTATCGAATGTTATTGGAATTTCTTTCTGCTTGCCTCCGAGGAACAAGCAGTTTGCTCAAATATTGCGAGAAATTATTGTCGCCGACTTTTTGCCGCTAGCTCGGCGGAAGGAATTCGTAATTGTCGGGGATGATGGTATCTACCACTTCTTTCTCTCCCATTTTATTTAGCTTTGTAACGCAAAAGTTGTGCTTTTTATATCTTTCCTTTTACGTGAAATTTTATTGCTGTGATAAATTGTAGCTTTTCCTTGTTGGTTCCTTGTTGCTTGAGGATGTGTAGATATTGCAGACTATTTTAGTTTGAATTAACAGGATCTATGTATAATGGTTTACTTTGTAAAAATGGTTTTAAAGAATTGTTTTATACAAGAAACAAATATTCTGTGGCAGTACAGATTCACTACGTTATGTCGTTTCGTATGTTCGTCGTATTTAATAGTAGATAAAATTACACCTAAGTTCCATACAATTGTTTGTAATTTAACACCTGATATGAGTCCCTGAAAATCAGAGTGATTCTCTAACTATTATGTTACAGAATGATAATGAAGCATTCAAACATGATATAGTTGAAGAAGGAAACAATCTGTTGGATCCATAGATGATGGTTTCTAAAAAATATACGACAAATCCTTGAAACTTTATAAAATGATAAAACTTGAATAAATACTTTCGTGATATAATTTCAACTTGACTTAAATTATCCGCACAAACTACCAATGCGAATATATAGTTCTTGTCTCCGTCCTTAGATTTTTATATATTAAATTCTGTGAAACGTTATTACGAAACTTCGTTTCTTTGAAAACACGAACAGATGTCAGGGGTCTAAAAGCAACTCACGAAAACTGCGATTGAACCGCACCAGGCAAATCCTTGTGCGAATTCTGCGTGTAAATCCATATGGATCGAGAGAAGGGGACTTTTAGATTCAGAACGAAACGAAACTCGATATCTCGGTAATACTTCAGAAATGACTGGAACCAGTAAATGTCGGAACTCGTTGTATGCTTGATGCACGTGTTATAAAAAGACGAGCTCATTATTCATGCCATACGGTGTGAAGTAGAAGCCGCAAAGAGAAATTTTACAGAGACACTTCGAGCCAATAGACTGAAACATATGTGTTTGCATTAAAAAAAAAAAAAAAAAATACAGATCGGATAAAATAATACAATAATTTTCTAACTTTTGCAAGAAAAATATTGTTAAATCGGAGAAACTAGAAATTTCCATCATATTGCTGAATATAAGCGAAACTGATTGATTTGTTGCCAGATTTCGCAATAAATTTCTGTAACAAGAATTGACAGATTTATTTTTAGATTCTACAAATAAAATAAATATACCTTTCTTATATTTTATCGCAATGCATTTCTTTACTTTTTTGCATATGAAGATACCGTGATAAAATCTTTGCTTACAATTCGGCAGAAAATGAAATTAATTTTCTTATACATCGTTGCTTTGCATATCTGATTTTTTAAATATGAAGGTACTGCGATAGAATTTCTATTTGAAACTTGGCAGAGAATTATAATTATCAATCAGAAATTATTCTATTCGCATTCTATGCAAATGTTCATTTAAAAAACGATAAACTATTCGAGGAACAGGAAGGACGAGGAAAGCCCTCTACGTATCTTCTTGTCTCGCCAATAAAAATGAAACTCCCATCACGTATGATCGATTCTTTCTGCCTTCATGGGGCTGCAACATCATTTTCGTCCCTTCGCCGATCTACCCTCCTGCTTATCTGACAGGATACGTACGAATACTATTCGTATAAGCAGACTGGAGGAGGAAGACAAGGATGCTCGGAGGGGGGAATATTCTTGACTCTATCAATTCTCCACGGGAATGGTTGGCAGCCACCCATGAACTCTTTGACGTTGTTGATTTCCCTCGGAAGTCTGCTGGTTCGTGTTTGATTCCTTACGTTTGGCATTCGAAAAAATATCTGATTAAAATTCCAGAGATCAATACCTTTTCATTATACAAAAAACAATGGAATCCACTTGTTATTTTTTTTGTACCTTGTCCATTTGTTTCAGAAATCTATAATTTATTCTCGAATACTATTATTGAGACTAATGTTAATTAGTATCGGTACTTTTTGGGCGTATAATATTCTTTAAAAACGTGAAAAATATGAAATTAGGAATATTTTTAGAGAAATCCTGAAAAATTCGTCCTGTAAATGTAAATATTTCAAGAAATTGTTTAAAAGGATCGTACTACCAAATGCATTCTTTTTATTTTAGATATTCGTTCTACTATCATTCGTAATATTTTAAAACTTCTTTAAAATAGGAAATAGAAAAGACTTCCGATTTTCCTATCCCACGAAAGATACGCTATATTTATCAAAAATATTAAATTAAAATAATCGTTCTTCTGATGACGAAGTAGTAGTATAAAGTACATATATCTTGTTGAAACTACTCACGTAGAGGTTTTTACTCCGAATGAACGCGCGTGGCGCAATGTTGTCTGTAGAACTAGTCGCTAATACTACTTAACTCCATCACGTGCAGATTTCGTAAGTGCGTGCGCGTTCCGTGGCGGAGAACGCGTGACGATACACGACGAGAAATCCTATTTAATTCCATTCCGCTCGCCTTTCGCAAAGCTGCACGGTATTTACGGAAGTACGCACAGCGCTTCGATAATTCCATTTGCCAGGTCCGTCTGCACAGGCACGTGGTCCATGGAAATCCTGCTGCATTTAAAGCAGTGCACTTCCGAACGCAATCAAGACACGAGTCAACAGCCGTTGGATTTTAACGAAACATTTATATTCTTTCAGTTAAGAATTCCGTTATGTTTCGTAAATTATTACAATGAGCTGATAGACGTTTATTTGTTAAATGCAACATTGACGAATGGTATAGGTACATACATACATAAATTGCTTGTTCCATTTCGAATTTTACTGACTAAAATCTTCTTTGCGTTTTCTCAAAAATGATATCGATAAGAGTCACTTATCTCAATATCTCCTGTATGTGCATTAAGTATTATAATTTATTGATATTTCGCTATGAAATAATATGAAATTTCCTTCCAACAATAAGAATTTCTCCTTCTCTTCTATCGTTAATAATTTTTTGAAGAAACTTATACATGTATATAATACATATATTCATACATGTATTATATGTTATTGATGTTATATGATATTATACATGTTATATATATACGTATATTCACGAGAATCTAGCTTCTGTTGTAATATCTTCTAAGAAATGAAGATTATTACAATCGAAATTAATTAATAATAGGAAATAAGAAATTAATTCATAGCTTCTCAATGCTTTCTTTAAAATCCTTCATAAATCACATTCCTCCAGTCTAACAAAGCATAACATTTATTTGATCATTTATTTATTGATACCGATTTATTTACTGCAAGACGAACACTTTCTGTTTAAAATTCACTTTGACAGAAAGCCGTCAAATTTGGCTCGTAACAATGTAAAATCTAAACCATAATTTCTCTAAACCATCTAAAGCATCTCAAACAATTGTACAGAAGTAACTAAGCACTCGATCAAGTTTTTTCAACGTGGCAGACGTCGACACGGTGTACAATGGTGAATTTATTCAGCGGTGATTCGTTTGCATCTGCTTAGACGCGAAATTGTTGTCAAAGGGCGGGGGAAGGGAGGCGTGTAAAAACGCATACGAGTCGCGTAACGCGTTAGACGAACGATAGAAAGAGAGAATACAGGGGAAGAGTCCTCCTGTGGACATCTCTGGAAGAAAGGCACGGGGTTGTCATGGCGACCGCGCTGAATTCCATAGACACACGCATCCCCCGGGCAGGGGTGAGTTGCACACGTTCTTCGTTCCTGATTGGGCGTTATTTTTTTCCCGATAAGGGTGCACATGGCTTTCACGGAGCCCTTTCGATCGTATCTACGTGTGAGTGCGTGCGCTCCAAGAGTGTGGGTGGTCTCGAGATTTGAGATTTTAGGGTGGATGGATTTCTTTGTGTCACGTGCGCCTTTAATTCTTTTGTGACTTTCCGTGACATATACACCTACTTCTTAGTCCATAGATCTTGGAGTTTAATCTCGTTTTCCGACAGCAAATCGATTTATATTAGCTTCTATAGTATCGCGGATATTTTTCAGCGAGCTTTGAGAATTTTTATTCGAGCATTCTTTTTAAAGAACCTTTTATTTATCGTAAGTATTGAGATCGTGACTCTTTTACTATCAGAGAATTGAGCACCTCGTTAAACGACAGATTCATGTAGAAGTAAGAAAATAAATAATAAAACTTCGTTGCTGAAGTATAGAAATAGTATTGCAATTTTTCTGATGTAAATCGCTTACATGCTTGAAAATTTCTTGTAGGAAATCTTATAAACTTATCCACATTTAATTTCGATAAAATTTTTAATTCTCGCGTAAGAAATAAAATTATGGGAAACTTGCCCTCAAGAGATGTAAAACTATGGATCTCTACTGTAAAACTTACTATAAGAAATTTCCAGTCAACGATATTTTTGTAGCTTTGAATCGAAATAATATCACGATATTCTGGGAACTACGTACGCGAACCTCTGCTTATGGAAATTTGTGATGTGGAATTTAGAAAAAAGATTTTTCCTTTACAATATCGCTCATATCATTAATATATCATTAACTAAAGGTTTATATCTTTAGAACTTAAACCTCCAGAAAATTTTCTGCAAATCATATAGAATTGATAATTAATCAAACCTCGAAACCTGCATAATCCTTAATTCAAGCCGCATCTAAAAACATTTTAAATTTCCGTTGCCTGAACCACAATCCGCATCAAACAAAGCTAGTAAATCCAGAACTCATTCATTCATCGATACCCCAAAGCCAAAAAACCAACCAGCCTAGAACGAATCTCCGAAATCAATCAAACGGTCCTCCTCGAAGCCTCGAGGACGCTAGCCATTCTTCAGCCGGCTGCGACAAGAACGAGCGTTCAGTTCGAATTCGACGGATAGGGAAAGGAATGATGTCGGTCCATTTCGCATCCTGTCGCTGGTAGAATTCCGCGGATGCCGAAGACGGGCCGTGGCACGAAGGCGTGTTTATTTGGCCGGAAGTCCGTTCATAAATCTGGCTGTTTTCGAGTCTCTTCTGTGAAATATGATAATAGATGCGAGAGCGATGGAGGGCTGTCTGGCAAAGAAGGTAAATCCCGACGAAAACGAGAGAGCCAGAGTCCGCGGACTAACCTTCGTGAGCACTTACCGCCCCTCTTTTTCTCCATTGTGAGCCCACAGAGGTTGAAAGTAACCGACAATATCTTCGTTCAACCCTTTCTCTTTTCTTCTCACTCGCGTAACTTGCATTTCTCTGTTACGTTCGTGCCTCTGTTGGATTCTCAGGCATAAGTTTCCCTGAGAAAGTTTGCGGATTACTCATGCGGATGCCACACCGTGCAACATATCACGAAGTGAACTCGTTGGATAAATATGTTTCGTGGCTTCTCGTTGCTTAGCTCTTTCTCGCGATATTTCGCCACGTCTCTTTCCGTTTTCTTTTCCCTTTGTAATGCGTTTTAACGTAAGTTGTATTTCCGATGAACTCTGTATATATTTATCTCTTTCTTGGTCTAATCTTTTACAACAAATCCAAATAGGTCACATTTTTATAACGCAGAATTACCGTAGTGAAAAAGTTATACAGAATTCTTGTGAAACTTTCATTTTATTCCTCTGATAGAATACAAAAGTCAACAAGAATCCCTCGAAGGATTACTTCAGCTTATATTTACATATATCGTATTTACTTGATATTTATTTAAGTTTGAAGACAGAGAAAATATCAGCCTGATCATCGTACATTAAAAATATTGTTCAAGAACCGCGTCATGTCGTCATGAAAATCGCACAAAACACAATAATATTTGTTAACAAGGAAAACAGTTATGTTCTATGAAAGAGCGAGAATTTTTAAGACGATCATACATGTAAACACAATAATTATTTTTTATTCGCATCATCAATCCGCATAACCAAAGTAATCCTCTACATTCGCAAGAAATGGTAGCGACTAAAAACACCATCTTCATGGTAAAAAGAGGATATAACAGAATTTCACGTGAGAAGCAGCATCATCTTTTCTTTTTCCCCTCTAATATTCCCGACAGCACATTCAACCTCTTTACCCTTTTTGTTCTGCTCAAATATACATTGCCGCTTCTTGTTATCCCTCTCCATCCCTCTCATTTGAAGGAGAACCGCGTTAAGTAGAGGCAGGGTCAGGTTAAGGTAGGTCGTGACTCATAGCTCCTCACCTTGGTTAACCGGGCGCTTTCGTCTTTTTCCTTTCCTCTTCGCGATCTTCCTCCATCTTTCCAACGAGGGTGAGCAGAATTCCTTCTTTCTTTTGTTCTCCTCTTACTCGTTCCTCTCGTTGCCATTCGTTCCGCAATCTCTTTAAGACTTTAGGACGTTGCGGCGGAAGGCACCAGAGGCAGATGAGGTAGAGTATTAATAAAAACTCGCATCGCATCTTATCATCCCCAGAGCGAGCCCTCTTAGCCATCGCCACCACGTGGAAAATGCTCACCACCGCCACTTTCCCCCTTTATCTCTGTCACTCTTACCCTCGAAGAGAATATTGTTTAAACCCACGGAGACTTTACCCCTCGTCGTTGATTTACGCGACACGATTCGCGGTTATTTATGTATTAAAATTCTTTCCTGATTTTTATGGAATTCGCATGTCCCTCTCGCAGATCGCGTTGAACGCTGCGTAATATTGACGTTGACACGCGAGACTGACAGTTTGACTCGTGATCGATGGGGTGAAGTATTTGTTGCGGGACTGTTATTAGAGGGATAAATTGGACTTCGATGAAAGAAAGTATGTAAATTGGATGGAGGATTGGTTCGGGAGGTATTAGGAAGTTTTTTAAAAATTTGCTATACGAATTTTGTAAATTCAATATTTTGATTACAGTACGATGATGTGGTTAGAAATAAAATTTATCGATTGTTAACGTTATATTAACGAATATTGATCTAAAATTCATTATAAAATTATGATATCGACAAAATTTCTATGAATACAGAATAGTTTATAAATTTATTTAACATATTTAGACGAAGAATAAAAATTATTTCACATAAATCCTACGTTCACCATTTAATTAATTCTCCACATAGCTATAATTCCTACAAACAACACAGAAAGTCCTCAGTAAACTCATTTACATATCGGATAGCACCGAAGAGTTAAACTAACATTTAATATCTATTTAAAAATATTGATTCTCTACTATTTACAATGAAACAAATTTCACAAATCTTCAATCCTAATCCATAAATCTGAAAATAAACTTAATTCTCATATATAATATAACAAATAAGAAGAATAACCCCGATGTGTCTAAAATTTAGCGACACGCATGTAGGTCGACTTTAACGGTCTGCCATTAAGAGAAAGTTTTGGCCAGAAGTGGGTGGCGGTTTATGTCAGGTGGGATGGACGAAACCGCGTGGATGATGACAGAGCCAAAGGGGTGGATGGAAGGTAGATTAAAGCGAGTGAACGAACAAAATACAGAAAGTGAGAGAACGAGAGGGAGGGAGAGAGAGAGAGAGAGAGAGAGAAATAGAAACGTGAGGGCGGAGAAAGGGGATAAATGTGTGGGGGTAGTTGGCACGGGGTGGAGAAAGTGGGTAATGGAATTTCGAGAGCGAGAGTCGAGGACAAAATGGCTGGCACGCTTGGTGCTTTCAGAGCGAGAGAATGAGAGAGGGTGGAACGGCTGTGCAGTCGGAGGGGTTGTAGGTTAATTAATTCCGGGACATAAACCCACCCCGCTGTCTACCAGCGTCTTTCTCTCTCGTACAAACTACGAGCTGTCGTACTGCATAGAGAACACGGCCTCGCTTCATAAACTATTATCAAGCGCAAGGTCGCGCTTAAATTGTGCCACTCCGCACGGTTTAAAGGGACCGAGTCAGAAGAATGTTTAAACCGGGACCTAATAAAATTCTGGCAAGGATGAAAGATGGGGTTTTCAGTGAAAAATTGCTCGAGTTAGTTGTACGCGTTGTGGTTGGGATATTGAACGAATTCTGGAGCCGAATGTTTTTTTTTCTTTTTTTAGAACTTCTTATCTCCTTCTTATTCATGTTTACAAAATATTGATCATATTGGTTCTTACGATTTTTAAGTATATTATAGAAAAATAACTTCTCTATTCAATGTTTTGCATATAATTGATACCAAACGTGGATATCAAACATAGTTCTTTTATAAACGGTGATCGGAAAAAATTGTAAATTAATTGATACCAGTGGCAGCTAAAATAATTGAAAATTATATATCGGTATAAAAAGTTGGATTTAATATTTCAATGATAAGTTACATTGTATAATGCTTCGAAATAATATAACTGAAAATATTTACTTCTTTCGTTTCTACTTGTACAGATTCATTAGAATTTTATTTATATAGAATATAAATCGTTTTAAGTCTCATCTGTATATGGAATATGAATTACAAAAAATTCTTATTGCGTATGCAATGAAATAAAACTTCCTACGCATACTTCAGCTAACATGTCCACAAACGATTTCTTATTAATTTTTCCACAATGACAATCTGAAAGAAAATAAATAAGAAAATAATGCGTTTGAAAATAATTAAACAAAACCGACAGTCGATTAAATAAACTGAAACTTTTAAGACGGTAGGTTTTGCACCATCGATACACCATAGCTTTCTTCGAAATAGGTCCGACACGACGATTTCCCATGTAAATGTATACGAACATTCATCAGAGGCCATTGTAATGCCGTCTCGCGCGCCGCACGCAAGAATTTATTTCGACTTGGCTCGTTTATTGCTTATCATGGAATCCTTGGAAAAGCGTCGATAGTATGGGGCACTACGCACGATCACTACATCGCTGACACCTCCCCTTCCTCGTTTGTGATTCAATACGTAATCTACGATGCTTTCGCGGCAAAGTTGGCGATACTTGGCGATAAATCGTCTCGCGTATGCGAAATACCTGAAACTGCTTTTATAGCAGGTGACAAGAATGTAATTATCTTTTCTATTTTCTTTTCTAGATATATATATCTGTGACCAAAAATTACAGAAATCTTTATTTGTTAACATTTGATAACGCCATGAAGCGATATTTAATTAAAATCGAATGTATACGGCATAATGAACGAGGTGATTCAATTTTCCATACTATTATTCGATTAAGTTAATGTAATTTGATATAGCGATATATGTATGTATGCGATATTAAAGGATTCTACAAAACAAATAATACTTTTCTAAATTTTGTGTTCCAGATTCCAAGAGATTGTATATCTTTTCCTATTTGTGGAAAAACACCAAAAAAAAGTAACCTGACCTCTTCACCAGATGTGATTGGTAATTATATTTATTTACTTCTACATAAAGAATTTGTTCTAACATACTCGTACTCAGATTCATTCATTTGTTGCGATATAAGCTATGCGTGTTTGACAAATTATTGTAGTAGCAGCAAAACGGGTTAAATATTAGAATATTGAAAGAGAAAATATTCTATTCGTCGAAGATTTATCTCAATCGACACGTGATGCAATTAAGTTAGAAATTATTAACTAGCTTAGTACTGATATATCTCACAATACCAAGATAATTTCGATTATTGAGAGCGAAAGTAAAATTAACACATACACGTCTATTCAGTTTTCATTATATTAATAGTTATATCTATAGAATCTGTTTGTGCTTTATTTATGAATTATCTAAAAGTATTTAACCCGTAAATTTCGTAATCTTTAATTTACATCGTATCACTATTTCAAATTACATAAAATACATAAAAAATAGTATATATTTCAAATTACGTAAAATTACATACTGAATCAGGTCCGAAATATCTATACACGTATATGTATAAATCTCACAATTTAAAAAAAAAACATTCTTCGAAGCAGGCTTATCAAAAACTCATCACGATCTATCCTTGGTATTTTCTTTATAATGAGACGAAAATTCCTAAAATTTTCGGGTCACGTTAAACTTAAACACTTATCCTCCTGTTCATAAATATGCGCATAAATTCCATCGATGGGACAAGAAACATCACCGCGTGTCGATATCATTAGGAATACTTCAGCCCTAATTGGATTACAACGAATTTCATCGACAGACTTTGGTAATTCGATTAGCATCTCAAACACCGAAACCATGAATCGAACAGCTATTCCACCAGGTGGACGGCACCGTAATTATTCAGATCGCGTTTGTCGGGAGGACAATCGCGCGTATAACGCGACCCAGAACCCGTTAATTAAATGTTCTTTGTATCTTTTATCAATTTTTAACCCACCATCGATTACGATCGTCCGCTTTCGTTTGCATCTGCGTATCATTTATCGAGCACCTGCTTTGCTCGACCTCGTGATACCTTGGTCTGATGACGATCGAAATCGTGTTTCTTATGGTAGCATTCACATCTGATAACTTGGAAAAATTGGTATCAATTCTTCTATCGTGCATTTTTGAAGTTCATGACCCTTTTTGCGGTCTTCGTTAAATGTAGTCTGATTTAATCTTGAAGAAAGGTTTCGTTTAAAATGTTGTTTCCATAAAGAGCCAATGCGATGGGTCGTGTCTTTAATTCTCGTTCCACGCACGAAACGTTCAGAAAGACGAAAATGATCGAGCTTGTTCCTTAAAACATCAGCATTTACTTAGCTTCTATTCTCAATTGTAAATTGCACTACAGTTATTACTTTTGCAGACTGATAATCTTTAAAATCTTCCATATCAAATGACTTTGGCAAATATTATCATTATTAATAATATTACAGCTGAACAAATTCGTTATTGAAAAACTGATCTTCATCGTAAGTTTAAAAAATATGCTCAAACTATTTGAAATTTGTTTAAAAAGCATCGACAATGTGTCTTGTAGTAAGCAGCATTGTCAAGAATGACTGTATATAGGCACAGAAACGGATCGAAAATATAAAAAAAGCTTATTAACACAGAGTTTACTTTCAATAAGATGAATTTAATTTCGTCTATATTGAGCTATCAATAAATATACCATGATAATCTATAAATCAATGCAGAGAAAATTTGCATTTTCACAAAGTTCTTTCAAAAGGATTATCCTACAAACTTACAATTAGAAGCTTAGTAATTTAGTCAAGTGCACGTACGCCCGAATAATCATCAAATTCGATTTTCTTTGAAACAAAGCTACAAGTCAGACAATTTTATTTTATTATTTATAGAAAGTTATTTTATCTTCGATTATACCACTCACTGCTTTCTACGTGCGCTGTTCATAAAGAAAGGAGTTAGACCACGTGATCGACGTTGTCAACGAATGTGGCTGTCGTCGAGAACGAAATGCTGCGCGTTGCGTGAAATAACGTCGCTCGAGGACCGTTAGCAAGGCCCTCGATAATGGTCGAAATTTGCATAGGGGACGTTCGTTCATTATTCAAATCGAATTATGTCAGCCGATTGACACGTTCTCAGGTGGTGGCTTTTGAAATTGGTGACGCGACCGCCGGGGGTCCTCCACGCGCGAGACGTCGTGAGAGAGTAGCGCATTTGCATACGGAATTGAACTCTTCCATTCGTCGACCCCCCCTCGTCCGGGCTCCAACCAAATTCAGGAACAACCCGAGAGAGAAAAGAGACCGACACATTTCTTTCAGACGCACTCGCTGTACGGTGGTTGCTTAGAAAATTATACCTACGAGGTTTTGGTTATCACGTGGTAGGTTTTCAATTTGAATCGTTTTTGCACCGTGCATTTGATTCGAGGGAGAAGAGCATAAGGTGAGAATTAGAGAAAATGATAATTGATGACATTATATCTAAAGAAAGTGAATGTGCTCAGTTAGTTTTTTATTTTGATGAAGTTGATGGTAATGATATTACATTGATTAGAAATGTTGAGCTTGACAATAAATCGTAGAATTTCTTTTCGATGAAGATGGGATATTCTTTTCGTGAAGGATTATGTATTATCTCTTGAATTTTAGAAATTTATAACACAGAGCATATCAACATCTTATTAGATACATCTTAGGATTAGATTTTACTGTGTAAATTGGTAGAATATTATTATAAATCGTAATTGGTCAAATTTTGATAAATTGTGACAAATTCCAATAGGGTTCCCAAATTTGGTAAAATTTATATTACGAACGAAAGAAGATATTTTAATAAAATTAAGTAACATAGAAACAATCCATTTGAAAAGTGAAACGAAAGCGGCATTGAATTTTCTTATGAAACTTAAAACTTATTAACGTAAAATTTTTTCTTTCGCAAATAATGTTCAGAAACTTCATGTTTTTTTAAATTTTTTCTTATGTTTCTCACATATATATATTGTGATATGTACAACACTGTATAACCTGAAGTAAAGAAAATTCTGATCAAGTTAAAAATTGAAAAGACAAGACGCTCTTCCGTTTCTACAAGTCGCCTTATATCTTTAACGCTTTCTTTATCTCCGCAATTTTAATTTTCGTATTTTAAATATCTTTCGTACAATCAATCTCGTAAGAATATTTCATTCGAAACATCCATTTAATCGTCACAAAGTTCTTAGATTATTTCACCTCTCCGATATATCAACGACAACTTAATTTCCCATTGCACAACTGTATTATGAAAACTTAAGTACGAATATATCTCAACAGTTTGGTTTACGAAACGTATCTCTTACAATGAACTAAAAGAACAAAAAAATCGAAAGAAATTACCGTCATCGTGATGAATTTGCAAGATCGTGCGACTAGCGATCTTTCATCTATTGTCCTGCTTCCAAGAAGTGTCTGCATGATGTTAATTAATGTAAGGGAGCAGCGTAATAGACACACATATAATACACGCTTGTCTGATCTCGATCCGCGATCTTGATATCATTGTTTGTCTGCAATTGCATATTCAATAGCTTCGAGAAACAATTATAACTGTTATCTGTCTTAAGCTTATTCATAGCTGTTTCAATCCTATTCCGTATTTGCAAGCGCGGAAAATCCTAGATACAGTATACTCTATGCTTTCGTACAATTGACCCCTCTTTCTTACATGGCAATGATTAACTATTTACTGGGAGTTTTCTCTTTCTCTATTTTTCGCATTACAACAGTGCAATTAGAAATGTTTATCCCGTTTATCGGAAATCATCGAATAAAGACAGATGTTTTAGGTTTGTCTGAATAGTTCGATGGAAGATTTTGATAGAATTATTACTTAATGATCGAACGTTGTTCATTATTAACAGATATGTTTGAAACCAGTCACAATTTTTAATAATATTTTTCTAATATCTCGAAGAATATGTCAATATTTCAGTTATAGTAGAATTTTCTTAATATGATAGTACCTTTTATTATCTTATCGAATATAAATGAAAATATAATAATGAAGAAAGTGTATAAACGTGTTATGCAAATAGTGAGAAACAATATTAAATGAGAAAATAGACGTAAAAATTCAAACACTTTAATTATCAATTATGGTATACACGTAATAGTTTCACTCGACCATTACAATAAGGCGTGATTTAAAAGATACGGATTACTAGATGCATTTATAATCTCAGGAACTAAAATTCTTTTCAATTATTAAAACAAACAACGTTATATATCTCGGATAAGATTATCTATTTCCAATTTACTTTAAACGTTAATACATAAAAAAAAACGAATTTAAATCTTGATTATACTCTTATTACAGGTACATAGAATAATCCCACAAACTTTTATTTGTAAAATTAATAGATACGAAATTCATGTTTTATACAATTCATTTAAGAAATTATTATGGTAACTACTTACTATAAATCAATAGGCTACAACATTATATGATTGCTATTATTAATAGCTAAGATCGTTGATTATTAATATTCTCGGCAAATTAAATTTAGTATGGTATTATATTACATTCAATGCAATAACAGGTCTTTAATTTATTAATTTTCCACTTTCGACTAAATAATATTGCGTTTCAATGAAATCTGATTGCTTTGACATGAGTTTAAACTCTTTCGTTGTACGATTAGCATTGTCGAAGCAAGCCTAGTATACTATTTATCTGCAACACCCGCGCATTACGTTCTATCAGGAAGTAGAGAGGCAAGCAGATACGTTGACACGTGCATATATTAGGAGGCAAACATCTGTCGGTGGGTAAAGCGTGATAGACGGCCCTAACAGGGTTGTACAATAGTCGAATGGCACCTTGAGAGCTTGGAGGTCGGTACACCCGGAAATGTTTCAAGGTTACGCGTGAAAGATCTTGGAAAAATAATTTATTTTATCATTGTCAGGCTGCCTTCGATGTTGATCACTTGACATGAAATAAAGTGAAACTTACTTTGAAAAAGTGTAAATAACACTTTTGTCAGTAATCTTGTTTAGTTTAATAGATTAGAGAGATTTAGAATAATTAAATAATTTGACCATAATAGCTTTGGAAACTGTTACAATGTAGAGAGAAAGTGCTTCGCGTTAAAAATTAAAATTCATTAAATATTTAATCTTTGTGGTACAAACTTTTGATATTACTTTTGTAGAAATAAAAAAAGAACATTTTAGTTGCCATATATCAATGTTATACAATAATAGTATTATGTATATTATAATACCAATTTTTTTAGTACCATAATATAATATTTTTATAGCTAACAGAAACAAAGCATTCCAAATTCAATAGTTTATTCCATTCATTTGTAAATCAAATTTTCCAGGAAAAGATTTCATTGTACTAAGATATTTTTTTTAGACGAATAAAAGATAATGAAACAATTGAGAGAGGGGGCGGTGAGAAATCACATAATAATTAATTGATAATTATGATAATGGTCACATAGTAAAAAATTATCAACCTTCTAAAATAATCGTCAATTCTCATATTTATCAAAATTATAATAATTCTATATTACCTTAGATTTCGAGTAGATAACGTTACGCTCTAATCACAGAGATAATTAACGGAAGCGTTTCGTCATAAACAGGTAGATGGGAGATGCCTAACGGGACGGTAGAAACTTCCAGTGCCATTTATTCTACCCTTTTTCTTACAACGTGAGATACGTCGAATCAAATGATTTACATATAATAACTCTATACTCTTGCCCATCTGAAAGAATCTTCTATTATGCGTATACTCAGGTACGTATCTGCAGGGCACTAAAAAAAAGTTAACTTGCACGATTTGATCACATTAGAATAAATTAAGATCAAACCATAAAAACGGTATATCATAAATGTGTTAAATACAATGTCTTTTTTTCTTAAAATATCGAATTACTTTTAATGCTTTACTTCGGTAATTAATAGTTTCTCTACTACTGACGTGTACATTGTGTCTTAGCAATTGTTATCTTGGCTTCATAATTGAAAGGAGAAGTTCGATACAATTACTTGTTAATTTTTAATAACTGGTTCGTCTAAATAACGGTTAACAACAAAGAGGGCAGGAGAAGTGTCGCTCATAAAAATGTACATCACTCCTGGATCGTATTGCACAACGATACACTAACTAACAATATTAATGAATTGATAAAAATGGTATATTATGGATCACAGATCTCTTCCCCACATTTTTACAATTTTTTGCCAAATTGGATAATTAAATAATCTGTAATTTGTTCAAAATTTCATATGCAAGGTCACTTATTAATACTAGTAGCTTGTAATTTGTTATTAGTAAAAAAAACAGGTACTCTTTTCAACACTTTGTTTAAAACAATAGGAAATATATATTTCGATCTGTTATGCATTAACTTTCGATGCGGAAACTACAACCGAATCCGTATGGCATTTCCTCGAAATGGTATTTCATTCTGGTGGAACAGATCCTCCAAGTTGCGAATCATTCGGAGCTAAATTTATTCCTCGAGGAAGACCAAAATCCTTAAATTTACTGCTTCGATCTTACTTCGGTCCTTACAGAATCCCCACGGTAAACGAGATTCGATGAGACCATGTACCAATGAGATCGATAGTCTCTCCCTACGGATAGTACTGGCTTCCACGCCTGTAAGCATGCAACTGGAACTACTCTTGCGTGCAGAGATCTGTTGCCTGAAAGGATGCTGCCATCTTGTTCAGTTGCGCCGGTACGATCATGTTGCAGGCGTTACATAAAAATTCTATCGCGAAAAAATTATTTGAAAAATATTGTGAGAATGATAAACGGTACGTTTCATGTTTAATCGATAATTTTACGGAATAGTCGGCAATTTGATTTATCGGACATATGTATATTAGAAATTTTATATTACATGAAATTCTGAGATGTTTGCAAAATAAAAAAATAAAAAGCAGAGATTTCACTCGATTCAGTTCGTAAGAATTTAAATGGATTAAACTTGTATGAATAAAAGTTAATCGGCGTCAAACTTCTCATATTGTTATAGAAATAAAAATTCTAAAATCAAGTTCCCATCTTTTGAAGCTTCTCTTTTCACCAACTCAAATAAAATATTACTTTTCAGACGCATCGCGCGCAATAAAATATCTTTATTCATACAATATTTAATTTTACAAGTAATCGTTATATGGTACGTAGTAGTAATATGTATGCAGTACCAACAGTAGACATGCTTCGAAAATATTTAAAAATTCCAATAGGAAGTTTACAAAATAAGTAACCAAATATTTCAACTAAATCTAATCTGTTCAATGACAAAGCAAACGAGTAACCTATAAACCAAGTCATCCCTTGAATAAAAATTTGTATAATCGTGTAATCGAAAGTTGATAGAAATTTTAATACCTTATTTCCTCTAATAGTTTTCAATAAAAGTGAAATAACGAATTAAAATACAACGCGTCTGTACATAAAGAAACTATCGTATTTGATAAATTGTATAATTGATAAATTAATTCCACTTCTCCAGTTAACAGGTTAAGCAACCAAATCTCACGAATCGATAGATGCCAATATATCAAAATCCATACACGAATCTTCGTTGGAACTGCAAGTTGTTGCACAGACAGGGTCTAGACGCGGGGCGCAACAAACTCGGTTAACCCCGAGTTACGATTCATCCCTCGACTTTTCCTACGTTCTTGGTGCTCGCGTTCACGAGAAGTACGTGGAAGAAGGCGGATGAATGCTCGTGGCTCGGCGGGGATGTTAAATCGTGCGGTAAATTCGCTTGCATTTCACTCTCTGCCGAAGCAGTCCCAAGTAATACGTCGTCCTCGTCGTCGTCGTCGTTCCCGTCGTCATGGAAGGCGTAAGAGGAACTTGGAGCTATTGGAACGGGGTCGAGTCGGAGGTCTGGAGGACGACACGAGGAGTGTGGGCGATAGAAGTAGAGGGTGGGTTCGAAGTCTGATCAGTTTATAAGCGCACATTGAGTTATTGGTAGCTCATCTGCCCCGTCGATATCCGACTGGATGGCTGTTCTCCGTGCTCTCGCCGGCTCTTCTCTTCTGCCACGAAAAGAAACCTCTCGCGGGCAAAAAAACTTTGATTCCTTTGTTGTTTCGCGTATAGATAGACGATATTAGTTGTTTTATTCAGCTCGAATTATATATAAGAGGTTGAGAATTATGAGAATATCGTGATAGATTCTTTTGTAGACGTTATAAATTATTAATATGATTCATGTTTTATATTTGATAGATGATGTAATTGGGATACTGATACAAAAATTGAGGCGAAGATATGAAAATTATTTTTATGAGGATAAAACGTTGATTGCTTCGATGAATTATTGATGAATAGAAAGTCTTTTTAGGTCTATCGTGTTTAGATCGCGAAATGCGTTCTTGTATAATATTTTCTGATTTTTTAATTCGTAAATACAAATATTGTCTCGCAACATTTGATTTCCTTGATATTAATTTAGAATTAATTCTGCTGCGAGACAAAACTGTAACTGTAATTCAACCTAATAACTCAACCAATAATTCGACCAAATAAATAAATACATATTCACGTTATTTAGTTTGGTTTGCTGTCATGAACGGGATTATTGGAAATAGATATTATAATTTCATGGTTGCTATTAATATGCATAACACACGGAAATCATGAAAACGTGACATGCCGGATACAGCATGCCGGAATCAGAATTTTCTAATGCCTAAGTACATTATGCTAATTTCGATACTTTATCATAACGTCACTCCAACCGAGATAGTTTTCTTTCTACTTTCTCATTTACCAGTTGTCCATATCGATAAGCTATCAGATGTCGTTGCAAGAACTCAATGAAGTGCATCTACTTTACCAGACCAATGATCTACGGATAAGAATTGCAGATATCCTGTCTTGTACGATCAATCGACACCAAGATGATCATACAGTAACAAAATATGCTGAAAAATTCTCTGTTTTGCTTTATAAAATGTTTTTGAAGAACATAACTACTCGAAAAAGTAGAACATATTTTAAATCAATTTTCAATTATTTATTAAAAGATTCTAAAGGTTCTTGATTGTTATTTGCGCATTGTTTAGTTAATATTATTTAAATTTCATACTATATATACATTGTAATGTGATTATTTCATATAAGACGTTACTCAACGTGTCGCGCCGTTAAATTATTGACAGAGAAAGACGTTCTTTAAACGAATTATCCAGTAGTTCCAGTATATTTTTCAAACAAGTCTCACCAATTATCCAGCCTCGGAAAATATACATTTTCTTATCGATAAAAACCCAGACAGATAATAGCAAATAATTTTAGCCAGTTAATCGAACTTTCGAAGCCGTTTATTACTAACGGTAACTCTGGCATATTTGTCGAAAAATGACATTTGGAGACCCGTTGCTGCTACTGAAGTACTTTGTCTCGAGTCGATCGCAAGATAGAGAAAATATCGAAAGATTAATAACTCGTGGCGATCTGCTGAATCAAATCTGCGAGGCACGTAAATGGAACACGATCCTCGAAGCAGTTTCTTATTTTTGAATCGTGACAAGATACGAATGTACTTGGACTGATTAGATCTTTGACAAAAAAGATTAAAAAAGGAATGTCGTATGTCGCGACTGAGACAGTTATTTTATGAAAGAAACAGAAATGTACGAGCGAACGGCTAAAATGAAGCATATTATACGGGCAAACAGCGATATTAAGAATTTTTTCGCCCGGTGGGATTGCCGGAGCTGTACATAAAATAGAGCTCGATACATTAGCTCCGCGATTACGAGTATCGATACGCGAGGGGTGACTCTTCCCGCTTTACGAGGTCATTTTTCTTATTGTTTTCGCAGACTGACGAGAAAAAAGAGGAGAGCCTTATTCCTGTTTCTATTCTCGTACGACGTAGACGTATAAATTTCACTGGAGCGTTGTATTGAATTGCAAATATTTGATTGAATTCGACTATAATGGGCGGGAGTAATATTAATATTCTTCATTCATCAGAATCCTCGTATTTATTCCATTAGTCTTTTTCCTTCATAGAATAAATACGTCGCCGACGTACGTAATACGTACTACAATGCCACTTACGTATGCAAAACCCTCAATTACTTAATATGTCGTCGGCAATCGATCAGTTTCTCACGAATTTTGCTACGTAACCAAGCCCAGACAAGTAGAGACCAATATACATACATATGTATGTAAAATAGTCGTAGCTTAAATATGAACTCCAATTTAATTTCTTATATTTGGGCTGTTCATTGTCATATAAAGAATTTTGTATAAAATATGTATATGTACCTATTATGGGATTGCTGCTAAAATATGTCCATTATGGGAGGCCCTTTTTTTCCCAAAAAGTTTACTTTAAATAGAGAATACTAAAAAAATTTTATTACTGGACAGTACTTACAGTAAAGAATTTTTTTTCTTTTTTTTGAAAATTTGGTTTATTAGTATTGAGATTTTACTACTATAGGGATCTTTGATAAAGTTCGAACGTTTTATCGTCTTTCGTCTATATCTAAAGAAGATTAGTTGGCAGCTCCATTTATTCATATCTAAAAAAAATCATTTCCTTCATTCATTGAACTGAAAAGAAATCGAAGAATACTGATAACCTTCGAACACTATTTAAAATAAAAGATACGCGGAACAAAAGAGCAGAAACCGATCCTCATACCTGTTTATTGGATATGGGAATTCCCAATGAAAAAGTACCTTTCACTTGTGATCTTTATTATTAAAAAATAGGATGAGATAGATTTTGTGAGTTGTGAAACCCTTCTCGTTAAGTAAAACATAAGTTTACGAGACAATTATGATACTTCTGTCCTTCTAAATACTCGTAGTTCGTTCTTCTCGGATACCTCAGATATCTCGATATTGCCGGTTTTCTATCAAATCAACGTTACGTTACGACATAACAATCAAAATTCTCATACATGTTATAAACTCAAAAATTGTGAATGAACCGAGCGAAGTATCTTACAGTCGCAATAAATGAGAACATATTCACGTCGCCTTCCAGGAAAATGAAATCGAACGTATTAATGTGTCGACTTCAGTTTCATCGACGCATAAGTTTCAGTAGGGTGAATAAGATGTTTACGACGCGCTGTTCTCACTCCACATTGGCAAGAAAAACGCGAGAAAAGATGGAATGATAGGTTCGTGCGGCAGCGGCCTCGTGAATCCCGCGGATATAACTTCCTATTACCGAACCGTGGCTCCGCGATCCGAATGGAGGTTGGTCGGGGTTTGAGGGGGTGTCCCGTGTGCCAAAGAAGAGGCGTGCATTAGGAGATTGTGTTCGACAGTTGTTTACGACTAGCACCTAACCACCTTCTTCCTCGCCTAGCCTTTTGTGTCTCGAAGCGTACGCTTGGATCTACGCGCGCGAGGGTTTCTTTTATCTCGTCTCTAGCTCTTCCTCTTGTAGCTTCCACGGTCCTCAGAACCGTGCCAAGACACGGCAAAGGCGTGTATTTACATCGTTGCGCTCGCATAACTCTGCCCGACAAACTGGCGAACCTCTTCGTTCTCTTTCCACGATCCTTCCGCTCCTTCGTCCGCGCGAAATCTCCAGTAGTACTCTTGCAAATGTCTTTTATTGTATTTCGATTTCTTCTGTTTGAATGTTTGAAGATTGGTTCGTACTTGTTAGCTATGCTAGCGTTAGAGATGAGATCATAGCCGAGGGCAAATTTATTATCAGGGCAATTTTACATGATAATTTACATGATAATTAGTGAGCTGACAAGTTACAAATTGTAGATTATATAGATCCCTCTTTCCAATTTTATAATTTTACGTTCAACAGGATGATTAAACGATCTGTTCTGAAACGATGTTGTATGATTTGTTGTTTCTTGAATTAACACGTTCAAACCGCAGTTACAATCTTGCGCTTTTATCTGGCGGCGTGGACCACCGGTGGAACACACCTTCTTTTCTTACCATTCACGCCATTTATGCTTCCAATTTTAATTTATAAAAATGTAATTTAACGAAAACGAATAAAATGCAAGTGTCATCGGAGAAGTACGCGTATGAAAAATCGCACCAACTTGGACCTATTAATGTTAAGATATTCGTAAATATATCGGCATTTGTTATGAAATTATAATGGCTTACAAATATTTCTAGCGCTAGTGGTATGATTAGTGGATTGATTATATGTAGCTCTTTTTATTTAATTCCACTGTGATTATTGTTATTTGAACTTGCATTATACAATTAAAACGTTATTTCTACATATAATCCTATGATTATATCATAATTCATAATCATTTTTATCATCAATACTTGAGCAACCTTGCCAAGCAAATTATAGATACTATCTCGTGTTTTGAGTTACTTTATCAAAAAAATTAAGCCACGTTACCAATTGTCAATGAAAGTAAAATACATGTCTCGTAAACATTTAATATATATGGTAATGTAACAACGCTGTGAATGTAACAATTGACAGTGAAGGATAATTATACTATTCAAGTCTTTTTGCTATAAATAGAACATAATCAATGAATTGCAGATTAGAAATATATTAGTTCCGGCGACAGGTTTAATTTCCTTCTTCCAGTTCCCATGTCCTCGTGTCTCTGCTAGCAGATTAGAAGCTAGAAAACCCTATCAATATTCTAAATTGCCTGATATGCAGACTGTACATAGTAGTCTTACCGATAATCAACTAACTGGTCTAGGATGGTTTTTCTTTTTCCTCCTCGTTTCCTTCTCAACCCTCTTCGACCATTAAAACACGTTTATCCTCGTAACAGAGTCGAATAAAACTCGTTCAACGCATATATCAATCTGTTTTATTCAAACTATCCTGTTGAGCATATTTAAAAGATGTTTCGCATGACCCAATTGATAATGGAAATGTGAGTGTTAAACGTAGACGAACGTCAAATAGTTGGAGTAGTTAAAAGAAAGTATTAAACGATGTAAGTGGCAACAAAATAGAAGACGATGTGAAAAATAATTGTATGATAAATAAAACATTTTTCGAGAACTGACACTGAGCTTGTAACAACGAAATTTGTCACTGTGCACGATTTTATGTTTTATAAATTAAAAATAGGAAACTTAATCGGAAGATGGCGAACAAATGTAATCACCCGTATAATTATCAACATTTCCACCTAGAATATGAAGAAACCGCATTGCAAATGTAGAAAATGAAGGGAAACGTTAACTTCCAATATGATTGCCAATATAATTATCAATATTTTTAACGTAGAATACGAGAAAATTGGATTGTTCGTGGGAAATAACTTTGATTAATTCGATAAATTGTTTACTATTAAAAAAAAACTAAGTTTGCGAATGCCGTAAACGGTGAAATTCCGCAGAGTTCGTGTACTAAATAATGTTTGATGATTTTCATCTCTGATATTTATCATTCCAACTCCTCAATTTCCTTTTTCTGTCGTCAAGGAAAGCGTTAAAGGGAGCCAGATTACAGAGATCCTCGTTGCTCGATCACCGTTGATTACGATTTCTTAGTTCGTTACGACGACTTGAATCGAATGAATGCGCCGGCCACAATTCAATGCGTCATTGTTTGACAGACATTGTTCCCTCGACAGTCTCTCTGCTCTTGATCTTTGGCGTGCTTTGTAACCCTGTCTTCCCGCCAAATACATGCGCCTTTCTACGGTGACCACCGTCAGGTTGACAGTTGATAGCTGGTAGCGTTAAAATCTAAGCGGACTTTGTAAACATTTAGATACGAATGATAACAATCGCAAGAAATTTAATTTCAAGAGATCGATATTTTGTGAAAGTGTTGACGGTGAAATTGATTATGCTTTTCTATAATTTCGTATGGAACTTTCGATAAAAAAGGAACGAAACATTGTTACATATGAAGCGGCCGATTTAAAGTATATTTTAACTCCGCACACTTATCTTACAAATAAACCGCGTATGTTTATGCGCATTAAAATATTTCTGCATATAATTAAGCAAACAGAACCAGGATGGTATATAATTTGTATCTACTAAATATTATAGTAATTAGCGTACCTCGAATATTTTACATATCTTTGCATATTATATACATTCTATGAATTTTTATAATTTCGAATTTCTCATAAATGCATAAAAATCCACGGTATACTTATAAAACTAGTTATTTGCAAGTTACTGAAACGTTTAATTACATTTCAATAAATGAAAGATAGATCATTCGATTAAATTATAAAAAAAGCAACGACAAGTAGAACGACATATGGAAACGAAACAAAAGTAGATTTTATCGATCGTGGATTGGCAGGAATATCGAATCAATTAAAAAAAAAAAGCGAACGATCGAGGCGAATCGAAGCGACACCCATAAATAGATGGTTTGAACGATAAACATATCGCGATATGGCTTGATCAACAACTTGCCATATGGATTGAATAGTAAGGTCGATATACAGAAAAAAAAACCAACTGAATTATGCATGTCATCCAATCTCCGTTATCAGGCGTGCTAAAGATACAGTGTAATATTGTAGTAATGCTAGGTGCTTGATTTCAAAACTTGTTAATTCGAAAGTTTGCTTTTATTCCTTCCAAGTACAGTTTAGAACTTAGTGATAAATATCGATGAATATCCTGAATAAAATGAGATGAAATTAGCTACTTCCTTGCTAAAGAAGGTGGTAATTTATAAAAATTATGGTAGATTTGTAGTAGTTAGTTAATGACAGTTTGCAACATGTATCCGCATGTAATTATAGTATGCAATAAATTTCCATCATATCCAATTGTTGATTTGCAACAAACGATTGTATAAAATATGGATATTCAAAGTTAATTTGATTTAACATTAATCTCTACGTAATCTCTATGTTATTAATATTTGTTGAATACTCAAGAAAGTGAGAAAACATATATTTAATGTCAAAATCAAATAAAAAGAATAAAAAGAAAAAGTAGTTTTGATGTAGGACTTATTGTTAACATATTGAACTTAAAAGTTACACTTTTGTAGATGACAAGAATTCTAACTCATCACGTTCTTTCACCTGTGATCTGCGAATAAACGAAATAGCGTTTCTAACGGCAGGGATAAACGGTGCATAGAGAAGTTGCACTGGCGAATGAGATACTGCAACAAGCCGCGGGTTCGTTTATCACTGGTGCGCTCCAGATGATCCTCAAATTTATTGAGGCCGATATCGAGAAATAGTTTCGCGGAGTCATAGGCATTTCCCAACGAATAACGGCACAGAAGAGCAGCCATACGCGTAGTTAGATAAATTAACGACGCTATTGGCCTTGTACGACCAGTAATCAGGAAATTTTTACGCTTTTATTACCGCGTGTGCGCCAGACTGGACTCAATTAACTCCTAAACGAAATAATCGACAAAGAGGTAACCGAAATCAACGAGAAATTAAAGATCGCGTAAATGCATTAAAAGAGATAGTGATGTCCTTGCAATGAGATGTACGTAAATATAATAAAAAGGTGACTAAAGACGCGGTAAGTCTGAATAAAAATGTTATTGAAATATTAGTAATCCGGTTAACAAGCTCACTCGTCTTTCCCGATTAATAAGTTGGTCGATTTTGCTAAGCGTTAATATATTATATTAAACGGAGGGAATAAGATAAAAATTGTAAATCAGTAATATTTCTTACGTTACCGCTAGTTATATTATATATCATTTGGCCATCAGCATTATTTTTTTTTATTATTTAATTTGTACTTTACAATTTGTCCAGCTGGACATTTGGTAAATTTTCAGCATTATGAGCAGAACTTTTGGAAAGCACGTGTTGTATAAACATGAAGATTCAACTTGAGTCGAAAAGGTCTTTCCATATAACATGATATTATAAATTTTATAAATATAGTGAAGGTATTAAAAAAAAATATAATATAAACAGGACAAAATGAATGAACGATTTTCGCTGTTGAACTTTTCCCTTCAGTCAATTATGGCTATATACATAAATATCGTTTGCATTATCAAAAAGATTGTAATTCTGAGAAAGAAATTATTCCTGTAACTCGTTTTGCTAGTTTTATTCGAATAAGATGTGAAGAAGCATTTCCATATTCTTATCAGAACGCAGAATTATTCGAAATTCTTTGATACCTGTCGAAACAAGTAAACTGCAGGAAAGATTATGCTCAAGCGATCAGAAGGTTAAGATCTAAAATTCGTCTCTTAACATGTTAATGTGTACAACTTCTGATTTTCTCGCGCATACGTTATGTTCACCGTAATTGCTTCGTAGAACCGAATGAATTGCGCTCGCGGCAATACATTTATGATAACGGAGTAATAATACTCGTGATGTCGCGTCATGAGCAAAGGTGGTGGTCATCGGATTAGCATCTGTCGGAATTATCTCAAATAGACGGGTAATTAAAGAGAAATATTTAATTCTATATAATTTACTCTTTAATTGTGCCCCTTACGTGGATGATCTTAATTGTCATCGCTTATCGAACGTTGTACTTCGCGATCGACATAAAAAATTCTCGATATTTGAGCAACGTTATATTAAAAGAAAGTCATACTTACATACGAGCAGGTGTCCTTCGTACGAAGATACAAAATTTCTCGATAAGATTAACAATTTAGCGGCGATATATATAAAGTATAATTAAAAGGCATATTAATAACGGTTTGATACTCCCCTGAAAGTCTCATTCGTTATCGTATCGATACCTACACCAAAATGCTTCGTAATGGATATTAATGGATTTCAATTTGCTACGTTGAATTTCGTTTGTTTAATTTCGCAATGAGACGCGTAGCAATATGTTTAACATATTATTCATTGTAGTATCGATATTGTTATCGAAATATTTTCGAACAGGTGTTAGATTATTTTGATTAAAATTTTCATTTCGTTAAGTGGGACTTTGATCTGTCAAATTCTAACGAACATAGAATATCGATACTTTCATAGTAATGGAAATTGTAATGAATATTAGTTAATGAAAATTGGAATTTTCACGTACGTCTTTGCCTTATAGCAGACACTGGTATCCGAGATATTAATTTTCCTAAATTGAATTTTGATTCTTCAAAATTTCAGAATTTAATTCTTCGAAATTTACAACGGACGAGTCTTAGCTTCGTTATCTTATTTAAATATAATTAATCTTATTTTTTTATTATTCTTTATCATTTATAGAAATTATCTTTCGTACTTTATCGTAAAACATGTTTCATATACCAATGATAGTCATACGTTTCTTTCTCTCTTGTTCCTAACTTCCAACCAAGATAAGAATGTTCTTCCTCATATTTACATCTCCAACCAACCTCGTGGCCCACCTACGCGAATTTCACATAAAAGGGTTTCATTTATTAGCCTCTTCGCATAAGAAGATCAGTCTGCTTGCAAGGTTGTTTAAACATCGACAATTTACAATAAATAGGACATCATTCGCTATGTGATTTTACATTTACATGATGTTATCCCGGATGTAACACATTGTACATAACTGCGGCTATAAAGAATGATAAAAGCTCTTGTGTTATTCATAACGAATAGTTTTTATATGGGTAAAAAAATACAGTGTAATTATTGATTAAATACATGAATATTTCCCGCATTTATTCACCAGAGCATTTTTATGGACATTTGAAGAATTATTTATGAACAACATTCCGTACGTCACAGTAATTTATACCTCTGTGTGCCTCATATTTCTTATATAAGGTGTCTATTATCTAAGCGTTTTCTGTCACACGGTGCTAGATTCTATGAACAGAACTAAGAAAAAAATTTCATATAAGAACTCATAAATGTTTCATTAAAAAGAAAAATATAATAGTATGAAGAAAAAATAACAGATCAGTTTCCTCACACAATATTAAACTCCACGGCGAATACGACGATTAAAACCATTTTCTTTGAGTTTCAAGATCATTACATATATATACACGAACGACTAAAAATTTGGAATTTTCCCAGTTACATTCGTACTAAATCTCCTGTAGATTTTTTCATTAATTTGCTATTAACGCTATAGATGAGTATAGCAAATTCTTTTATTTCGATAGATTTGCGACGAAAGAGTTTTTTAATTCTTTTAGTAGAATTTTGAGCTAATGTTTCGATTTAGATTCTATAGTATACGTTGTGATAAAAAAAAAATTATTATTACTGCTGAAGGATTTTAAAGCACTAAGTTTAGCAAGCAAGAATTATTAATAGTACGAATATTAAAGATTCGTAATGTATTGATTGCAATAAAATGCCATTGACACGAAATTCGTATCATAATAAATATAGAACATTAGCATTCATTGAATTTAAAGGATATCCACAAGAAATTTTTGTTCTAATAAATATTCAACACTTTGGAATGAAACATACCTATGCATCGTCAACCTGTTCCTACGCTTTAAAAAGACAAGTCTAGTGGTGTGTTTGCTATTTCTTATCTTTGGCATAACATTCTAGTGAAATATTTTATGAACCTACGCTTACAGTAGCGAGCAAGCAAAAGTTCGAGACATATGTAAATGAAATGAAAAATTTCATAATGTTACAAACGAAATTATAATCGATAAAAGCAACGAATAGACGTATTACATATAAAAAAAATAAATAACCGTTGCCAATTTGGTAAAAGCTATTTCTGCAGAATTTATTAATATTAATATACTTACACAGGTAACAGTTTTACATTTTCGTTTGTTCCTCACAGAATATGTCACTTTCTTTTTCCTTTTTTACTCATAGAATAAACTAGCACTATTTGCTGAAAAAAAAAAAAAAAACGTGGGACACCCTGTATTTACATTTTCTTTTAGGACATTCGAGAAGTTGTTTCATCGGGAAACATAGTCGCGTAATGAAACGTAACATGACAATTACTAGATGTTTGCGATAGTCTGTTGAAGTGGCTGGACAGCCATTAACTTCTAAACTTTAGGTGTGGCCCCCAGATCGGTTGTTAGCGGTAAACGTAACGAGAGATCCTCAACGAAGATACGATGTGTTGAGTAAATACCGGTCGAGAGTGAAGTAAATGAGAGTGGTTACGAGAATATTACAAAATGAAATGTTTCCAAAATGACGTTCGCGTCATCATCATCGCAACCATGTTATTAGCCCTGCAATTAATTATTAAATAAGTTACAATGTTCAGGTTCGGAGTTTTTATCGCGTGTTTTCATTACGATATAATATTAAGTTTATTTCGTATATAATTAACACGTTCCAGCAATCATCTACGACGGGAGGGAAATCGTGAGACGATTTTGCTGGAAACGATCGTGTAAAAGTATAATAGTTTCCTTAATTTCGATGTTTGTTAAACTTTCATTATATTATGATTATGTACAAATTGTATACCGTGGGAAATATTTGATAAGTGTACTCTGAAAACAGCTGGGGCTTATTAAAGGTAGCCGTGAAATTGGTGTGAAGTAAATTTGCTTCCTGAAATGGCTCGTTAAAGGCGCATGCCAAGCGGAAATTATTTTTTGAGAAATATTCAATTTTCGAAATATTCTATTTTGAATGGATAGCTACATTATTTTTAATAGGTAAACCAGATTTCAGCCCATGTTCTATCTCATTAATAGTTAATAAAAATATTAATTTGCATGAATATCCGCGGTCTACTTATTCTAATGTAATCCAATGTATAATACTTACAACAAATGAAACAATTGCTATTTCAATTCCATTTATTCTATCAAAGTATGAAATTACATAAAAACCCTCGATCTACTTATTCAAAAGCTGCTCACTTAAATCACTCACGTTAAAAAATTTAACCTTCAAAGTAAAAAAGAAAATACAACAAAAGAAAATACATGTACAACAACTAACTGGAAAGATAGCCTAAAAAGATGCAAGAACTGGATACATCACGTATACTGTCAAAAGATCGCCATCGGCGAAAATGTTCGCACGGTATCGATCGTATCGATCGTCGATCATTATATGGCGTGATCAACGTGTGCACGTGCGAGTCTACCTGAAAAGACAAACAGATCCGTAGCTACGTAATTCGTGCATTCGAAATCGATTCGTTTTCGAAACGCATCTGCCTTTATGCCGACGTTGTTTGTGTAATTTTAATCGAATGATTACACAGCACGCGTCCAGATAAGAGGTTGCTGATTATCTGTCGGTGAAATTGCACTATGTTCCATCGAGAAGAAACGGAACCGGCAGTTAAGCCGTTTTCGCCAATTGGCAACGTCTTGTTATTTCGTGGCTATTTGATTTCTGGATTAAGGACCGACGATGATTAAAAATTTTGCCAGAGCTCGTAGATCAAATTTTTCTTGGAATCTCTGCCTCGATGAATCCTCGTTTAAAATTGATATGATCGATGGATATTCACATTTGTCGAGGGAATTAAATTATACTTAATTATACTTTAAATATTATATTATTAAATTATACTTAAAATATACTTTGCTATATTAAATGTACATATTATAATATTCTTGTATTAATATTTAATTCATTCCATTCTCGATAATAATAAAAATTTGTTATGGCCATAATTCAGTAAATTTTTAAGTTGCAAAGAAGTGATACTATGTTGAACGAAAACAGTTTTTTAAATTTAACATTGGATTTGTTAATATTTCTAATTGTTTACGCATATAACTCTGTAATTGTTTAATCTGCAGACAAACTTCATCGTGTTAAATATGATTTTTTAAATATGATGCATGTGGTAGGTAATATTTAGCATAATTTATAGATATAATTTTAACATATATATATATACGATGCAGACAATATCTATTGCTATTTTTTAAATATGTATAATTCGATATGATGATATATTTATTTCAATAATCTTTAATTGTCTACTATTATCAGCTATCTTATCTGTATCTTATTTTGTTTATATATTTTAATTAGTGTATGTGATTGAGTAGAACGTAAATACTAAATGATGTATAACGACATATGTGTATTTGCATAGAAAAAGTGGAAAATCCCAGGCCCGGGTAAGGCGCTTTTTTTGTAATTCTACAATTTATACATAATCAGTTATATAATAACTTCTTTACTACATATCGCATACGTTATATCTTTATTACGCTATAATTTGCTAAACGACGCATGACACGAAGTAAAGGACAACACACATAAGGAACACATTGTGCAAAGATAAATATAGAAAGATAGCAAGAACATTCTTTATCATTAATCGTAATCTTCCGTTTTTATGCAACATATTACGAGCCGAAGTAATTAAGCCCCTTGTAACACACAGGAAATTAAATTTTCCTATATACTGTCCATTCTCACATGCCATTTTAGTAAAATATATTTTTAACTATTTCACTGTATACCACATGTTACTATATCGATAGGTTTCTATACCTAAATGACTGAATTTAGATTTTTAATTTCTAGAAGATTTAAATTTTTTGAGATTTTTTCAATTTTACGAATTTCTAAAAATATTAATCACGAATTATCTTGGAATTATAATTATAATGGAAGAACGACTCAGATATCTTAAAATAACTATTTAATTTGTCCTCAGTGTCTCTTATACTATACTCAAACATTTTTATGTTAATCAAATCCTTGGAAAATTACAATTTTAGAAGTAAATTTTTTAGTACTGTCCCGATCTTTGCAAAATTTTATTTTGTACAATATTTCTGACAAGATTATCTTTTGTACAAACACATTTCTCTCGCAACTATTATACAGGCGAATTTAATTATACATCAATTTCTAACACCTAAGGGAAAGAATACTTACCTTAATTATCAACCTTAACTTCATTGAACACAATAGCACTTTACCTATCTATCATGTCGCTTACTCGCCTCAGTGTGCTATTACTATAAGTTATTATTAATTATGCTCTGTCTCAGTAGAAAATACAATCTTTAACACGATCGATAATTTTAACTTTCTAACAATAATTTCTAGCTGGTCTAGTTTTCACGATCTAACGGATCTTTATAGAGATCTTCGATCGATTCTTCAGAATCAGGAAACTTTATAATTTCCTACTTAAAGAGGTAGAAGTACATCTGCGATCTTTATGTTGAAATTACGAACGTCGGAATGTTAGTTGTCTAATTTGGAAGCAATCACGAGAGCTGTCTTACGAACGATTAAAGAAACGATAGCCGGTCATCGATAATATCTCGCGATCAGGACCACTTATAAAAATTGATTTATACAATACAGGCAATCCTCGAATAACATGGCTAAATTGCTTCTGTGCGATAACAAATTTTACAATGCTATAAAACTTGACTGTATTTAAATAATTTATATCTATTTCGATACATATAATTATTCATAAATAATTTATATTGCGATACATATAATTTATAATATAGTGTCTTTAAAAAATGCCTGATATTCTCAAGAATATTATCCTTTACTCTTGTGAAAAATCGAAGATTTATTGATATTGTCGACTTGAAGTATGGTTACAAAATATTAATATCGTCTTCCATTTAAGAGACACACGAGGAGATGCCATTCGCCTTCTAACGGTCGCCATAGAAAGATTTGTTGTACGCTAAAAGATTAGCTTCTTTGAACTATCTAATTTAAGAAATAAAATACAGTCGATATCTTCGTTGCTTCTTGGGGAAACATCTTGCAACATTATGTTTCAGCCGTCTTGTACTTTGACAACAAAGAAAATTTTATATACATAAAGTCTCACTTCTTCAGAGGCTTCAGTAATTAATCCAGCGGAGACTTAACGAAAGTTGAACAGGCCTTTGTTCTTATTGTAAATCATTATTAATCTGTATGCCACGTTTCTTTCAAATTTACCGTACAGAGGAAACGAAGACATCCAATAAAACTTTTTTCCACGGATATGTAGGTACTTTGGAAACATTATGAGTAGGTTCACTATAGAAATAAAGGTCCGTAGCAGACAAATTGAATGGCGCGCGAGCACGCAACGAATGGAGATGTTCGTATATGCACGTGGGCGTGTATAAACGTTCGGTCAGTGAAATCGACGACGTGCAAACCTAGAGAACACGATGTTTAGAAATACCACACGAACAAACAGACGACGTACAGCAAAACGAAGAGTCCGAGCTGTTATCGAGGAAATGGAATATCTCGTGTGTAATATATTCGAATCGAAAACGTTTCTGAAAAGGCAACCAGTCGCTTTTGAAATTTACCACAGCGGAGTTTGCGAACGTTTAGAATGTCGTTTCGTAATATTTACGTTGGCAACGTGTGTAGAAGTCGTGGGCAATCCCGAGGAGGAGCAACGCGTAATTTAAGCAGGAGAAACATTGTTCTAGCTAGATAGCTGGATAAAAAATTCTGCATATTTTATGCATTCAATGCACCGCCAACGCGAAACATATTTGTCGTGCTGGCGACAAGTGTTTTCTTTTGCCTTCTCTCGATTGCTATGTCGATAAATATTCCGTTATTTTTGCGTCATCTTCGACACGGTGTACAGACGTTGGTAGCAGTCTATGGATATGGTATGATGATCGAGCTAAGCGTGTTATCCTTTTGAATACATATGCAGGGTTGTTTCGTGCGAATTGACTATTTTAACGTTAGAAGTATCAGCGTCTTGTCTGATCTTCGTTATTTCTTCGAGGTAATCATCAGACAAAGTAGTTGGTTATAATTTTAAATACATAGAGATTTATATGTTTTTCCGAAGTCAAAATACTGTCAGTAATTGTATTTAGAGATGGAGGATAATATTTATCAGGTTGTCAAAAGATCAATCTAACTCAAATGGTATGAGGTAGTATTAAGTAGTTTCATTATTGAAGCTGGCATAAAAGTGTAATGTCAGAAAATAATTCTTTAGAATTTTATTAATTAATTTAACTAAAAAACGAGAAATAGAAAGAAATTCGGTAGACGAGATATCGACAATGTCAATATTTCTCGAAATTTTAGATAGAAGAAAAGTTAACGTATATATAAAGAATATATTTCATAGGATACTATTCCAAAATAATTTGAAATTAAAGTTACTCGCATACTAATGTGATACGACTTTCAGTCTGTGAATATTTTTCTACTGATACTTTTATACATTACGTTACAAACGGACATAGATTGTCTAGAGGAACTTAAACTAACGTGTGTGCAATATAATGCTTTATTCGATATAACACGAATATTATCACACGCGATTCAGATCACTTTTATTAAACGCCTCTTTCCTTCCGTGTTATTCCAAAGCATTCGTGCCATTTTATTTAAAAAATCACATTTTTACATCGACTAACTAAACTATCGCCATGCAATTTTCTTATATTTCCCTTATTAGAGAGCGTAATTTCTATCCAAACGCTTCTGATTATATCCAATTATTCTAATCTCCGTACAAAACTATTCACCTTAACGAGAGACTAAGAAGAGACTAAGAAGAGGCTAAGAAGAGACTAAGAAGAGACTAAGGAGAGACTAAGAAGAGACTAAGAAGACGAAAAGTCGGAATATTCTTGTCGATACCAATTAACCGAAACGTCCAATTTAGCGCAGATTCTATTCGAAGCGATTGGCGATACAAACGGGAGAAACGAAAAAACGTAGGGTTTGCTCGGCGTGTCGTAAAAGGATCGACAGATCCTAGAGCATACGCGAGGAAGATTACGCGCGGCGTTCTTCACGATGCCTGCAACCCCTTCTCATTAGAAACTCGTAAAACTCTCGAACGCGGTGTGGTCGTGGATACGAGCGAAAAGGATGAGAAGGGAGACAAGAAAGAAAGAGAGAGGCAGAGAGAGGCAGAGTATACTTGACGAGAGAGATACGAAACGTAGAGTGAAGAGGGAGACGAACGTGGAAACCAGTTTCTTGGGCGTTACTCGATCCAAGGAAGAACGATTTCTTTCCCACGTGGAAACGCCACGGATAAATATACCTGTGGCTCGAGCTCCTTTTATAGGTGTGCGCGATTAGTCACTGGGAATTCACGGGTGCACGTGTGCTTTCTTCTTCTATCGTGGCCTGTTCTGTTCGCCGCGAGTATTTTTAATTATTTCTTGATGGTCGCCGGACGTTGTTGCATTCGATATTAACAGCCCTGATAAATCACTGATGTTACCTTCTTTGGAATACGTTGATACGTTAATAGGAATTAAGAGAAGAACGATTTTTGTTTCCCGAGTTAACGAATAGAGAGAAAAGATGAAATTTGTAGGAGTTGAGCATGGAATTTTTGAGATATCGGAAGAAATTTCATTTGTGAACTAGATTTCTGAGAACGTTCAGGTGAGACAATTGTTCGTGATCTTATGCAATCATAATTGACAAGGTACGTTGCTGCATTAATGAGAAATTGATATTAGTTGAAAGTAATATTGTAAAAATATACTACGTCGTCTATAGCTTATTTATTTTCTTTAAAGTTAGTATGATTTTAAGAAGAAACACAGAGATTAGTTACTTGTAAAATTTTCTTAAATTATAGTAGCAAGCACGACGCCTTTTATTTCATAGAAGTAAAACATGCAGATTAATTTATTACTAAATATTTACGATATGGCGAAAAAGATTTGATTCATTAATTGATTTTAAAATTCGTCTAGATTTATCTTAGGTTCGTTCGTTTTACGTGTAAAGAAATCTGTGTCTCGAAACAGCCTTTATATCAATAAAGTATCGTTTATATTCTCGCTTGATCTTCCAAATTTTTACATAGAGAAAAGTGAGTTAATGTTACCGTCTGATTCTCGATATAAAAATTCACGATCATAGACGATCGGTTTAAAACATTAACATTCTCATAACATCTTCCCAGTTGTACTTGAATAAGCCAATTCGCTATAAGAATAGAATACTAATTTTTCCATTTTTTAAATACATATTTATACACCTGTCACGTCAGATAATTCGGAATTTACGAGAGTAATGTATCTTTAGAACGACAGCCACCATTAGCATCTCAACGAAATATTCAAGAATAATGAGCTTCAATCTACTATTTTTACGAGATTCGGATGTACCATATTATTTCATAGCTTATGCAAATGCAAGAAGAAATGACGGAATAATAGTCATCGTGATTGCCTTGATAAGATTCATAGCGTAGAGCTACCTTTCATTCTCGTGTGAAAATTCCACGATCAGATGCACCTGTGGTTCGCGACCCCTTCTTAATTGCATACGAATAGCCGGACTATTTACATTATTACTTAGGTTTCCCGTTTTACAAGCGTTCTTTGCGATAGATCACTCCGCATAACGTTCTACCCACTTTGAAACTGATACAACTTTCGATCATATTACGAAAAACGGTAAACGATAGATTCATATCTCTTTTCAATTAGAAAATTTCTCAGCTTCTTAAAAGATATTTAGATAAAATCTTGCTTTCGAGCTAAGTGAAACCGACTTGCATAAAATACAAGATTATTCTATCTTTTAGAAGTTTCTATCATTGGTATTACCAACTTATATTACTGCAGATATTATCAATTTACGATAAAGTTTATTTAAAGAGACGTAAATGTACACATGTTCATGGAAATAATCGAATTCGAACACATCTTTTTGTAGACACCTTTTGTGAACATATCGCTTCTGTTATATCTTGAAATTCCATTAATATCGTTATGAGATTCGGCGATCATTAAATTGGTAAAGTTTGAAATTAATTTGAAAACAAAAATCACACATATTTAAACAGTCGATTATCCATTGTATTAATAAAACTCAATATTCAGAGAGACCATCTTTGTATATGTCTAAGATGACTATTTATGTCGTACACTAATTTTTTATTATATGTGCATATGTTTGCAATAAATATCTTGTAATCTATATGTGCATTTTTCAGATTGGTTTTAAATTTGTCCAACATAATGATAACAGTTGCGCCTCATCTCGTGCCTCGTGTTAATGAAATATCATGTTTTATACAACACATACGATACGGATATAAAAGATTTCTATGGTGAGTGTTCAAATACTTTTGTGAGCCCATGTAGCTTCCTATTAAATAATCGGTATATCTCAAAATCATATTCTTCAGAAGAAATTTTAGTCTACTTTGAGCAAAAACTGTATAGAAGAAAAGCGGCAACACAATTTAAATATTTCCATCATATTGCAAGCTCTTCGATTAAATTTAACAATCTCAACGGAACCAATTTTCCGAGGACAAAAACAGTCTGCTCGCGCAAACACAAACCATTTAAAGAGTGAACATCGCAATTCCTCCATCAACCAAAATCTAATTCCAGCGCGAAATATCTACGTGGACGAGTTGCATGGAACTGCAATAAAACATGCATAGCGGACCGGTAAATGGGGTCATGTGCCTCGCGATATTCACAGTGGCTGGCCTCTGCGCGTTTCCGTCGGCCAATTCAACGTCCATTCTTCTTCGACGTTTCCGTCGTAACGCAAAAAAGCGATGTAACAATAAAAAAAAAAGAAAAAAGATGAAAAAAGAGTAACTTCTGCAGTGGGAGGAAGCGAAAGAAACAGAAGGCAAGAGGAGGAGACGTCAGGTTCGTTAACCCATCGCATACACGGGGCATCCTTGCAGAAATGCAATTCGCCAGCTGACGATGCGCTTAACTGCAACGAAATGATCGTGATGCAGGACGTACGAAGAAACACGAGAGAGAGAGAGAGAAAGAGAGAGAGAAGAGAACAGAGGCGAAAAAAACAGGAACGAGAGAAAAGGAAATAAATAGCGGTGAAAGACGGTCAGGATAGAAATAGATATAGATTCTATCGGTATAGAAGCTATATAGATATAGATATAGAGAATAGGATGAAGGAAAGGGAGGAGCATCGATGCATTCGATTTTTAATTTCTAATTATTGCGTAATTACCCTGCACTCAGACCCTTCGGTCGTATCGTGTGTGCAGACCTTATGTCTCGATAGAAGCCCTTAGTTATGGGTTGCGATAATTGCCAATTTCCATCGGGTATTCTTCTAGCTTCTATTAGCACTCGCGCGTGTGCTGTTCGCATCTAGTTCTCGTAACCTGTGCTCACAAAGCCGTGGATGCAGCGTCGAATTTTTATGGTTCTACCGGAAGGTTGTTTCAAAGTGGTTACCTGGGTCTAATCGATTACACGTGCTTTCATTTCGCTGCTACGAATGGAGGAATGTCAGTTTTATCGGCTCGAATGGGCATTCGCGTTGCTTGAAACAAATGTAGATGTAGCTTCATTCAGTCGTAGCGAGGCTGCGATCTTTTTCTGGCATTTTTGAATTATGTATAGAGAACACGGAGTGTTTCGATGTTATAATGTTTAATGTTAGACGATAAAACTTGATTGCCGGCTAGTAAAAATGTAAGGGGAAAAGAATTGTAAATTTATAGACGGAGGAAGGAAGAGAGATGAGCGTGGCGCCTTCAGAAATCACGTAGCCCCAAGAGTAATTAGAGATTCAGCACGGCGGCAATCGAATGATAAAATCTGCATATCTTAGTCACGACCGTAGATACACGTTTATCATAGACAACTTTTATTTGTGCGTCATTAAACTGGTAGCTCCTACTGTACGTAACTAATTGCGTATACCATATCCGAGAGACGAAATTAACCGCGGACGGTTAAAGACCGAATAATAAATCAAGTTGGCCAATTATTAAACCGAACATTTTCAGAGCGTGGAAAGTAAGCTTCAAGTATATTCCTGCGAGTTTAATTAAATAATTTATCATAGCCGCGCAACGCTATAGAAATTAAAAAGTCACGGGCTATAGAGAGCAAAAGTTACAATTTCTTATTTTTATTCTTGTATACTCTTCTGATGTGTTTAAACTACGTCGTGGAATACCAATTGTTTTTATCGAGTTCCACCATTAGCAATTTTCTTAGATTTTACTTTACGATGATTACAGTTTGGTTTGTGAAATTAATGCGTAAATATTATAAATTAGTATAGCAGAAATTATATAATAAATTCCGATCGTTTTTTAAGGCTTTAATCTCATATCACAAATCATTCTTTAAGAAAATATATCAAATTTCGAACCTTAATATTTCTATCGAGCACGATATTATATAAGAAATATTAAAAAATCTTTCATTTCATAAATTCCTGTTCTAATTTCTAATAACTTTTCAATTGTGTTATTACATCGAACATCGATACAATCATTGAATATTACAATGAACAATCCCTATACCAACACATAATCGTACGAAAGATCCTGATTTAAGATTTTATTAACATTAATACTTCAAAGGACAATACACTTCATCGCCATTCAATGAATCGAATGCTTCTTAATTTCTCATAAAAGAAAGGATTAGTTTTATTCTCATTAATATAACGAAGAAAATATTTAACAACGTTTGGTACAAAGTAATTTTCAGCATACTTTTATTTACATTACTTTATTGAAACGATTAGATACTTCCAAGATCATAGTGTCCGAAATGTATTAAAGCCTTAGTCTCTTATCTAGGAAGTTTGATTTAACTCTTCGTTAAATATTTTTGCGGATTGTACACTTACACTAAATATTTCATAGCTCCAACGTACATAAATATCATCAATCATGATAATCGAATCTCATAATACCGCTAATGAAACTTCAAAATATCCTATATAATACACCGCTGGCCATAAGTATTACTTATGACTTACTCGCTATATCCATTGGAGAACCGACACAAAATTTACTTTTTATTTAGTACTTGACGCTATAAGGCACACATAATGTAAATAAAATAGCTAGGAATTTATGTACATTTATAACAAGATATCTAGAAATTTATAGTAATAAGATACTTAGCTTTATAACAAGGTATCTAGGAAATAAAAGCGATAAAAAGTATTCAATTTGTATTAAATATCAGTAGGTGTTCTAATATGTACTTATAGCCAGCTGTGTAATATTCATAAAAGGTTTTTACACTACGTTCGAATATATTCGTGATCTACCTGAATTGCTATATACATATATCCCTACACCGTGCCACAACATCCTCAATAATTTCTTCCAACTATTAACCAACCTCCTCTCCATTTACCCCCACATCGAACCCAATTAAACCAAGCTGAACCTCGATGTGAGCGTCGCTTAATCCGAGACGGGCGCAAATCATCGGGATCGCAGTCGGTGCAGGCAATATCCACTTTGTAATCCGTGCACAGGCCGGCCGTACTGTGCACGGATGCACGAGGAATCGCAGGTAGATGCACACCGGCAGCCCGGATTCCTAGGTGTGCGCATCTCCACGGTGCGCTCATGCTGCACATGCAACACGAGACTATCTGATTCCACGGCGGAAGTCCTGTTCTTGCTCAATAACCTAGGCGATCCGCGGAGAATAATAATTGTTCCAGAGGGGTCCTGGTCTCTCTATCTCTCTTTCTCTATCTCTATCTCTATCTATCTAGCTATTTATCTTTCTCTCTGTGTGTAGAAATACAGCAGGTGGAAAATGCTGGTCGCGGCAACTCGTCTCTGGATTTGTGGCCATGGTCGTCGTCGCTCTTGTTGTTTGCCGGATACAAAATGAAATTCCTTGATATTTGCGCGCGATGGGGTTGCTGGCGATTTACCCGGGGAAAATTCAAATCGGTTTTGTTACGATGAACGCGGAATACGTGAAACGAATCCGACGATCCTTATCACGGACGCGGGAATTATCATAATTGTAATTGACGTCGAGCCGGTGAACGGCATTCGATTCTTTGTAGTTTAATCAGAGACTGAGGGGAACCATGCCAGGTCTTTTAATAATTTTGCTTTATTGACCAGAAACGGAGGAGGTTTAATGAATTGCTTGAAATGCTCGTGTACAGTGATATACAGCAGTGCATTCCCCTAATGTAAAATAAACTACATCGTATTTTAATTTCATTAAAATCCTTGTCACCGATCGTCGAAACTGATAAACTTAATATGAAACGATCTAGTAATTAATATACAAGATAAGATACATAGGCTGCAGACGAAGAAGTTGTTGATCAATTTTATGTTACAAAGTTGTCTGTAAATTTTGCAGATAAACCTGTGCATTTTTATCTTCTCGAAAATTTTCAAGATATGACTGGTAATACTAATTCTAACGTTATAAATAGTAAAATATTACATGCTTTGGTAACTGTACCTTTGGCTTTGCCTATTTATCAGGTATTTTTAAGAGATTTACACCCTTGGGCAGATAATCTTCGCTTCCGATTATATCATATTAAAATTCACCTGTTTAATGGGAATGTGACATTAATATCAGAAACTCAACAAAGATCAACTTGTCATGTCTTCCTTCTGTAATCTTCGTATGCAAAGGATCTTATAATCCATTACAAGATCTGTAATTAAGGTTCCAAAAAAGAGTCAAAGACCATTCGGTTTTATCTTCGATAGCAGTTTTTTTTCGTGAAACTTGAACTGAAAGTATAATCTCATGTTCGATGTAATGATTCTCGTGATTCATTTAATCGAAAAAATGACAGATACTCATAGCGCCTTCGGACGGCTCATAATTTTTGTAAACCGATTCGTAACAGCTCCAGATGGATGGCCGATAATCGAAATGGGATAATAAATATCTTTCAAATTAGCCGATCGGTCGCAGGTGTATTACAGGTGCAATACCTGTCGCCAGGAATGACCGTGCATATGGGGCAGGTGATCTTCTCGAAGAAAAGTTCCCTCAGTGATCTAGAATCGATCTTGATGAGTTCTTCACGGGCTAATGCATCGATAACGAGCACCGACGCCTTAAATTTCGTTGTAGTCGTCGTTTCGACTTCGATTATCCAATCGTCATCTCCCTCTTCCTCTTTAACACCCTTTGAATCCGTAAGGATCCTCGCGATTAGCTACGCACGAGTTGTCATATTTTACTAAAATACTATGTTACGTGGTTCCAAAACAATCTAGATAAAAATATAGGGGAGGATTGACTCTTTTTGGTAATTGGAATTTCAAATTCAAAACTTCTGTTATGTGCGTGATGGGTCACCTGCTGTTGTGAAACGCGATTGTTATAATTGTCTAGGTTGTGTTAGCGGACTGTGTTCTGTATCCTTAACTTGAAGAATATAAAAGAGAGATAGGATAAGTAATATCTCTTATTTTTGGTAGGAAAGCAATTTTTAAATTCAATATGTAGTTGTCAATATGTAGCCAAAATTTTCTTTTTATTTGTTTTTGAAGGGGAAAAGGTGTTGCTCCACCCTCTTTGTAATTTTAGAAATATCACTTGGCATAGTATTAAAATATTGAAGCCAGTTGCAACTTTGCTTTTTGCAACACTTCATCAACTTGAAAGCTATTTTTAAGAGGTTCGCTTATACATATGTACATGTATGTGGATCTAATGGGTTGCTTTCATTTCTTCTTTCTAGAAAGAATTTCTATAAAATACTTCCACTTCTAGTTATATTATTAGAAACATATATATTACTAGCAGTCTGCGTATCTTCATACATTCACGAGAAAATTAAAAATGCAAAATTGCACATAATACACGGAATAAATCATCCTGTACACGTAAACCATTCAAAATATAGTATTCGTTACAATCTTCAGTGAGTGAAACAAATCTCTGCATAGATTCTATTGCTTTAACTATGTTCACAAAAACGTGAATCGCCATAAACACATCCACACTAAAATACTCTACACTTTTCGATGACTCTTATTCTCGATTCTTCGGGTTTCAACCGCGTTATCGGTACGTTGCACTTTGTGAAGTGAAGTGGAATTCACAAAACGTCGAAACAAAGAGTCAGGAATATGTCATCTAATCATCGTGAAAGTATAAAATCTAAAATTCTTCCAATTCATAACGATCTTTTCTCCAAACACCCTTCCTAGTTTCACACACGACTTTCACTCTCGTTTTAAAGTTCCACCGTTGAATACTCGAAATTCTGCAACTTTCTCCAGCGCGCATTTAAAACCTGTCTCTAATCGCAACAAGGTAGAGATTTCGAGAAAAAGTTCGTAATGGAAGACGGAAGTGAAACGGGACGAAACAGAGGCGGCGACGGACGGCGCTAATTATCGATCATTATGCGCGCTGTGGGCGGGTAATTGGGATTTATGTTCTCCACGATAATCCACGAGTAATATGGAAGAGAGGGTGAAGGAGTAAAGGCGAACGAGGGCGGCGAAAGTCCGACTTAATGTACCATAGGTTTCGTTTAATTGTTATTTACGTGAAACGATCACGCTATTCTCGGGATCGAAAGGTGGCAGGAGTGCAGAACAAGTGGAACAGATAGAGATAGGCAGGTAGGCACATTGTTGAGAGAAAAAGAGAAAGAGAGAGAAAGGGAAACTGGCTGATTTACTGAACTAATTCGCGACAATTATCAGGTGGAAGAAATAGTAGCCCGAATCACGCGGATCTGTAAATCTTTCGAATGCCTCTCGCGACTCGTGTAATTCGATTGTGTGTGCACGCACACAAAGAAGATTTCGTTGATATCGCAGAAAATAACGAACGAGGATTTTTATTTTTTATGACAGGATTACTTACGAGAAGAAATTATTTTGATGCGTGTGGTAGATAGTGAGTTGGATATTTCTACATTTACTTTAGCCTTTTAACTATTTCCGCGTTTCTTAGGTCTTGCGCGCGGCAATGGTTGCAATTTATTATAATAAGAGGAGAGGATGTAGTTGTTGTGTTGTTAGTGCGAGGCAAGATGATAAATGGAGAAATGGAAAGACGTGATTTTGACGATTTTTTAGGTTATGAATGTGTTTAGCGATATTTAAAGATTGTTACGTGAGCGTGGAAGATCACGTACAGAAGAATATAAATGGAAAGAGACTCTTACTGCAATGTAAGCACAATGCAATATGTCAGCAGGAGATCTTTAAATAATTTTTCATTAGAAACTTACGTACAAGTCAGGGTACTGTCGAATACATAATGAATTATTCAATATTTCTAATATTCTCGGGATGCACTTTGATAAAAAAAAAAGGTACATTTTAAGGATTGATTTCAAATTGATATTTAAGAATACATATATGTAGATTTGTTACAAAGATTTATCAAGTCTAGTGTGAAGTTCTTCTTCCTAATATATTTACAATACAAATTATCAATTTACATTATCAACGCAAGATTTAGAATCTATACAGACCATAAGAAATAAGCTATAGAAAATCCTGCAAGAATATCAATTTATCATATATGTATTGTCGATTAATAATGCCGATAATGTCGATAGACGTCGAACAGCATTAAGTTTCAATATTTTTCTGATATCAAAGTTAATACATAATGTTTCCAAAATAAATTAAAATTAAAGGAGGGGTCACAGTCATCGATTCCGACGAAATTTTTTCTGTCGAATCTAGAGCAAAAAATAAGCCATATTCTCTTCTTTAAAAACCATTTACCTTTAAAAACCTCTTAGCATAAAGAATTTTTAGACGTGTTTGGTAACAATTTTCAATGTGTAAAACACATCGTGGAAAACAAACCTAACTTTTGCATAATTATCTTTATTACTTCTTAAATTATTACATGTTTGTAGAAATGGAAAGACAGCCACCTCATTATCAGTATTCTGAGGAAAATTCAAGGGTACAGCACACGAGTTGCCCCACCATATCAGAAAGTATTTTATAGCAATCCTCTCGTCTCATCAAATTACAAAACAGCAAATAGATAAAAGAACGAACGTCTGATACAATGATTTTGCATCGTTCATACGGAGCGTCTGTACCTTACGCTTTTTTCCGGTTGCCGCGTCGCCGTCAGACGAAATGCCGGAAGTTTCGATACCGGCTATTCGCCGGTGTAAAAGCCACGACAACACCGAGCAATCCACCGGGCAATAAAATCGGCGACAAGCAGTGAATTCGTGACACGACGACCATAAAGGGATTTATGCGCACGTTCGAAAAGTACGGGCGACGAGGTCGTCGACTACACGGCCACGACCACGGACAAGAAGAAGATACGATAGCAAACGATAATGATAGCTAGTCCCCTGTTACTCTTGCCCTCGAGTTTCATCATAGAATCTTGCAAAAGTCTCTACAAGCATAAATTTTGTCATAAATAAGCATTGCACTTTGTGAATGTGTCCCGTTTATAACCTGGAAAAATCCTCAAAATCACGTCTTTTCGTTTCTCCACTCGTTACGCAAGTAGATACAGACGATAATTACGAACCTGATAATGGTTGAGCCAACTAAGCCAACCGATCACGATATTTGCGATGTGGAAGGAATATTAAACGTTTCTCGAGAATATTTATGAATTGAAATTATCTCGACTAGAAGTTGCTTGTTCCGTTTAAACGATTAACAGGAGTACAAGTCGAGTGTGGCTACATGGCGAAATACGGTATGACGTTTTATGGCTTCTAGGAGCCTGACTGAGGAATATTGTTCCCGGGAAGTGGGCCTGGATGTGGTTCGTGGTTGGGAGAATGTAGAGAGAGTTGGAGATTTTTGTGTCAGAGTGTGGAAGGAATTATGATGCAGGTTATGACGAAGTTGGTGTGCCTTTGGTATATTTCGATGTTTCGAGTATCGAACGATCGATGGAAAATGTAGTTATGCGCGAATGAATTTTTATCGTTCAAAGAATGAAAGGAATTTTTAGTTGATCTTTTGGGGACATCGATAAGCTCAAATTCTTACGAGATACTTTATTTAAGGCCTAAAAGGCGTAAAACCAAACATATTTCTCTCTTTCTTTGCCATCAGTATCAAAATTCTAAGAAACTTTTAACAAAGATTATATAGAAGAAAAAATCAATTCCAATTCTTCTTTATACGCAACAATAATAATAACAACGATCTTTATAATCTAAATCGAACATAAATCAAGAATTTACAAACTTACAGACTAACAATAAATACAGACTAATGACACTTTGGCAATTCACTTAGTATCGTTATTACATTTGTAATGTGAAACAATCGATTATCAAATGTTTTCAAATGTTTCAAAGAAATTCGAATATTTAAAATAAAAAGATTCGATCAAATTCAACTGCAAATCTAACCAGCCCCTATATTCTCCATATTGGAGACACGAGCAACAGTAATAGAGGAAACAAACGCGAGAAGAACACTGACATATCGCGTGTTATCGAGAGACAGAGGAACGGCATCCTTTCGAAAATGAAAGAATCCCGATGGCTTTTTTCCTGCTTTTGTTCCGCGCATCGATTCCGTCCAGCATTCGTATCCCGACAACTATTTTACAAACCACCATTGAAACAGTGCTGTGTGGATCTACGCTCTCTGTGTGGCTGTGTACGTGTTTAAGATCCGGTATCGAGAGGGATGACGAGAGAGCGAAGAGAGAAAGGAAAAGGGACTGATGCAGTGCGCTGGAAGGATCAGAAAGCCAAAGATCCCGAAGACAGGCACAAAGGGCAGACACGGCAAAGAAATTGCATCGCACGCTAAATCTCGGACGTCAATGCAACCGCCTAATCAATCTTCAATCGACACGATTGATTCTCTCCCCTTTCAACCGGCGACTACTTGATCTCGACGCCTCTCTTCGTCGACGACCTCTACCATCTCGACGTCCCCCGGAAGCTGCACCTCTCTGCTCTTAATGCACGCTCGTGTAATGCTCGTCGATAATGACAGGAAGGAGCGTGAGTGGCAAAAAATATGCAGATAAAGTCTTTACAGTGAAGACTTGTTTGATAGATTTTTATAAACTTTTAAATTCTTAATAGAATTCTGGTTTGACATGCGGATAAATATAGAGCATTTCACAGAACTGGTTTAGTGATATCTTTAGGAATGGTTACGCGTACAAAAGAATCTTATGGAACAATATATGGATAAAGAGTACTTTTAGATGTGAAGATGTGTCCGATGAATTTTGTTTGGCTTTCAAATGATGGATATAATTTTAGTTTGACATACAGACAAATATAAAGTATTTCGCAGTACTTGTCTAGCGATAGTTAAATTTAAAATTGTTATACGTATAAAAGAATATTGTAAGGCGATATCAAATATTTTTTAGAGGAATAACGCAGTGGAAGTGTTACTCTAAACCTTCTGACGAATTTGGTTTAGATTTTTATCACAACTTTGCAACAACTGCTTTCTTATACGAGTATTATAATGTGTAGTATAAATCAAATTTATTAACGATAAGATAAGGACTCGATTTGCATTTTCAATGGGCAATAAATATTAAATAAATCTTTCACGTATCACCGTGATGAATAGAATTTATAGAATTTATAGAATTTATAGAATTAGGATTAGATACAAGGAAAGAAATATAATGAAAAATTATACTCCTCGAACATTACAACGCGAGAAAAGAATTTTAATAATAATTCTTTAAGAAGCCTTATGCAGCTTTTTTTGTTACGAATTGAATTATGTTTTTAAAATTGTTTCATACCTATACGTATATTTTATATCCTTAGTTCTTCTCGTTTAAAATCCATCTTACGCTTAATATAACAATGTGTAACTATATTCAAAATAGCCATATCTCTCTTTCATTAATCCTTGAAAGCGTTTTTTCGATCCACCAGTAAAGTACAAAATCTTTAACGTTTAATTCTGCGTTGTCCAATAAAGTCGTTCGTGGTAGCAGATTGAAATTTCACGCGATTCAGTCTCTCGAGCCTATCGATATATTCTACACATGCTCAAATGCAAAACAAAAAAAAAAATCGAAGAAATTCTTTTCTCTTTTCAATAAGTCACAGGGCACGGTAGCAATTCCTGGGCGATTTGACGTGAAATGGTTCGCGCCTGTTCGTCGTCGATCAGCAATTGAGCAAACAGCGAGTGTTAATAAAACGCGTCGAACGCAGCCAATCCGATTACGGGCTTGAAATGTTCACGTATCGAGGCATTCGTCGCCCGGCTCGAAACTCATTTTAATCCCGTTACCGGCCGCGTGATTTACGAGCTCTCCATGTAAATTGCCTCATTCTCGAATGTCTAATAAAACGTAGAAAAATCGTGCAAACTCACCGCGCCGATTTCTCGCCATCGTAACCCTGCAGGCTCCCGTATTCATCCAAATAGTCGAAGAGGTTTTCCAACTCGGCGAGCTGTTCGTTCCTCGCAGCGGTCGTCTCCTTCAGGATCTGCAAGAGAAAGGGGGAACCGGTCGTCAGGACACGTGGTTACGATTCATGGTTAACCGGTTAATTCGATGTAAAAAGGATTGATAGGCGCCACGAGTTATTGTCTCGAACGGTGACTGGCTGAGTGTCTATTCGTGAAAATTTTTAAGAAATTGAATATCTTGTTCCGAATAGAGAGGCAAGAAGGCGTGGAAGCGAAAGGAATCGTTAAAAGAAAATATAAATATAGTATGGAATTGTACTGTTGGGATGTTTATTTTGACCTTTTACTATAACCTATTACCTTTGTTTTCTTCGCGAATATCGTTATTTTGTAATAATTTCTTATAGTTTCGAGCTTTGGATATTGATATCAATTAATATTTTTCTACTGAAAGTATCAAGCAAATTATTTAAATTCTTCTTGACTTTCAAAATTAAAGCTATAGGATAAATATGTTTTAGTATCTCTTTCACGTGTCATAATAAAGGAACATATCTCGATGAACTTTTACCGATTAATTTAATTGCTTAACAGATACAATACTTTCTTACTAGATACAATAATTTCTTTACTTATGGCTCTCCCAATTTTCAACCTACTCGTTCCATTTCTGTTACAATTAAACTATATAACGCATGAATTTGGAAGAACCAACACTGATTTGATTTTATTAATATCTAATTTCATGGTCGCCGGCATTTTTAGTTAAAAGATGATCCAGTTAACGGGCTGAAAACTTCTTGATGAAAATCAATCTCAGACAGCCAAGCTAGTTATTAGGATTATCATCCTTGTTTAAACATACGGATATTCAAATTGCAGATTCATCTACATCTCGTTCTACCATTTCAAGTATCTTCACGTTTCATTTCCATCACTGTCTCCTCTCTTGCGATTTCTGCACAAATTGTACGTAAAACGCAGAAAGTAACGGATAGCTTCCTATAAGAGTTCGCGTAAAGACAGCATAAATTTGCAGCGCGTCGCGACGATGGCATACGTTATACACATATGCCATGCATAAAAATGGTATCCATGATACGCCGACGTGATTTACATAAATATAGTACTCCTGCCTTCCATTACGTCACTACGACGACATAAGGAATCTCTCTTTTCCGACGAGTTCTCCGGAAGCCACAAGTGCGTGGAACGGAAAAAAATCGACGTCAGAACTGTATCGTCAACGATAGGAATAAATTCAAGGATTCACGCGTAACGCATCGATGAAGCGCGTCCTTCGATCTCCATATTTTTCTACATTTTTTCCATCGATCAATGTGATCGATTCTTTTTTTTTTTGTCATCTCCAGTTCGATTTACCTCGCCGAGTAATTATACAATATATCGACGTTATTACGCGTCTGATAAGTTACGTGATATTTAATACTTGACTTTGACGAATTAGCGAATTTTATCTCCCTTTGATCGCGATGAATTATTAATTTTGTTTTTCATTCTTATCTTTTCATAAAACGGTGTGTATGTGTAATAGGTATCGTTCTGGAAAATCACAGGGGAAATGACGAGGAGAATAAGAAATAAACGTCTTCTGCATTGGGGAGATCTTTTTAAATAGAACCTGTATTGTTGACGTCATCTTTTAAAATCGATGGATGAAAAGTTGTCTCAGATGACAATATGTAATGAATTAGCCTGCGTGTTCTCTATCTTCCTTTCTATCTAATCTACATAAAATAGACGTTACAATCCGACATGTGCTAATGCACACTTCGTCGATCGTGTGAAAGAGACCAATGCTATTTCCTTGACCCTTACATTCTAGGACATGAATTTCTTCTCTCTAATGGAAGGTGTATTATAATATACTAAATCTGGCCTTAAATTCCAAACGAAATGAACTTTGGAAGAACATCTTATTGAGAGCGATCATAATCAAACATTGCAAACATTTTCCATCGTAAAGGATTCAACGAGCTATAACAAAATTTTCATAGTAAGCCCATCTCAAATAGTTAATCATAGTTAATGGTACCGACGTTTGTACAGTTGATACTAACGAGTTTAAAATTCGTTGAAAAAAAGAAAATATCTTATTACCTATTTTTGGCGGAAAGAAATATACAACATTGCTAATTGAGTTTAATGATACAACACGGTAAATTAAGGACAGTTTTTCTGCTTTCTCAAATATTATCCAAACTTCAGAGAAATATTTCATTTGCACGAATCTGATACGTGTTTATTTATTTCTTCCTCAATTAAAATTACCCGGCGCCGCATTAACTGAAACATCATACGAGACTCTCGCAAACCAAACTGACTAACTTTTTATTAATTTCTTAATTTCGTTACATACGTACACGATTAACATTCGATTCTCAAGAAACAAACGATATACTTCCGTAAGATGGCATAAATGATGGTGAATTCCGAGGTGAATTTTAACTAACGATCATCTTTTTCATACTTTTCAATTCGACAATTTATCCATTGAGAACGTGGCCTGCGAACGTGCGAGCGCTACCTATGAACAGCCTGACAACGTGCGAACGTTGTCTGCGAACGTGGCCAACGAATTTTGATTTTTGTCCCAAATCCTCAATGAAATGCCGCACTGTGGAACGCTTGGCAAAACGAAAGAAGCAGAGCAAAGAGAGATAGAAACGGTAGCGATGGTACGGGGTTCGCGACAAAGCGGGGCATGGAGTAGGAAAAAAATATCGAAGGTAGCGTCCCTCGAAAATAAAATCGGTTTTCCGATAACTGGTTATTTGCTCGCACAAGTGGCTCGCTGACTGGGCGAGCACATCGGAAGCGGTTTTCGCGTGTAATATTATCGAGTTATCGGCGGCAGAGGGGGGCATTGATCGGCTGCCGGAGGGACAGGGAGGAGAGGAAAGAGACGGGTGGAGGAGACAGCCAGAGAGGGTGGAGGAGGTGGAGTAGGTGGATGCGGAGGAATAGGGTGGGTGGAGAGGGCTAGGCGAGCGTGCACTGCACGAGCACAATATATCCGCGTGATTACAATATGTCGGGGCTCGAGAGACCAATATCAACCTGAAGTCGGCTCAGCCAATGCTAATAATCCCTATTGTTGGTGCCTCCACTCGACTGCCTCTCGCGATCGGATACATCTTGTTTCGAAATTTCGAATTGCCTCGTCGTTGCGTCCACCTACCGATCTTCTCTATCTTCCCGCGAGCGTCCTCCACTCTGTATCGTGGAATTTTTTTTCCACGCAACGTTTCGCATCGAGGATCGCTGCTGAAATTGTTTGACGTGGGCTTGAGATAGTTGTTTTGTGCAGTATTAAATAGTTTCCTTTTGAAAAGTGGGTGTCGTTGGAGGGAAGTTTGAAGGTTTGAATTTTTTCAGGCTGGATTTTGTCAAGTCGATAGTTATATCGTGGATCTTTTAAAATATTAAAAATGGCATTCCCATTCGAAAGAGTTTAATAATTAAATACATGTCAAGTATACCAGTCGAGTGTATATTAAGTATACCAACTTTAATTTTAAACAAATGACGAAGGATAAAACATTTATGTATTTACGTATTAACGTACATCAATCTTTCTCAACTACTTTAAAATGAAACAATAGAACAAGCTTACTACAGAACGATTTTATCAGAAAATTATGACAAAGTATTTCATAAGAAAGATGAAAATTAATTCCTCCCATAAATACGTTGCACATTTGATCCCAGGTGTCAAGTAACCACTTGAACTTTGATAAAATGTGTAATAATGTAACGGTTGGAATTAATATCAATAGTTAGTGTAACAATCGAGCAGCAAATTGCAACAATTTTCTTATAATCTGACCAGCGATCGTTGGGCAGAGATTGCATTAATTGAGCAATCCGTTTGTTACATTGCTATGCGTGCCGTTAAAAGACGGGCCATAATGGTGGTCAGGTATAAACGACGAAAGAAACGAGACTTGTCCTCGACGTTTATCCCTGGCGTCGGCAAGCCAGGCCTCCTTTCACACGTCCCACACGAAAGACGACGAAGCTCGATCTCTTTCAAAACAATTACGCATTCTTCAACGCCAGTTCTCCCACGTCGACATTATCGTCTTGCTGCAATGTTCTCTCCGGGCTTGCCTACACTATTTTCAGAAAAGACCACGGAAGGCTCGACGTTTACTGCTCATCATTCTTACCGAATTATTTGTCAAGAAACAGATCCCTTTGTTGTTAAATTACTTTAATTCGTTGACCTTTTAGAACCTCTATTCGGAGTAATTTTATTGTTATGGGGTCTCCATAAATACACTTTCAGTACTTTTGTAGTAGTAGTAATTTCTATTAATAACGACCCTTTTGTCTATTTCAGATTTTGAAAGGAAAATGTAGAACTCCTTGTGCAGATGTTACAGCAATGTAAGTATAAACAATGTGTAACAATATTATAAAATTTTAATGAAAATATTATTAAAACAAGTACTAAATATTAAAATATTGTTCTTATCAACATAATTAAATACTATTATACAATGTACAACAATAGCTGCATGAAAGGTATGAACACGAAGTTTTATGTTTAGATCACAAATTCTCATTTTTTAATAAACAGAAAGACGTATATTGTTTTAACAAAATTTCTAGCAGAACATCCTCAATGTCCTCAAACTTAAGAAATTTATTAACGAAAGAAGAATACGATTGAGTCGAAAATAGTCGGAGTTTTAATTATTAATTGCATCATAAAAAGAATATAAAGAGAATTCAATTTTATACGAAAATTAATAATACTCTTTTCCACATAGTCTGTATCTTATCAAAAAGTGATAATCACAATACAATCAATTTCACCGACGCACTGGCATAAAACGCAAATATAATTCATACAAAATTCCACCCAAGTAGTCATCTACCGTCATATTTCACGTGATTTAATTACAATTTTAAGAACCGAACATTAATCTCCATAACAACTAGACAGAAATTTCGAAGATACCAACCTTCACCGGTCGAAATGATCGCAATCGAATATCTCTCGTTTAACTCGCCCAGCTAACCATACCAAAGACGATACCTAACGCGTTCATCCACCGTATGCATATATGTAACTACATGGTCCCATTTTCAGTCTACAAATTGAGCTCGTTAATCTCTTTCGAGAGTCGCGATGTGATTTTTTATGGATGTTCTCCGGTTGTAATCGCGGGTTCATATTTAATTCCAGCTGCGTGAAGGCCAGTGTTTCGCGATACAAAGACCTACTATCGAGTAACGTTCGGTGATCAAATAAAAGGGGTGGCAATTTCCGGCGCGCGTAACGAGCAATTGAAAAGCTGCAGTACGAGGGTTTAATTAATAACGATTAATTCGACCGATCGGGTTTCTCGAACGACTTTTAAAGGTACATAAGGATTTAATTGGACGTTTGTATCGTACTTTACAAAGACGCGCGTTCGATCAGGGACCAGTAATTTAAATTCAATCTATTCCGGATCGAGTGTCTTGGTCACGCTATATCCTCGATTACGAAAAGGCGACTTCGATGCTTATCGCGGTGAAACGTACAGTCTGATAAGAGCTGGTCATTGGCTCGTTAATCAGCACGCAAGCTGATAGTTGCGAGAGGCGTGTTCAATTAGCTCCGACTATAATATTAATGAATATTAGCGACGGTGTACAAGGAGAGTCGGTCGTGCGTTTCGCTGTCAGAATTTTGCCCAAGGGCTGGAAGCTTCGCTGCTCGAGCTCGGTTCCGTGGTTGGTAGCACTAGCCAGCCATTAAACGTACGAGCATGCGAGCTCTGGTGCATGCGATACTTCGTTTCTAATCGTGGCTTTATTCTGAATTATACACGGGTAATTATTGACTGTGCTCGCCTTAGACTTTTACAAGGTAACGAGGAAGTGAGTCGGGTAAATTAATTCGATGTTTCAGAATCAGCTTCTTTAGCTTGGTTTCTTTCATTTTAGGTTTCACGTAATTATTAAGAGATGTATTGAAATTATTCGAAGGTTAATGAACGCTTAAGAGGGAGAAGTTTCGTAAATGAATGTGTCTTTTTATATATGCAGACCACGAGGAAATGATATGGTTTAGCAGTTTATGTAATTACGAATTTATATAATTTTATAACTTATATAGTTCTTATAAATGGATAATTTATATTGTAAGGGATTCATATAATAGAAGTGTCCACTGATACTCCCTAGCACCTACTTATAATTGTTCGTTACTATACCAAAGGATACGTAGGTCTGAATACGTAGGAGTTTATATTCTGATAAATAGATTCAACTGGTGGGTGTTCATTTAGTCAGACAGTAACTTAGATTTCGTTCAGATATAGATAAAGTTTATATAAATAAAATTCCACTGTATTAGTATAAATATTATAGATAATATCGTAAGTTCGTTATAAATTCATATTACTGAAATGGAATTTTTAATTAATAGGCAACAAATAAAATATTACGGAGGATTAATGTAGATGTTTATCGTTCAATAATTAATACGGAAAGCAATGAAAAATAGTTTAGATTAGTATTAATGTTATACTTCCTAGATATAAAGTGATAACGTAAATAGAGTAACGCATGATTATGGAGCTACTTATAAGCTGGTGAATTTATAAGAATTAAATTACGAGCTTTTGAATTACATTTGAAAATCTTGAAAAACTTACACGGTATTCTCTAATGATAACAATAATAACCTCTTCGAGAATTCATTCTGTATATCAAGTATCTAAGTCAGACTCGTGTTTTTTCATGAGATTACATGACTATTCTGAGCTGTATAAATTATAGTGCTATTATGTTGATGTACTTAGTTGAATAATAAACGAAGATGCTGATCGATGCTAATGTATGGCAACTTTTTTTTAAGTATTCCATTGTACAGTGCGGTTGAAAAATTTGGAGGAAAATTAGAAAGAATACAATGAAAAACACCAATTTCATAAAAATTTCAACATAAGAATGTTATTCGTAATATCATCCTTCGGTTGTTTGGTTAATGATTAAAACAAAACATTAAAAATAATGTTTTTTGAATTGAAGATATTTAAGTAAGTCGTGTAATTCATTAATTTCACTTAATTCAATCGAATTAACTGCGAAGGTAAAAACTTTTTCGTTACTTAATACGATTTAAATACAGTACTGTGATTAACGAAAATAAATCAAGCACGAAACTATAATTTTTGTGTAGAAGAGATGAGATAAAAAAATATGTAAAGAATTTCATTGATCATTGAAAATTTCACAATTTCTAATCTCGTTAATAATATATCGAAGATACGAAAATCTTTACCTCGATTGATTTCTCGGAATCGTCAACGTTTTAGCAGATAGAAAAGAAATTGTTAGTATTGTGTGTTTACTTTCACTAAGCGTATGGTTATTTCGACAATAGCTGTGTGGGAAGTAATTACTAGGTATACATTACGGTTCGATGCACGACGAAAACAGCGGTTTCAGTATATCTGGCAGTAAATATTGTTGAGTTAGCGGCAATTGTGGCTCGGGGAGGCATAATACCAGTACTTATAGCCGGCATGAAATAATTGTTACGGCCTGCAGTCTGTATTTTTGCGGTAAACAGTCACTTCTTGAGTTTGTAATTCAGGAAGGATGCCCATTGTCCTGCTCGAGAAATGTATTTTACAAATTGAACCTTGTTGTGCTTTTGTAACTATAATTTTTAAAGTAATGTAAATTTAGAAAATCGTTTCCTCTGATTTTTTGATAAAAAACGTACAGGTTACATCGTAGCTTATCGAAGTGTGGATCGCGTTAAATATTAAAATATCAGAGTAGCTAACATGTTCGTTAGAAGACTTTTACACGTCGAGAAGACGTAGGATGAACAATTCAAAGTCGATTCAGTTAAAAATCATGCGAGGTAATTCTCACAAACTAGAAATAATAATTTATTTTCAATTTCCCTCAGCTTGCAGATCAATTAGCTTCTGAAATTGGATCCTGTTTCAGATATATCTTTGCATGAAATAATTGTGGATAAACGTAGAAACATTTAACAATAAAAATATAATATCTTTTTTTATTTCATTTTACATCTTTCATTTATGTTTCACTTTATGTAGATAAAAAGTCTCTTAGAAGTCTAAGAAGCATGAATGTTTCACTTTGAAATTTTGCATTAGTTTTATCATTTTTTAAGCGAAGAATACTCTCAACATTTAACTAACAATAAATCAGAGCACTTTAAACTACTCAATCAGCTTCTTTTTAGTTTGATATTCTATCAGTTCTACAATTATCGACAACTAAAGCGTAGTACCTTGTACCAAAGAAGTCAAGATGAGAGATATCTGACAAAATATATAGTTCAAAGAAGAAAATAACATTCCATGCATGTAAAAATATTTTTAAAAAACATTTAAATGGCTAAAGATCACTTCAAAAATTATTTAAAACTATGAATCGGTAATTTCAGCCATTCTGGTCGTACTACGTTAGTAGAATAGAAATTCTTCTCTATTCAATAAATTTTTTACCAATTCTTCCAGTACGAACACCTCGATGAAACATCGTGAACTCCAATCATTGCCAAAACATCAAGTTCTTATTCGGCCATCCAGATTATCGATACAGAAAAAAACTATTTTTAAAAAAATTTCAACGGCAAAGAAGAAAGCGACGCACAAAAGACCCTTATCAGGTATGATATCATAAATGAACGATGTTCCATTTCTCACGCAATTAGGTATCTCGTGATCGATAACAATCAAGACCCAGTTAGCTCACAATCAGTGCCGGTTACATGGAAAACTACCGATAGTCAATAAATAGCACGTCGACGATCGTCGAGGCGCATGCAACCGCGTTTCCCTTTGCTATTTCCCACGTGTTTCCCTGGCTTTCCTTCACCCAGTGCCGTAGGATGGAATTCCACCGGTCCGGTATATCGACTCGCTTGTTCACGTTTATCCCACTCGTGATCGGCCTACACGCGCCTAGAATGCACTGAAATAATATGATTATGCTAATCGATCGGGGCGCAGAGGTAAAAGGAGAGGAGGGCTTGGGATTCCATTGAATTATTCCCGGCTAGCTCAACACTAGCTCGCTATAACAATTATCAACCGCGGTCCATTCATCTTGATCGACTTTAAAAGACATCGCGTAACTCTTATTGTTACCACCAACATAGACAATCTTGTTTCTCACGTCTCACTTTTCTTCATCTTTCTGACTCTCTTCCATCTTCTCGTAGCAATGGCGGAACACGGGGGAAGGAATGTAATTTACGGGACGATTTGTAACGTATCGGTTGGTGCAACTGTCCGATACAACGAACAGGTATTCAAAGCAGCAACAGGGACGACAGAGCCGATCAGGACAAAGTTGCAAAGCTAGATCGGCGAATTAATGCGAAAAATTCAGGCCAACCTTAGAGCCACGCTGTCCTTGAGGCACTCCTATTTTCCCTCCCTGGGAAAAACTGTATCGATCCCGATGGAAACTTTCTCCTTCGATTCGCTCTGAATGTCAGGACGGGACGGGACGGGACGGGACGGGATTCTTTCCAGTTCGAGTTTGTCTGTCACTTTCGTTTCTGGAAGTTGGAACGTTATCATGTGACTGGTGGTTGGAAACTTGAGACTTGACAGAGACAGACTTCAAAATTCAAATTGGGATTTATGATTATCTATATGTCCCTCTTTCAACAAATAAACTCGTGGAAGTGAGTTATATATCTCTTGAAGAGTTGAACAGAAGTTATGTGCAATGGATGGGCCATGGAATTCAAACATTCACAGAACTGGAGTCAATCAGTTTAGATCCTCAAAGTTTTCATGGTTAGTATTACATAATTACCAAAATTGAGCTTTTTAGAAGAATAATCCTAATGATTCGAAAATATTGCAAATTGCCTTCATTCTGATCGAATGACACGCTGTGTGTTATCGATATTTTTCCACGACAGATACTGACATTATATTGTATATTCTAAATAACGATAGTATGAATGTTATATTGATATCAGTATCATAATATTACAGCTCATTGAGTATCCTGTACAGTACCCTAATTTCCATCAATTTCACGTTGGATACAATTACTCCACAACGCTCATTTTCCAAACTTCCCCAACTAAATCTCTCCCGCTAGCCGAATGTCCACTAAAATCAATTGAAAGCAATCTAATCTGATTATAAAATTTCGTCAGTGCCACCAATTCATCCAAATGATCCGAAAACCCATCTACCCGTCAACGTGCAAATCTCTAGCCCTGAAGTTACATATCGCGACCGATACTCATACGAAAATGAATTCCGCGTGAAAGGCACGGCACAAGAACTTCACCCGAAGCAAGCGTGTCGTCAGAAATTAGGCAACGATGAGAGCGGAGAAAGTGCCACGAAGGTTTTAACGAGGGCCCTGAAAATTGCGGGCGAATAAAGGTTAACCGCATCGAGATCGGAGTAAAATGGAGAAAGGATCGTTACAGCTCATTAGCCTTATCGTCTGTTGATCGTTTAACCTCACACCTTTCCGCTGGTCCATGGCCTGGCAAAACATCTATCCATCTACAGGAATATTGGAATTTTAATAGAGCAACGTTGTAGTCGAAGCAGGCGCGCAGGGTAACGCGATGCCCTAATTGTGCGATTAAGCCAAGACGATCTCGACACAATCGTGGCCCGAGATTCTGGCCGTCACGAAATCATCTTGGGCTCAATGAGAAAAAAAGTCGATCTTCGGCCTCGTATAATAAACAGGGTCCCGTTCTGACGTAAGACAATAAATTCTGCAAACGAGCGAGCTGGCGCGCGCCAACGAATAGAACGAAAAGGTCGCCACACGATCAAACGATCCTCTGCTATTCCCTGCTTCATTTACTATATACCTACGAAAGATCGTGAAGATTATCATCGCTGATTCGACAGACAAGTGAAATAAATGTCGAGACACTGGGACAGAGGTCCGTGGAAATCAGCGTTAAGTTTTCTTTACGCTAATGACAGCTTTCTCCGATTCTTCTGTTTTTCCTGTTTTCTAATTGTACTCTTCTATCGAGGTTTGGTAATGCTGGATCGAGCAGAGAAGCGAATTATCTGTGTTTGGAAAAGAGAATTTTTGTCTTTCGATGTTATTCTTCGAACAAGATTTTGTGTTTTATACGAATATATATTATAGAAAGAGGGATTATATATAACATATTTTGTAATTTATAAAAATCATAAAGTTTTGTAAGATAATTCGTAGAAGAGGGATAAACTACTTTTCTGTAGAAGAATAGCTTGGAGTTCTATTTTACTCGTTCATTGTTAATTTTGCTTAAGGTGGATAGTTTATAGTTTTTCTATTTTGTTAGTTAATTGTTAGTTTTTTGTAGAACAGAGAAAGAGAGAATAGTTTGGGTGATTTCTTTAATATCACTTGCGTTATTCGACAAGGATGTGACACTAGATGAAGAAGCAAGAATTGTTCTTTAAAATACTTGTTATGATAAATATTTAGAATTAACTTCTGCAGCTCGTTGACGTAGAAGAATGTTTTGTAGAATATTTCTCATTCCGTTAGGATTACCATAGAATTCGAAATCAACCTGAACGAGATCTATCAAATTAAAATATACAATTTCTGTTTACTATTACCTGTCTTAAGATATAAGACGATAAATCACGATACATGATTTTTAATCTGTAATAAATGCAAGAAATTGTTAATGAGATAGAAAGGAAAAGTATTTTTTCGTCAGTCAATATTCGAAATGTCATTTTACACGCATGAATTGTCAAACATATTAAGAACGACGATCGCATATCTATCATGCTGGATTTCACTAAACATTGCCGAAGGATCGTCTTATTAAAATAGAGCCTCTATAATCCGATTTCGGATCGAATCTCGAGAAAGCTGACAACGTTCTATCCCAGACCTTATACATTTTAAATCGTCCCTGGGCGTACACGTTCGTCATTTTTGCCGTTTCATTTCCTTCTTTGCTTTCACTCCTTTATATCATCATCCGTACGAGTTAATATTTACATTTATTTCAAATAAACCCGAATATTGATTCGTAACTGGATACGTCAGTCGTTTTAGGGGTAAAACATATACCGATTAATTGTTTATGAAATCGTACTTATAAAATTCTATTTTATTTTTATAAATTAAAACTGCACTCATCCGTTAGAGTAAGACAAAAATAGAATATATTCATGTTAAGAGATCACGTGGGTGTTGGTGAGATTCAATTTTCCGCAATGTATCACAGCGTTAAAAGCGTTTATTTATGGTACGTTTATTTGCATCTTAAACGTTAGTTTCTTTAAGAGCATTCCCTTCCAGGCTGTAAATCATAAGTAACAGTGCCTGTTGGTCTCATTAGGACTCCCATTCACATCAAAATATAGCATTATATTTAGTGTTTGCAAATTTAATGATTTTGAAGGAAACGATTAGTTAGCCAGAAATAGCAAAATGAAATCTTCAACGTGTACAACACAGTTCATAAATCATTTTCATGTTGCGAATTATACTTTGACGCAAATATTCGAGAATAATGGAAAGCAAAAACATACGTAAACTTCCGCATGAGTAGGTACTTATTTCAGATAACAATATCTTCTATATTATATGATATTATAATGACCAAGTATATCAAGTAGACTTGTAAATTTGTCCTATCGTGTTTAACCTATACTTACCTTACTGTATGATATAAATGATAGATAAGATAATATAAATAATTATTCATGAAAGTGTTAATTCATTAAAGTGTCTACGTTCTTTCATATCTCTTGCGTAAAAGCACAATTATTCAAAGACATAGTCTACATTTTCCTCAGTCGTTTCCTTCCGTTAGATAGTTTTTAATGCCAATTAATCTTAGCCCGCAAAAGAAACCATTAGACGAGAGGACAGCGTGCTGTCTCCTGTGTAATTGCACGACTACTCGACGACAGATTAATTGCAAGCGTCTCGTTTGTCGTTATTCGCCGAACACCACGGCACGATCCATATTTATGCGTTCAGATGATGCAACAGCACGTGGATACGGATGCCAGTTCTCTCGACACACCTGGTTAGTGACAATTTAGTATAATTCGTGTCCGGGAGTTTGCAACTCGCCCGCGTCCATCTTCCAGACGTGTTCGTTCTCGTCCTGACACTCGTGGCTATCTTGTTTTCAAGTTAATAGTCTCTTTCGTATTTGAGCGACGTACGTAAATTCCATTGGAATTGATAATCTTCGGGACTGAGAAATAGTAAATTTAAATTTTACATTAATGACCTATTTTGAACAAATCGAGGCCAAGGTTAGGGGATGACAGTCTACGTTTGTCAATTTGAGTTTCTCAGTCTTGTAGCGCGATCGTAAATCAACACAACCCACTTTGACTATAAATTAACAACCCACGTTCGTACCAAATTAATGGTTTACTGCGAGATAAAATTAATAAATTGACGTATCGATTGTTAACACAATCGGATTGGGATTATTAATGGGTTTGAAATTAGTTGCTCAATTTGTTCTCGAGATGATAAACAAAGTATCATCGTTAATTTATTTCGGTTAATATCTTAATAATCTCATTTAAATTCAGGATAGGTAATAATAAAATATATCAATGTCGAATTAGCAATTGATTTCAAGTTGTCATATTCCATGTCGCGTGTTTCGATATTGATCTACGACGCTGATTGAAATTAAAATTTTCATTGCACTCTTGTTCAAATACTTTTCTATTCACATCGAAGCAGTACAAGTGTAAAAAGGAATCAAGTTTCCAATTCTCTATAACCCAAACATTTTTGGCTTAGGAAGAAAGTAGAATTATAATCGATCACAGTTTCTTGCTCCGATTTAAAAACGAGGAATCGATAATTGTCATATATATTATAAATAATATTACCATCTTTCTATATCTACATCTTCCAATATAAATTCTATTCGAAAATTCCGAACTTTCAATATCCTCGCGTCATTGAACATGCAAACTCACTTCGCTATTTAAATCACTAGCCTACTTTGAATAACCTACTTGGAGCTCGAATTAGCAGTCTACTTCGACATGTAATCGAGATCCAAGTTTGGTGTCGAATTGACAGCCTAGTTCGACTTTGAATTCATAGTCGGGCGTGATAGTATCCGACACGTGAGGCGCTTTCACGTGTTTCCGTGAACCTTCGATCAGATCACACTGCCTGTCCGCTAATTTCGTTCGCGCGTGGGACTCATTGACGGATAATTGCGTTCATCCACCCATGTGGGCGTTATTGTTGTGTCATTACCATTATCGTCGCGTAACTGTTAAATGGTGTTCCATAGAAAGGGATCTGAGAAAGAAACCTGGTTTTTTCGTGGCTTCTAGGTGTACCTGGTACGATAAATAAATATATGGTAAGTAACGTCTAAGGAATAGATTTCCAACTATTACCAGCACTTTTTACTATATTTCGACCTTTAGTAAGCAAATTGCTTTCTTGGCAATTCGAATGATATTTTTTAACATTTTACAAAAGAATTTTATTTCTATTGAGGAGTTTTACGCTATTATAACAAAAAAAGAATTTAAAAATATTATACTTTAAAGGTTTTCGATACTGTTTTGATGAGCTACTAAAATACTATAGAAGATTACTATTTAGTGAGATAAATATTTCCTTCGAAAATTCACTGTATTATAATATTCCTAAAATTTTATGCCGCTATTTTTTTACCAGAAAAGTTTCCAAAGAAAATCACAATATTATCATTAAATACCTTTCACCGTAAAAGCGACTCAATATCAAATTGAGCAATCACAGGCAAATAACAGCCTAGATAAAGTCGTTTACACATATACGTCCCATAAAATTAGTCTCTCAAATAAGTCATCAAAGACAATATAATATACAAACATAGCACGACATTAATTCATCTATCTAAAAAATACACCAAGCCTATAACATCGATTAAAATCAGAAAAAATGTATATGTATGTATACGTATATATTTTATTAATTCCGCTATCGCACCATATAAAACGCGCTTATACACATATTGCTGAAGGGCGAGCGTTAATTCATGTTTATTACTGCGTGTCCCGTTCATTCCCGTAAACTAGAACCACTTAACCGGTGTTTAAATCAGCCACAATTACGCGGTTTGCCGGGAAAGCAGGTACAGGGAACGTCTCTGGAATGAGGAGCGAAAATATCCAACTTATGCGCCGGTATCGAATGATTGGCTCGTATCCCATCGATATATGTATACTGTGAATCACGAAAGTACTCCAACATTTATAAAAATCTTTTATAAACATATTATATGTGATGCACGGAACATTTTGAAATTTCATTAATATTGTAATGAGGAACGGCTATCATGATAATGTTGGTAAAGTTTGAAGCAAGGCTGACAATATATACGGAAGCTGCAATTTTCATATTCACGAATGATTTCTATAAATATCTTAACACATACCGTAGAAAACTTTCGTGGACATATTATACGCGTTACATAGAACATTTTGAAATTTCATCAACGCTATATTAAGACACGATTGTCACGATTAGCTATATTGATAAAATGTAAAACCAATCTGAAAATGCATAATGAAATGCAAGTTAAAATCTTCATATTCTTAAAAGGTTTCTATGAATGTCTGAACACTTGCCACAAGAAACTTTAACGCATATAGTATAAGTACATACGCGTTATATAAAATATTTTAGAATATCATCAGTACTGTAATGCGACACGATTGTGTTAATTATATCGATAAAATTAGAAATCAATCTGAAAATGTATATAGAAGTTACAAGATATTCACTGCAAATATGTATTTAGTACAAAATTAGTATGCAGCATGCATAACCATAAACATATAAGTATTAAAGACGGTCGTACCGAATATTGAAATTTATCAATAGTAATTGACTATTTCGATACTTTTGTTATATTTACGAACTATGTGTATATTTGCATATAATTGTAATTATTAATAATATAATTACAATCATTACCAACACAACTACGACAGCCGTGTCACATTACAACACATATAATATATTATTTATGTACATAGAATTTTTCTATGGTAAGTGTTCAAATACTTTCATGAGTCACTGTACTTACACACCCTCGATTTAATGCTCAGTCTCAAAGGCCAACGAAGCGTGGAATTTGCTTGACAAATGGCATGGAACTAGCACCAGCACGGGCTAGTACGTCCTTGGAGGAAATCGCGTTCCCCAAGTTGGCGATACGTTTGGCCGAGCGATTAATGTAAAGCGAATGCAGCGGGCGAATATGTGACAGCGCTGCGTTGATACCATGCGAGGAATCGACATGAGCGAGGAGTGAATGCCATTTATGAATCGACGGAAAATTGACAGTCACCGTGTCTCCGTAACGAGCGATGGAAAAATATGTATATGCGTGACGCGTACGCGACGATCTTAATGTTTAATGGAGAGTTAAGCGGCTTAAGTATGGCTGGATGTTTCGAAATGTAATAGTGGTCGAGCATATATACGTGGAATCGTAAGAAGCTTGTTTTATTTAAGGATTAGAGTGAAAGACAAAGGTACGATGGGAGGTGTAATGGAATTAGCATTTGAAGTATTGTATTTGCTTGAAATATTCGGTAAATGTTTGTTGAAGAGTTTGTGAAAGTGGGAAAATTATGGTTTTCAATTTTCTACATTCAATGTTAGAGATTTTTAGTTCTCTGGTGGTTAGAATCTTTTTTCTTACTTTTTATATTTTCGAACCTTCACAGTTCCAAATTCCTAAGCACCGAATTATCAAATATGCAAGTTTTCAAATTTTCTAACTATTCTCGAGTCTAAATTCCTTAATTTTCAAATCCCCGAACTCTTACAATCAGCAAATTCTCAAAATCTCATATTTCCATGTTTCTAATTCTTCAAACTTTAAAATTCTGAAATTTCTAAGCTTTCAAACTCTAAAGATCTCATAGATCACTAGATTTTCAACCTTCCAAATCCCACAACTCTCGAACTTTTAAATCATAGCCATCTCTTAAAAATTGATATCTATTCTCCAGCTGTACATATAATATTATAAAATAAAATCAAATTTTCATAATTCTATTATCCTGTACCATTTCGCTAGAAATTGAGGCGACTCTTACAATAACAAGTACACATTTGCATATCTATACACAACAGGAGTAACGAAACTACCTAAGACATGTAGTACATCGAAATGGTTAAATCTAACCTCGAGTTACCTTACGCTCTTCGAAGAACCTTCCCGTAAATGTTCGTTCTTTTTAAAAGATTGTGATAAATTTTGCAATTTAACGTGCGTACACGCGGTGTATGCCGCGAGGATAGGTCGCAAATTCGAGATAAAGTCGCCTGGATACACTTTATCGTCGGTGTTACTCGATACATACCGTGCCGATTTCAAACGGAAGCACCTGAACGGATTTATGCCGCTTTCCTTCGCTCGTTGCGTTCTCTTTTAATTGCGACCATCACAGCTGTTAACGTAAATTGGCAAAGGTCGCAATTCCGCGAATTATAAGCCAAGTCCATATACCGCGGCACGGCATTACGCAATACGACGTAGTCGAACATAGCGGAGGTTTAATTGCGATAGAGAAACATCGCCTAATAAGTAATAAGTACACGTTGCTTGATTTCGAAGCGAGGAAGCTCACTTGACTAATTTATCGTGCGTATATATTAATGATGCACGTCACACGCACAGGTAATTTATTTATAATACGAAAAATCAAAAATATGTTATACGAGAGCAAAGTATTATTATCTGATTAAATAAGAAGCTCGTTTGACCAATTTATCGTGGCTGTATGTTAGAATGTGTTTTTTTTTTTATAACCTTTAGAACGTGTGTGTGTTTTTTTATAACCTTTTTATAATATGTGAAATCAAGAACATGTTATAGATATGAGAGAAATTACTCGATTAGTAAAAAGCTCACTTGACCAATCTATCATGGATATACATACGTGTATTAGAATGTGTGTAATAATCTTCTTATGATATGAAGCATTAAAAACATGTTATATGAGAGTAAGGCACTATTATTTACTAAGCGATAAGCTGATTTGATCAATTTCTCATGATTATGTATTAAAATGATGCAGTTATCCTTATTATAACGCGAAAACCAAAAGCGCGTTATATAAGGGCAAAATATAATAAAAGGAAATTGGTATAAATAAAAATCCGATTTTATTTTGTTTCTTACTTCAATTCAATTCAAAATAATAATAGAAATAAAATGAACTGTGATGGTAATATTAAAAATAATATTAATAATATTCAAAGAAATATTCACAAAAATTTTGAAACTTTTTTGTATCAGTATTCTAAGTACTATATAAGTACATATTAAAATCTTTGCTTTTTGAAAAATATCCCTCATTTAATAATATTCGATTCAATCATCTAAAATTGCCCTTTCGAATATCGATCTATACGATATTACAGCATTATAACATCAATAAACCTATAATTTAACCTAGTAACGAAAAAATCTAATTTAAAATTTTTATTGAAAGAAGAAAGGACTTCGAACTTAACCAATATAAGAATCGAATTATTTTCCTGTATTAATTGTCTTTGCAACATTCACTATTCCATGTTCAATCCACGCACCTGACATCACAGACTTATATAAACTAACCAAGGAATATAAATCATATCACAGCATTTAAAAGTGTAATATGAAGAGTAAAAGGTATGAAAATTTTATTTACAAAAAACCGAGCTTGAAAATCGAAAAAGACACGGGACAAAAGCGAACAACGCGAAAGTCGATGAAACACAGCTCGGAAAGTAGCTTCTCGTCGCAGCGTGATACCAGTGCCGCGTATAATTACAGTAAGCGCGAATTAGCGTTGAATGAAATTGATTTTACAAATTATGCGTTATTACGTCATCGTCTCGTATCGTGACCGGACGAGCAACGAGGAACGTCGTAATTCCTCTCGTTGCACGATGATCGCGAACGAGCAATTTAACGATCGCGTTTCCACGGGCTAGAATTTCGAAAGCGTTGGATAACTTCACTTTCGCCGGGAATTCAGCGACGATGGCGTTTTGAAGACTCTCTCGACCGAAAATCGTGGCGTACTTGTTCGTGGTGAACGCAGGTGGCGAAGGTGTTAATTAATTCGCCTTTGTTCCACCGCCTCTTAGCGGCCGGATCGCTGCCTCGATGGGATCGTTAGTCATCAAAAATTCAACAGCACCTGCGAGCTTCGAACGCGCGATCGCGTTATTTATGCGCGATTATGCCTCGTGCGCGCTTATACGCGCTAGTGAGTCGCGTGCGCTCATACAGCACTATGCAAAAGTCTGAGGCAATGTTAACCCCTTATCTTATCACATTTCTTTCAAAGCGAATGTATGTACTTGTTCGTTTTATTAACGTTACCTCAAAAAAAAAAAAAAAAAAAAAATTAGAACTTATAATGCGGAGTTTAAGGGTTTGTAACAAAAGCAATCCTTATCAACTTTTTCTTAACTTTGGGAAAGCGGAGAAAGATTTTACTATTTGTAGTTTTTGTTTGATAGATTGCAACGCTCTTTAAATAAATATTCGTCATATTGTAGGTACGCAATCGAAATTTATCACGTTATATGTAACGAATGTATATCAAATTCTTGTTGCAAAAGTGACACATCTCGTTATATTATACGGTATGTATATCACGTTCTTGTTATAAGAAGCTGGTTGTCTCGAGAAACTTATTTTTTAATTTGTAACTAAGTTCTTTGAGGTTCTTTGAAGTTACAGGTTAAGGAATTAAATAAAAGACACTTGAATTAAGAATTAAATAAAAGATATGTCGCCGTCGATCGTCAAAATTAACTATTTGTAAAAAGACCTCGCAAAAAGATACTGAGAAATATTTACTCTAATATCGAGGAATGTTTTCTTTAATATTACGACCATAACAATATTCATTACATCTTTTTTAATCATGTTCGAATTAAAGGAAACATAAATGTATTTATACATAATGATTGACCTCTCAATCTTCCTCAAAAAGTTGATGTTGATTTGATAACACTATCTAAGATTTCTTAACGAGTATTATAGAACTAATTAACATGGGGGGAAAAAAACAAGAGAGGAAGAAAAATAACTAATAACAATGTGAGCTGTTGGGTGGTCCGAGACTTTTGCACGTCACTGTATGTTCGTGTTTATCATCGTTTCAGTCGGTTCAATTATAAACAGCAAGCCATTAAATTAAATTATTTATGAAGCGAAACAGTAGGAGATAGCGTGTCCAGCTATTCACGAGCATTTCTCGCGGCTAAATTGCTAGATATACCGGTTACCAATTCCAACTGTTATACTTTTTGTCAGGAATAATCGGTATCTGGAACTGTACACGTACAACTCGACGATGGATTGACTCCGTAAGGATCAGTTTCCATAACTCGATCCTCGATCTTAATGCGCTCGTTCGTTCCCTTCGTGTAAGGGACGAATAGACCGCGAAATTAGCATCGAAGAATTCTACCATCTTCTTTATCGAGGCAATTGGAGTAGCTATGAAAAAATCATTTCGCAGTACATCGTACATTGTATATCATCAAACAAATTACAGTTACGATTATAATATATAATTTTCTTCAATTGTTAGGTTTCAATTTACTTCAAAAATCATCTTTTTAGCTCTGTATGTAAGGGTGAATTAAAAAGTAGCATGTTTTGAGAAAAACGCGTTTTAATTATTTTCAGGGAAGAGTGAACTCAACAGAGAATTCTTGTAGGAAAATCTTATACATTATATTTTAAGATTTTATTTTACAAGTTATTATTCTTCGCGTCGTTTTTCAAAGTTTGCTTTATTTCTCCATTTATTCTTATTTTGTCTCAGCGAATGAAAAACGTTATGAATTATTTTCGTGAAAGTGATAAAGATTGTGAATTATTTTCCTAAGTATGGCAATGGTTGTGAATTATTTTTACAGGAAACGTGGCTCGTTTGGATTGTTATTCATGATTGATATTAACATGGAAAACATGGAGAACGAGAACGGGACATGTATTTTTTTGTACAAAAGTGAACGTAACATCGAGCGCGAAAAATTCAAACTACTCGATTTGCGAAATTAGGGCAAATCGCGTTTCTTTTTCCCCTGAAAGACAGAAAAAGTAGCGGAGGAATAAAATTGAATGGATAATGCACGTTTCGTTTTTCGCAGGTGCAACGATACACCTGCAACGTGCAATCACAATACTTTTCCCAACGTAGTAATTATTTTCTTAAACGTGTGCATGCAGAAAGAAAAAGTTAATTTCTTTTCTATTGAAAAAGAAAACTTCTCACATCTGTATTGAACAAACGATTCATTTTTTAAATTACTTTCACATTGCCAGCTGTTTCGTATTATCGAAGAATAACTAATTTTCTTTCTAGTGTAACATAGTCAAAATCATTAATTTGAAGCGATTAATTACAGTAACAAGGGGTGAGAACTATTAAATTAGATAATAAATTTGAAGCACAAAATACACATCGATGGATACAAATAAAACTTCTATACGCTGACAACCTCGTATTATCGATCCAAATATTATCACAGTTTTATCATTTTAGGAGGATAATTGGAATTTTATTTTTTTGTTTGTCTAATAATTGCTTTGAAAGACTGGCTAACAGTAGAACAAAAATTCTAATTAATTCCTAGATTTGAAATCTAAAATAAAGGAAAAATAATATTACTTTGAAAGATAATATAAAAGAAAAGTTTTCTTCAAGATGAATAAGAAAAATATAATCCAACGAGCAAAATATCTACAATTTACCATCGTATACATTGTAACCAAAACTCAAACATTTCCTTAGTGCTGCCCTATAAAAACTGACAACAGACGCGGATGATATTTGTTCCGCTTATTAGCCAAATCGATTAACTCCGCAAAATAAGACGTGAAAGAAAAAAAATTTGATGAAATGATAAAGGATATGCATCAATCAATGCTCTGACGTTAAAGTTTGAAAAAGTGGAATTAACCACTTTGGCCTGTAAATAGCTGTTTTAAAAGAAAGAAATTTTGCTTTATAAGCATTATGAAATTGTAAAAAATAAAAATATAAAAGGTGGTTATTGCTCCCTGTCTTTATTTTAAATCTTCAAACTCGCGTTTCCATTTGTAACGGATCGAAGAGGGCGGAAGTAATTCGAATTCAGAGCAACAAGAGCGCGTTTTACGTACGAAAGGCGGTCTGGTAACGCGATTCCATCGGTGTATTTTTTAATTACAGACTGCCACGCGTACGCCATCTGAGGCTGGGTCGGTTAGATAGGATCTAAGAGTTGGCAGAGACCAACCGTTCGAACGATCTCGTAGATTTCATCTGCGGTAGAATTTCGCGGCGAGAAGGGAACTCGTTATTTATTCGCGACGATACGAGGCCAGGCCTGCACCGATCTTTGCCGGCAGCGAAACGTCGATGGATATTCATGAAAACGTTATGCAATTAGGATCGCTGCAAATGAGAAAAGGCGGATGGAAACGATAAATAATTAGGACCTGTCAGTTGAAAGCCGCCGACAACCTTTTTCCACACTTTTGCTTTTCCGTTGGCTATTAGTTAATAGCAATCGGGATTTCGCGCTCTCTGTGTCAGTCCGATTAGGCTTCCAGTTTCTTCATCGAGCAAAATTGTCCGGAAGTCGTTCCATTTTTATCAACTTTAATATAGTTAAACGTAATTTCTTGTGATTCTAATTAAGAAAAGTTGCCATGGAACGAGCTTATACGAAAATTTCCATTCCGCGATACAGCGATCATTTAATTCAGATTGCCGGTATAATTTGTTTCAAACATAACTTATTTATTACCACTCGTCACTTTTACTTTATGGAACAAAATGTAGATATCTACGGCGATCTCCTGTTGATGTATTAACAGACGATAAGACTGTGTGGTCGTGTATGTGTTTACATGCATGTACACTGATTTATTGTACTTTATTTGAATAGAAGAAAGAGATTTATATATGATTTATATCAATAGTTCGACACAAGATGTAGTAATGTTTTGTTACAGATTGGCAAAAGGAGATTTATATAAGATCTACATCCAAGTTCTTAGACAAGATACGTATATACGAGGTATAAAATGTGATATTGAAGTTCTGAAATTCTTTAGTTTCCTTTACCTCAATGTATAGGTTTGAGTTATTTAGTAAGGTAATACGATATCCAGATTTTGTTATTACTTGGAAATTAAAGAATGTTAAGTGGCATGTTAATCGCAGTTCTTGAAAAATACGAGTAAAAGGTCGTACGTACTTTCTATCTAAAGCAACGAATTAATAAATCAAATCACTAAATTCCAACAAAGGATAAAAATTCCGATACTCAAAATGACGTGTACAAACATATAATTTACTTTCACCTCCAATCCTTCTATGATTTTGTGCAATCACTAGCAGACGCATGTACTTATTTTAGAGTTTTCATTATAGAATCTTACTGTAATTCATCAAACAGATAAATTACTCACTTTCACCGCAACATCACAATCCACAAAAATGTAAACCTGCTTCGAACATAAATACTTTATCAGAATTATCTTTGTCATAATACTGAGTAATAATTATTAATAACAGTAATCACAGCAATATTTTTAAGAGCATACTTGCATTAATGTCGGAAGAGAATTATTGTAAATTTTTACTGCTTTTAAATCTTAGATAACTGTTCGAGAGTATACCTATATTAATGAGATAAATAAATAAAAATAAAATATATATCACAAAGTAATTGCTTCCTCAATTATTAAAATTTTCCCTATTTGTTGCGAAAAATAAAAAGAAAGCAATTTATTTATACTAGCAAGTATACCTAATAATACATGCCTATATACTAACTGTCTTTGATATTTAACGAAGTAACATAAAATAAGATTAGGCGAATGAAATTCTTTATTAATAAAATCATGATATAGGAAATATTGTCAAAACATATAGCATAACAAAATTTTCCATATTTTGTTCCATCATACATTTAAAAAAATTCACAAAGGTATTTTATTCTCAATCGTAGATGAAAACCAGAATTTCCTATTAATATTTAAAATTCTATTCTTTCTTAATAAAATAAACCAAAAAGATACTGCGTAAATAAAATTCCTTTTTGTAAATAAAGATATAGTTCGATATTACAAACATCAATGAACCTAGTAGAAGTTTTCAATTATTAAAGAAACTCGCGAAGATATCCTTAGCCATCTGTAGATTAAAACTTACTATCAATCCACTAAATTTTATTCACATTATTTAACACAGCGAAACAGAACAAAACTAGTTAAATAAAATACGATATTAGAAATGCTGTTAAATACGTGTAATTGAATGTGTGAATTGAAACGAACAAGGGCCTAAAGCACACTTAGCACATTTCGAGAAAAATGCTTTCCAAGTTACAATGCTTCACAAGTTTTAAACACCTAACGTACTTCTTATGTTCGACATTACATCGCCTTCTGGCGAAATATCTGTGACCAATGTGTACTAAAACGATCGATAAAGACTGTAAACTTATACATTACTGTTAATTGAATTTTGATCAAAATGCGCTATAAAACCTTATTCGAGGTTTCCATGCAATTAATAAATTATAATACAATTTTTTATATTCATATCTCCTGTCATACTTTTTAAAATATTCCCAAACATATTCCATTTTCATTCTACACTTCAACTAAAACTTGACCTTAATCCTCCAAATTTTCTTTTACACTTTTAGTAGTATAGTCATGATTTACTAAGTATTAATTTGTAGCTACGTTATATGCCTGCCAATTAATACTTAGTAAATCAATCTATGAAAAACACGGTTCACGGATGGGGCGAACGTGTTTCCATCTAGCTGCAGACTCGGCTTTACGCCGCGATTACGCGGGCCACGGTCGCCTCGGATATTCTGCCTGTGTAATAATACCCTGCGAACCGGGCATAATTGCTACCCTCTGTGTGGAAATGGCCATTCTCACTCGAGATAATCGTGCAGAGTCGCACGATTAATAAGCGATAAAGTCGCTGAGCCCTGCCCTTCGCCGCCCACCGCTTCGTTCATTCTTCTTCCCGTTTCTCTTTCCATCCACCGCGATCTTTTCATCCTGACCGAACCTCTCGAAAGCACGACGTGCACTCGCGTCCTCGATAAGCGTCGAAACATCATGCACCTGCTCGATGACTCTCGAGGAACACGAGAACTCTTACGAATTGTCAGGTTTGTAATGACGCGCCAAATAGATGAAGTGTAATGCGTAGAATTACTTTAATATTTGATTTCTATTAGCTGATGCGTAAGCTTGGTCTTGGGCTTTCTGGTATGACGTCGAGATTGGATGCTGGTTCAGATGAGAATTACCGTTCGTCATCGTTGGTTAGACTCGCTGCTGCGATATATAAGACGCTCTTTCGTGTGCGATTTTTAACACTAGAACCATCAGATCACATTGGCGAAATTTGATTAAGCAAGTTGATAAAATTATTATTAGGCTGTGGATTTTATGAATGTATGGAAAACTGAAGGGTGCGAAGATTCATGGAATATACATAATGTGCAAAAGTATATAAAATATCCATATGGAGTACCTATTATAATATATATAGAAATTTTTGTTTACGTTTCGTTTCTTCGATTATGTTCTCAAAAATAGAAATTTTGTACAGTCGCTCGGAAAATTTGTTCCGATTTTTAAGGAATTTGATCGATATAAAAAATCATATTGTAAAGTTCGGCGAAAAACCTGAGAGATTTTAGAAGGATGGATTATTCAAGTTGCGTGAAAGATGGAGTTAGACTGTGGAACAAAATGACACTTATATAATTCGATAAATGTATATCAAGTCGAAATATGAATCGGAAGAAAATTTCCGAGCAATCTAATATTCATAAATATTCGCAATCTAATTATTATTTTCACTAGTTGTACGTTTCTGTCTTTGAAAAAGAAAAGATGTGTTTTTTGAATATTTTGTTTAAAATAATAATATTAATATCCTCACACGTATTTATACGAAAGTTCGCGGAATTAATATGATTTATATGAATAATAATAATCTCCAGAAGCAACAGAATAATATCAATTTTTCCACCTCGATATACTTTCCTCGCATTAGCTGCCAACAAAGTGTAATCATTGACAAAAACGCACAAACGAGTATACATTATACGCATACGTTATAATCACACGCAGTTCTCGCGCAAAGTACTTCGGACATTAGCTTTCCTTCCAATCTCATTCAACAACTTCCCCCGAGAAAAAGCCAGCAGAACAACTGACGCAACGAGCGCACCATCCATCACAAACCGTGTCGACATAACCGTTGCAAATCCTAAAGCACGCACAGTGTCTCCATGGTTCGAAATCACGCAATTAGTGGTTCTATTAGTAACGAAGACCAATTCCCTTCGCGGTGAGTGATCGATCGCTATTCTACTATCGTCGCCGTTAATAAGACCAGGACGTTGTCGCAAACTTTTCTATTCGACACTATGATGCAAATAAGCAGTCGAGAACGTTACGGAATTTGGTTTATTCTTAGAATCATTTTTCATATTAATTTGATTCTTTTATATTCAAGAGGAAAAATATTATCAAGGGTACTACAGCGTAAGATATTATTCTATGAAATACGATGAATTATTTCTTTTCTATATTTTTGGAAAGAATATTCCTTTAACTTTGATTTCATTGTCTATTGAAATAATTTTAGTTAGACTGTTTGGAATTTTTCAACTGTATACACTTTCATATTAATCGACTACGATAATTATTTAAACATTGTACATGTTGCATATTGATCGGTATTGCGTAATTTTCGTAAAAAGCATCGAAAAGTTTTGTTCTATCGACTTGTCGCTATCACAATATAAATGTGTAATTCTTCTAAAATATCAAAAACTGATTATAACATAAGGCAAGCATTAATTCCATCAATATTAGTTCCTTATAATTGAATATTTGATGTCATGGTATGTCTATGAAGCTTCTTACGGATCGTTTCTTTTAAATCGTCGCATGATAATCGCAACAGTCGTATCAGAGTTTTTCAAAATGCATTCGTCAAAAGATAAGAGATAATTAATTCTCAGCGTCGTTGAGGAGATACTTTCTTCACACTGAGAAATTCACCTTCACCGAACACACCGAAAACGATGAAGATAACGGTGTCAAATTCTTGGATATGGCGGATAATATAATTGATTGCGTTTCATCGATTGATTTATTCCCGACGAACGAGAAGGAAACTTAATTACCTGGGTCGACGTATGCACCGGTCAACGTGTATGTACCTTTTGAACAAGTTGAAGTTGGCGTGTTAGGGTAATTGCAAGATTAATGTGTTGTACATAAAGTAGATTTTTCGCTCGCGCTCGAAGAACGATATCGATCGATTGATCGGCCATTGATACTGATAAATAATATATGTTATTGAATAGGGAGATTCTTATCGGTGGAACGCTCCTTGAATGCAACACTTAAGATTGAATAATATGTATGAAAATCGTAAAAGTAAGAAAAATAATGTTTTTATCACGTTGTATTCCTTTTGCTTTTTAGATAATATACAAAAATATTTTCCTGTTTGGAATCTAATATCTAACAATATCTTCAGTACTATTAATCCATATATATATATATATATATATATATATATATATATATATATATATATATGCCATATATTCACCTAACACAATACCTAGACTATCATGTATCTCCTAAATTAGTAGATATCCTGGATTTTCCAAAGAAAGCACTTAGCAAAAGAATTTTAGTAAAATTCCAAGAAAATTTTAGACACCGTTGGAATAATCTAAACAAACCAAAAGCCTTAATGTCTAAATAAATATCTAAATTAAAACAACACAATACCCAAACTATCAGCTCCTAAATTAATGTTCCTTAATTTCTAAGAAAATTGTCTAAGAATTCCCTTTGTGAAACTTTAACAGCCTTCTAAATAGCAACAGAAAAATCTAAATAAACCAAAGGCCTTAATATCTAACAATCGGTTTACAATCACCTCTGCAAGTAATACCGTCTTTCCGTAACCGAAGTAAACGCTATTATTCAGTCTCGCGGATCTGGCATACCGATACCGTGGCACGAACGAGTACGGTGCGGTCTACGTGCGATTTATGCGTCGACTGTATCGAAAACAGGTGGTTGCCTAATTAATTCCACGCGATCGGCTCCGGTGTAGCGCACGAGGCGTGCGAGAAGATAAAAGGCAAAGGAGGAGCGCGGCCAAAAGAAAGGGGCGAAAGGGATCGGGCGCGGATTATTCAATCCGGGACGAATTATCGGTATCTGAGCGATGTATCAGCGTCGAGCAAATTCGAGTGATACACGTGGGGGCACCGTTATCGTGGCCAGAGCCGTGCGTATCCGCGAGCCGGCCTCTTTAAATAGTCGCAGGCCTATAGGAACGGGTTTGGAACAGGGCTCGAGAGACCGGCCGTTATCTCTCACAGAAAGGTATTTCCTGCGCGTAGGTACAACGATCGTGGCAGATAAGGCAACCGTATACGGGATACAACGCGACAATGCCACGTTTCGCAATGCATGCGCGATCCTTCGCGTGGCAATTTTCATCTGCCTGAAGAACAACGTGGTCGTGGTTGATCTTAGTAATCGATGAATTGGCTTGGAATTAAGAAGCTTTTTTATTCCATCGAATGGTTGGAGAGTTGAAATGGTAAAAGATGTAATTATCCAAGTAAAGTATAGATAAAAGATCAATATTTTTGTGAAGAAATGCATTTGTACGTTTTGGAAGATACGGTGGAAAACGTATATTATAGGTATTGCAGTATCTAACTTATTTTAGCTTTTAAGGTTGCTATAATAATAGAGATATGATCGTAAGTACCAATCATATAGATTGGAAAAAATGCGTCTAATGTGGGATAAATAAACAAAATTTAACCAATCGAGGTTATTTTTTATCATTTTGTTCTTTTGTTCCTGTTGGAAATTTGTTCATTCAACACTAACATTATTTTTCACTTCAACTCCTCAGTTCTTGGGTGGTCATGAGAAATCTATCAACGATCAATAAAAATTCTATCGTTTCGGAAAATACGAATATGACGAACAAGAAGAGAGATTGAATTTATCATAAGGATGGAGTAGAAAGTTCGCAACAATGTAATTAGTGGAGATTTTATTGTTTGGAAGATACGATTTAATGGAATTAAATTGACGAAATTGTAATATTGGAAACTCGAACGAAGCGAAAAAATGAAACCCGAAGAATAAAGACGATCCCGCATATATAAAAATGATAAGAAAGGACCAGATTATTTACCTTAAATCAAATTAGATTAGCCGAGTTATTAAATCAGAATACAAATTTATATTCCTTAGTTATAAAAACCTAATGTATATCATCTGAGCCTCCTTACATAATTTTATATATTGTATAACTAATAATAATAGTAGCAGTAATTTGACAAGTGAAAAATTGTAGATTACAAATTACCATTTTATAATTTTGTCAATTTACGTTAAGTAAGATGATTTGTAATTTGTAAAACTTTATTTCTTTTATTTATTTAAACTTCGATTGTATAAAAGAATATACTGATATTTGTAATAATAGTAATATTAGTTTATTTGCACAAGAGATCGCTCATTCATCAACAAATTTTCATCTTCTTAAATCTTCTAATCTGTGAAAGAATTAAATAACTTCACGTGAGACGCTCCAAAGGGCATGTGATGAATAAATTAAATGGTCTCCGAAGAGACCGACCGAAAAAACGAAGCATTCGATTCAATAATAAATTTTTCTTGATCCGTGTATACCTATTTAAGGGACAACAAGTGTCCACTGGGAAGAGATCCTGTCACAGCCGGCGGCGGTATGAACGGGAATGTTAAGCCGGGTGTGCCGAATGGCTGGCATAGCTACGAGTTTGCAGAAATCGTAGATCAAAGCTCGATTAGTCGCGGAGACACGATCGTACCTCGGGCGATATTAATCTTTTATGTAGGCACGCCTTGTTTCATCATATGGACGAAGGAATAAACGGGAGAAAAGCCACCGGTTATATGTCATATTGTTTGCCGTCAGATGAGACGAACGCAAACGAAAGAAAAAGAATATCAAGGCACCGAGTAATCGCATACCTCGTGCTAATAGCCGATATTATAAGAGAGAATTAAAAACAATCGGGCATTGTTCGACTTGGTTGTCGTTCATCGTATGTGTAATTAGTCGTCGAAAATTAGCGCTAATTAATGATTTCGTATTTAAGATCGTTTATCGCGCATACGTTGTTCGATATATCATATTTGAAGTTTTAAAATGGTAGGCGTAAGCAGTAAAAAAATAAAAATTAATTTTTTCTGCGTGGAAGGATGCAAGTTCTAAGTAACAAAATTAAAAAAATTATAAGAAATTTATTTTAGCTCCTAGAACCATCGAAAGATAGAATTTTGATCATAAGTGGTAATTAAGCGGCGAATAATAAAATGAAAGTATAATTAAAAATAAATATAATATCTTTTGCCTTATTTTATTTTTCGTTAAAGGTAGTAAACGCGGAAAATCCAAAACGTTCAACTGATATGCGATGCGAGTGGCGAAACTTGCTGAAATACGTGTTCTTTTCCTATTGGAAATTCTTACTTTTGATTTATATTTTTATAAAATCTCGAATTGTGTGAGACAGTCGAGAAGAAACTGTCACATATCGTCTTATTTATTGATAGGAGACATCCATTAGTATGAAAAGAAGAAAGAAGGTTTTACATGTACGAGATATAAAATAGGATATAAAATAACATAGCGAGGTGGGGACAAAGATCAAGGCGAGGTACGAGCTCGTAAATGTTTAAGTAAGACAACCGAGACAAAAGATTAAAAGATGCATGAGCATTATTGGCATACATTATTATTCAATTAAGAGTTAAAATAATCCGATGATGAGCAACTCGCAATAATTCAAAATGACGTAAGTTCTTAGATAGAAATAAGTTGATGTATATTTAATTTACGTTATAATAAGAAACTATAAAGATGTTGAATACTGTATTGAAATAATAAAGTCGTCTTAATAACTACATAATTGAGTAATTAGATATGAATTTGTAATAGTCGTAAATTTTGAATACATGAGTACAGAAAACATAGAAAGGGAATATTTCCGCATTATTTAGACAACAATTTAAAAATTAATTTGGTTCGAAGAAAAGAGAGACTTATTTCCTGCATAGCTTTTATATTTTATTTTTAAATTAGTTATTTAATTATTCCTCGAATATTCATGAAAAATTAGTTATACGTTTGGTTTCATAATCCATGCTGTATATGTTGCAAGTAAGTTTGATAGAAAGCAAGATTACTGAAATAGATGCATAAATATTCTTTTTCGCCACACGAGCAGGTAATATAGATGAAAAGATAAATAGGAAAATATGTATGAATCGTGTTCTATTCTCAATTAGTTCAAGTACTCTGATTAGCATCAGAATATTTGAGTCAGATTTCGACGTGTCACCTTCTACACCTTACTCTCTGTTCTCTTAATTACACTTTTTAGTTCCGCTACGCTCTTATACTACTACTTTTCAGCTAAACTTTTCGAACAATAATATCTCATGCGTTCTTTCATAAGATTTCTCTCACAAGATTTTGGTTGAGAGAACATGCTGACTATTCTGAAAGATTTACTTTTCGTGATTTTATAGTGATAGAGTTGCTGGCAGCATGTAGATGGCAACAAGATCTTATTAAAAAGTTCAATTTACTTAATTACCTTTTTCCATTAACTGTATTAAATGGCTTTTTTACTGCATATACAATCTTGATTATTTATGTTGTTAAAAGAACTAGTAGCACTATGTATATGTTTTGTACAAATGCTCTTTACACTATGACTCTGCTACGATCAAAGTTTCTTTTCAAAGAATATTTTAATTCTCTTTTATGTAAATAATTCTCATTAAAATCGAAATTATCTGTTAGCTAAATCTAGATTTTGTTGGTGAACAATTATAAATATGAATAAATACGTAGAAGAAATACATTTTTTTAAACTAAAAATTAGCATGTGTTCCAAAATATATTGGTTGATTTAAAATGATCAATGTTTTGTAACCAGCTAGAAATGCTGTCGCATAATGTTTTAATACACATGTTTCCTACATTCCTCTCATATTATCCTCTGAATATTTCAGAAGCTGATTTGTCTTTTTAACTTCTTTTCTTTCAATAATTTGCTTTAAATAATTCGTACAATATGTATATAATACCATGAAAAGATTATATAACAATTTTTTATCACTTAACAGTATGTGGAAACGTTTCTTTTAAATATATTCAGTTACCATTATAAGATTAATGATACAGATTGTAAGTAATTTAACATTTGCACAATAATATTTTCCAATATGAGATATTCCTTAAGATATTTATATAATTTTACAGGGAAAGGATAAAGATAATTATTTGTTATTAATAACATTTTAGCAAACACTATAGAATTATATAAATTGTAATAAAATTTCTATGTTTGTTATTCGAAATCATTCTTGACGAAAATTACATCGAACAATTATTTGACTATTAATAACAGTTTCTTTCAAGAGAGATAAGATTCCGGCAACGTTATACAAAGTTATCATCCAGCAATAGTCATAAATTCTGATTAACTATTTAATAAGAGACACTGCGATATCGAAATATTGATACAGAAACAGACACACCCTCTTATCGCGATCTCATACAAAGAACTCATATGCCATATAAATTATTACACTTTTACGTTCTTCATTGAGTAATCTTTGCAAAAATTATCTGGCATTCAAAACACATAAAACAAACACGAAATTACATAAGAAACATAAAAGAAACAGGCTCGAAGGAAGCGTATCTATCGTTAATTGTGGCCCATTATACCAACGCTAGTATGATTTATTAATATTCCTCTATTAAGGAAATTCAACGAGGCAAGCTGTAAAGCAAAATTATTAATGAATAGTCAATCGGCGTGTTACGTGATCAGTCAAATAATTATGCTTTTCTATCGTACATAAATCACGAGCCGATTGGAATTTCACCGACAGACCAAGACAAGATATCGATCTTTTGCTTGCATGTAGGTTATTTCATTACGCGATTAAAGCACCCTTAATGTTCTCGTATTAAGTTTCTACGGTCGGTATTTTCCAAGCGCGTGGCAGAATTTATCGCCGCGTCGTAATACTAATTCGTAATACTAACCTCGTATCGGGAAACTCGAGAAAATAATCTGTGACCATAATATTAGAACGAATCTAAATTATATGAATCGCCGGAGAATCGCTGTAATTTCGATAATACGATTTTGAAAGTGCGCGTATAACGAGCTATTGTTTTTTTATGGAAATTGAGATATATGATCGGAAAAAGTGAATTCATTTGCTGCAATTCGAAAATATTAATGAAAAATAGACATTCTCTTGCCGAAAGGAACGAGTTACGTAAAAGTGCTATCGTGTAAAGGTATCGTTATTTCTCTAGGCTCTTTCTTATCGTGAAGGTGATGGTTGTTACAATCTTATTCACTTGTTAGTTATTCATTCAGTTAGAAATTTTACTTTTATAGATATCTTTGTGAAACTTCATGCTGGCGTCACGAGATGTTTAAATATTCCTTGTGTTACTGGTCGTTTAAAATATTAAGTTACAAAAGAGATTAATAAATTTAAAAAATATCTTATCTTCTTTTTATCAGTGTATACAGTAAAACAATCTTTTGTCATAATTTATTAGGTACATCGAAATTGAAGAAAGAAATTATAATCTCACTGGCAAATCCAAAATGATATAAATTATATCGATTATAAATCTAAAATAATTGAATCCATATTAAGTTAATTCCTCGACTTTATACATATCTTTGTACTAAAATACGTTGTACAATTTTATACAAATAAATTGTACAAGTTTTAATACTTAAATTATTTCAATTCGAATGTATTTAAAATTTCTATCGATCGGAGAATTCTAGTTTAATTTACAAAGAAAATCTCTGATACTTCTGACAAGTGTTTAACAACTTACTGAACTTTAGTTTATCAAAAATTATTCCATCAACGTATCAATAAAAATTGTTCAAATTCTCTAGACTAAAAGCTCTAAAGCACCACCTTTTTTTAAGATTCTTCCATTTCTCAAGTCACAGTAAAACTTAATCCTTCCACGCATCCTTCCTCACAATAATAAATAGATCAGATCAGGACAATTCATCGTATCTCTACTGACTACTCTAAATCTTACACGCAAAATCATATCACTATACACGATATACAGCTGACGTACGTGCCTACAATTTGGAAATGTAAAAGATTTTATCCTCTTTTTAAGTCGTCTCTTGCGAATTTCTTTCTGCTTTATTACACCGCGATAAGGGTTAACTCTTCATGGACAAGCCGAAATGTTTCTCCTGTAGCCACCATCATTCAGCGCGGACGCGTTCCCAACTTTATATCATCATGCCATTAAGCGCATTATTACCATCCGCCTATTCCTCATTGCGAATACATATCCGCGATAACGATCCTTGTAACGATTTTTATACACACGTGCCACTCCGCGTCGGCGAGAGAGTTACGACACGTTCAAATTACGTACTCTGAAAGATCACTGATTTTCTTGCGATCGTGTCCTTCGTCCTGCACGGATAATAACTTAATCGATGTTTCCATTATTTTTGAGAGCCGCGGGCAACATGCGTCACGTTCGAACGGATTCACTCGCGATTCGCTAGGAATCGCATTATTAGCTGTCGGCCGCGAGAATGCTCGAACTGACACGTAGATCGTTGTCAATTGTTTCTCGCCTTTTGGCGTATCGCGGACTACGTTTTCGTTTTATCCCAGACTGTATCTAGGAAACTATGCGCGTTTCTTTCAACGATTATGGCACTCGCGATCGCATTAAGAGTTTACACGGATGCTGGCATGTTACGCTCGCAACTGGGATCGTTTAATCGAATGAAGAACGTTCGAAGAACGATGCTTGTGATCGGTATGATAAGTGGGAGTGTAGTGATTAATATGGTACGTACAAAAATTGGTACCTTTGTTCTTTTAGAATTTAATCTAGACGTTCGTGATTATTTGGTTAGTGATAAATCGTAACAATTACTTTATTTAGCTTTCATTTGGGGTTTATATCGAACACAATAATTAAACATCGATATTAGTGCAGATTAATTTCAAAGAAGAAATCGTCATTCTTCGGTGAATCAGAGTACCTTGCAATCATCGTACTGGGCACCAATAGGCACCTTCCTGTCGAAATGTTAACATAGATGTTCTCAATCTTTTTGGTTTATGATTATTTTTAAAATAATAATAATTAATTACCCGTGATTCGAGGCCAACATTGAATGCATTAGGTAAATTCCTATATTATTATCGCAATTATTATCCTTCTGGAAAGATAATCGGTATATTTAAGTTAATTGAAGTAGTGATGATCGTGGATGATATTTACCCATATAGTCATTTCACAGTTCAGGAGAATTTTCTAGGAAATGCAACATTACACGCATGTATTGGGTCACTCGGAAAGTTCGTTCCAATTTTTAAGGAGAATTAACCAATTTTTAAGAAGAATTAACCTTAAAAATCGGAACGGACTTTCCGAGCGACCCAATACGTACGCATAGAATACACATTTTTAAATTCAGAACAATGATAAATTAATCTTATATTTAGAAACTGATGTTGGCAGCTACTAATTGTTTAAATGAAAGACTAATTATACTACATCCCTATAACGTGATCAAAAATTTCTCTCAGCGAATACTTTGTTCAAGATTAACAAATATCTACTGATATATTTATTTCTACATACGTATAAATTATCAATTACTGGAAAATTAAAGTATTGTATTAAAAAATGTAAGTATTATGCTCTACACAAGGAATGCGTAAGTTACATAAAATTACACTCAACATGAAATATTAGCCAAAGTAGTTTAGAAAACTTCCCCGAAGTTATTGTAAAATACTCTCCAGACGTTATTTAATCGTATTCAATTTTCCGATATTTTAGACTACAAAAAAATGAATGAAAGAAAATTAAATTAAAGTAAAACAATCGAAAGCATACCATAAAAGAAATTAAAGAAAATAAATAGAGTAGCAAATTATTAAAGAATCTCCAAAATAAATCTAACTCGGAGAATTTAAATCGTTCAAGACGATTAGCATAGTTCAAAGTGACTCTTGGCGAACTCATTTGAGAATGATTTTCCATTCGACGTTGTAATTCAAGTCGAACGGAGGTAACTCGCGTTAATGATCGACCGAAGATCACGGCGCGCGGCGCGAGCGTTGCAGACGATGATTTGCGGCAAACAGCGAGCCAGGGAGTAGAACGTCTCAATTAGTCTGGATGTTAATTAGAAAAGAAGCCTAACTATGTGTATATATGTGTGTCTATGTGTGAGCCGCTTTTCACGAAGATGTAAAGCGTGCAATTAGTCAACCATCTTCAATTACATTCCGGTAACAAGCATTAGGCCGGCGAGCGGCAATTAACCGTCGACAATGAGGCTGACAAATGATCGATGTTGTCGTTCTTAATGGTTCACGCTCGCGGTGATCGATCGTTTTGCCACGACTTTTTCGCGATTTAACGAATAACCTTCCACTTACATGCTCGCGTAATATCCTATGATTTTCGACTTCCAAGCGAGAATCGAGTACAGGATCGAGTATAGGAATGCGAGATTCTCAAGCAGGAGAAGGCAATTTTAACAGTGGAACTAACTACTAAACCTATCGAAATTATTGATTTCGGATTTTTTATGTTTTTAATTGAGAAGTTGGAATGATAAACGGTGGATAAATATCAGAGACGAAGATTTCTAACAGGCATAGGAAACGTAGGTATTTTTCTTAATTTTTCTATCTATATTGCTAATCATTCGAATGCTACAGACTTTCATCGTTTGGTATCTACATGCGATTTAGATTTACAGAGAAAGTAAATGGTTGATTTTTAATAAATAGTTTTAATAACAATGAATAGTAACTAATTTTTATCTCGATATAATTCTTTTTATCTTAATATCATTGTATTTTATTATCATTTTAATAATTACAATATTCATTTTTAAGATAAAGATTTATTTTCATTGTGCCACTTCGATTCAGATCATCTATAGAATATTAAGTATATAGAATAGTAACAGATATTTAGATACATGTTACGTACTACGGTAATTTTAGCGTTCAATTCCTCCGTGAAAATTTGTACATTGTTTCAAAGGTATTTTACGTGTCGACGATAGCGATTAATCGATCGCCTAGAAGGAAATCTGTGCTTGCGCATTCACGAACGCCGGAAATGGTTGATTATCCACGATGGATTATTAAAAGAATCACATGAGCATTGCGGGAAAAATCCGTGTGCATCGACGATGTATAACGTGAGAATAATTTGTAACGCTAATCAGTAATTTCCGGTATCGATAGTGGCGCGGTCATTAATTAATACTGGTAATTAATTATGTCTTCATTACACGCTCGATTTAGTTACATGGTACATAATGCAATATCTAGTAAAATAATCAATTTTTCTACTTGAGGAAATGAATTGTTAAACACAAATTATAACAAAGTCTTTCATGTCTAAATTAATGAAGAGAGTTATGAACCTAACGATGTTATCAACAGAATTTACTTAGAAATAATATAGATCGTGAAATATAGACAGTATAAAATAGCAAACAACAAATAAAATTCCACATTTTCTCGATCGTAGAATTAATATGCAATATACCTAAAATAATAAATACTCAAACTTTCTAAAACACGGAATAGTTAAGAAAATTATTACTTTATTTCAGTATTTAGGAATCTCACGTGTTTCGGCTGCCGAATAACATAGATCTTCTTGTGCTTTAAATCATCGAAGCCTCTTTTTCAAATATTTCAAATATTTCCAATAATATTTCAAATATTTCAAAGTAAATACATTCTCGTTATTCGTATAAACTTTATATCTACGATATCTTCGTCATTCGCGAAGCATCGATCTATTACAGAGTTAAATATAATCTTTCGTACGTTCATATTTGGATTTTCCAAGAGAATGTTTAATATAAAATTAAAACGAAAAGTGACGTATACGAATTGTTTCATATTTTGATCAAATTAAAGATATTTTTGAACGTTAAAGAATATAATTGGGTTGACAATGACCGAAATAACTCAGCATGGATAATAACCATTAATGGCATAATGATGTTATATTTAACAGAATCAATTTCCTACAGCTGATTGATCATTATGTCACACACGCTATTTCTCACCATCATTTACTATCTTAGATCAATATCCGTGAATCCCTGAGCTTTTAACCTGTAAGTACTTGATGTATCGAATGTCCTCGTGCTATGCCACTAACGGTGACGTGATTATTTATGCACGTGCAGAATAATAAGCGAAATTGGGGTCAATCGAAATGGCACCCTATGAATTTGCAAAATGCACCGTTATAACGCTAATAGCGTAGGGTGTCAAGGAAAAGCGATTATAGTATCTTTGCGGTTTTTTCAAGATTCTAGAAAAATTTAATACACGTTAACCACTTAACGTACACGCCCATGACGTATATGGATGTAGTCGATATACTCGCCGCTTAGTTGCCTTTGATCTTTACAGATTCAAGATGTAGTATAAAGTACACTTACACACTTTGCAATGTACAAAGATTATTCATCAAAGGAAAATGTTTTATTTTCATGAATGGGTATAAAGATTCTTGATGTCATTTTAATTTCGTTGTTATTCTTTTAAGAGGTATTTAATTTTAAAATCAGCTCAATAATTATTAATTGGTTTGAAATAATTAATACTTTATGATCATTTTATTTTCTCATAAAGAAATAATTTTTTTAGACCATTTGTTAAGTAACTTTTTCACAGATTGATTTTATACTCGTATTTTTTGATATTCTGTTTTCAGCATTTCAAACGACTAATATCCATTTTTAACTTGTTTCGATCTCTTTGTTTCTTCTAAGTAAACCCACGTGTATTCCATAATGTTATGACTATATTTGTTTCAGCCCTCTAAACAAAATGAGCTAGGAAAACTCATAAACAATGAGTAATACTATAAAAGAAATATCGAAACATCCATTTACATACAGTTCTTCATAATATATTCAGCTACTCATTACGACGCTAATAAGCCAGTTTTATATACAATATTTTAGATACATTACGTACGATAAAACTAATTTAGGTGCTGTAATTATATATATTAAGACAAACTATCTGTACAAACAATTTAAACAAGGGGTTTCATCTCAACGCTCATCCAAGAAACCAGGAACCCAGACTGACAATTTATGCGAAACTTTCTCATAAAATAGTTTAGTGGCACGGAAGTGGAACGTGAAACGCACAGTGTGTCCCTTTGCGATCGAAACTATGCAAGACACGTAGTAGACGGTTTGCCAGTATGCGTGAGTGAATTGGCGTGATTGCCATACGACGATCGTGGTCGTAGCTTTGAAGAACGAAGCGAACGAGGAAGAGCAGGAAGAGCCGAAGACATATGACGCGGTATATATCTTCTGTAATCACGTATGCACGTGTACCACTTGTTGATAACAAACGTTTTCCTGCAAACAATTCTATAATGGCGAACAAGTAAATACATCCCCATAAATACGTTCTCTCTCTGATTCTTCTTTGCCTCCTTTTGAATAACGGATCGTACGAGCAAAGAAATCCATTTGACTGTCCATGACAGTTCGTTCGTCCTAATAAATTATCGGCTTGTCGTGTACCTTGAGAAAAATGTCTACAATCGAGACGATTGTCCGACCGTTTCCCTGATGACTGTTATAAAACGTCTACCCGTGGGCAATACGTTTTGACGAACGTTTTAATGTTCTTCTTTGACTGTGGTTACGCCGTGGAGTGATTCTCGATGTACTATAATATAAATCCGCTACTACCTTCTTCTGGTGTTACATGTATTACATCTAGCGATGGGAATAACGTGATTCGAAACGTATTCTTCGCGTAGTGCGCGTGTATGAAAGGAATTGGTCGAACGAGTTTCTGTGTTGTTACGACAATAGCTGAAATTATCGTTCTTTTTCTTTTTATAAGAGCAAGCTTTTATAAGAGAATTTTTAAAGGTAAACGCTGAGATTAAATTGAAAATTGCTTGATTGAGATTTTTTATTCATTGTTTCGTTAGAATTGTTATTAGATACTATTGTTAACGGTTTTATAACTTAATTGTTCTTAATTATCGATTAAATATTTGAGCACAGTTAAGTATGTCATCGTAGTTGAAATTTCAAGACATCGAAATTTAGAAATCAATATACTACACGATTATATATTGTCGTGATCGATGATTTTCGTAGAATATATATGTTGTAATTCGGAAATAAATCGCTCAAGAAACCATCGGAACCTTCATAAAGGATTTCAATGTCGAATTTTAATCTTGAGATCTTAAACCTTCGATCTTTGAATCTTCAATGTTAGGTGTTCGATCTTTAGATCCTCAATTGTTGACCTGAATCTTCTCGATTTTCTACTTACAATCTTCCAAACAATTAAAAACAATTCTAATTTTAAAAACAGATCAGTGAAAGCGTTTCAATGCCGCAATAGTAAAATACTACAATATTTCAATAGCGAAGTATTTAATCGAGAAAGAACGGAATCGAGTAGCCATCACTACGATGTCCGTTGTTACGATGTCCACTAGCAATAAATAAAGAAGCACAAGGACACTGAATGTATATAATGTAAGTGTATACACGAAGAACCGCATCGCTTATTAATATATTGAGCTAACTGTTTTGTCCAGGAACAGATGGAGATATTTAAATGTCAATACCTCCTGGATATGCCGTCGGCTTCTTTACGATCGGTCGTTAGAACCGATGTAACGTACGTACGTACATCCGGCGTTTACATTTTACGATCCCTTCTTCGTTTTTCTCTTCTTCTTCCTCCAATATACTATCTACCTTGATCCTAATGTCTGCCGTTACCCTTTTTATTCGACGAGATCGTTTGTCCAGCTGCTTGACGATGAATTTCACTTTTAATCGTGACATTTTATTCTTTCGTTTCGTCTGAACATCGTTAGAAATATAATGTTTTGAAACTTGAGCAAAAGATTTAAAAAGAAATTGTACACAACGGCTGAAAAAGCGTATTCAATGTATAAAGCAATTTGCTTGTGGTATGCAATGATTAGTTGGTTTTAAACATGACAAATGTTCTATAAATCTTCCTGGTTTCTTTTTTATTCTTTTAAAAAATTCTACCAAAGGTATTTTAATCTGTTTGTAAAAATATTAAAAACGTATTTTAATATGAGGAAGCTTTTATTTCTAAACTTAACATAAATGTAAGTTAATTTATCTCCTTTAATCTAAATATACTTTAATTTGATCGTGAGAAGTTAAAAAAAATGAAATTATGTATTTACCAAGCATATTGTCGAGATAATTAGATAGTGCAATAAAGAAATGCCAATCGACGATTAAATTAAAGTAAGGTCAGCATTAAAATATATTTTTTAACAAAATGAGTATGTACTTTGTAAAAATGAAGTTCTCTTTGACACAAAAAGCAGGTTTAATTTCAGTTCTTCGTTCAGAAAAGTTAAATTTAATTACTTCTCCCCATTTAATAAATTTCAGAGAAAGAGCATTCATCCATTTCTCGAGTTACACTTTCGTATGTTTTCACGTGTTGATCTTCATGGGAGGTTTTTGTGCAAAAAATTATTATCGCAAGTTCTTCCCAAGCAATTTCGGTAAGCCAATTTTCTTCCATAATTTCATACGACACAATAAATCACATCACAAATCACCACATTACAACGGTAATAGTTACGAATATTACTAATCTAGTTCATTCCACTTCACCGAGCTATCTATAATTTTCCCGGTCGATTCGTGAAGGAATTTAATTACATGGCCCTCATCCACAGTACAGCCGACCATAATCGTCGTGCGTTACATAATCGCGGTGCAAAACCTAGGACGTAAAGCGATTTTAATACGCTTGATTGTATGTGTGAATATAATTAGTAGTATCGGGAATTATTTCGAAATTAGCATAAAATATTCGCGGAGAAAAAAGCGACACTAGTAGCCGTGATACCATTAAGCCGACAGAAGGAGAAGAAGGTGGAAAAAAGGAGGCAGGACCGTAGGATTTATTGTGGTATTAGCGTTAATGCAGTTCGTTGATTATTGCTCAGCGATGATAAAAGATAATTGCATCTCGTCGAATAGCACAAAATTCAAGATACATAAAATGTCAAATTACAGTTAATTATATATAATTATCCGTACATGCTGCGAATACTTGACATGAACGCAAAAGATGAAATTTTTAATTAATACTTCTGCGAAATTTATTCCACGTGAAATACTATCACGCTGATTAGGATAAAAATCGGTAAGAATCATATCGTTAAATGACTTTACGAGCTCGGTATTTCATTTAATCTAGATAGATTTTGTAAATTTAGCTTTTTATAGAAAAATAACTCTTTTCTTATCTAAATGTGGTCTCATAAACGACCAGTTTTATGAATAGATAAGTCAAGTAGCATTTCAGTTTAATTGGAATGTTTATATCTTTGAAACACGTTATGTATGTTATACGACTTGATATACGATATTCGTAGGTGAGTGAAATAAGAAATTTACGATACCAATGTAAAATTATTGATCCTAATTCAGGTAGTTTAATTCACAATTACTTCATCTGACGTTTACTTATTTTAATTTTATTCTGTAGAATTTCGAACAAATCTGAGAATATATATAAGAATTGCAAGATATTTAATACAAGTACAGATATGTATGTTTCGTAGAGATCGCAAGAGTATTTATCAATTATCTATGATATTAATGAACTTCAATATTCAGTGGCACCATATTTGACACTTGCAGCAAAATCTATATTGTTATAGAGAAAGATATTTACAACTGCACAAATATTATAATACATAAAAGTAATGAAAAATTATTCGACTGTAGAAAACGGCAGAAAAATATGAAAATCGCATCATATTAACTTGAAATTCTTTGTATCTTTTTTAACAAATCGCCTCTCGCAAGATTTTAAAAAATGTCGGAAAAATCAGCCTCATGAGCAGAACTTTTGCTTGTAATTCCCGGTACCGTCAAATGATACGTTTCCGATCGTTCAGGCTGAAATTATGATCGCGGCCTAGAAAAGCGATTAATTAACGAGTTGGAGGACTCGCGTGACTCGATGAAACTCCATGAAAGGCGCAGCCGAGGCGGCGAAGGCGCGGCTTCGTTCGTTCTCAGACACTTGCCGGCGTGCCATAAATTAACCATAACGATAAAGCAATAGAATATTTTTCGCAGCGGTCCCCGCGTTCACCGTACGAACATGTTAATAATATCGGCGATTTGTACGCGTCGTTCATGGTTAATACTTCATAAAATTCCGACCGGCGATTGCAACAGTGACGATTAATAAATTCGTTAGAACGCAACTAGAAACTGCAGTGGCCGTGGTTAAAATCAATCTCTGATCATTCACGTGTAGTTTGCGCTTTCGATACGGTACTTCATACTTCAACCTGTTCTACGTACAATAATGACGGACTAGATTTTTCTAGTTCTCAACTAAATAAGAGGATGAAGTATCTGGTTCACGATTAATCGACTGGTGATAATTTGATCCCGATTAAGGATCAAATGGAATGTATGTTTAACTGGTATTAAGATCCTATTTTAAGATAGGTTAAGATGGGATTATATAAAGAGATTAATCTAAAATATTGATAATCGATGGTGGAATTTGTCGTAATTCTGTGAGAAACGTAAATTCCTGTAATCATGTTTATTTCATTTATTTATATATTTTCTTAATATCGAGAATATTGAACTACGTTGACAAACTCTGTATATTGAGAAACAAAAAGTTATGATGTTGTAAATAGCATTTTTTAAATTTACCTTGGAATGTTCTATTATTTGTTCTATTATTTCTATTGTTATTTCTATTAATCCCATATTAATGCTATCTTCCTACAATGAAGTCGTGGAAATAATTTCATTTTGAAATTAAGAAATGGATAAAAAGTGGAGTTGATCAGTTTGGCTTCTGAAAGGCTCGTATAACATTCGAAAAAACACGAAAGATTACTGTGATTAGGTGTCGTTATAGTTTTTATTATAGTTTCAATAAGAATTTCATTTTATCGACTGATTGCTTTGCTTATAAGTAAACTTAATACATAGCAACAGGAACTAAAATCATGTAGAATATAATAAAATTTATTGAATGGATTTTGTAGAATAATTAATCCTTACGATACATCTGCGAGACTGAAATGAAGTGTCATTAATGACGAATGTGAAACAATGACCGCGGATCGTGCGTAATAAAAGTGTAAATAAATCAATATCACGCTTTATTATATAGAAAATATTAATTATACGCTATTAAGGTTTTCAATCGAGTATTTCTATACATACTTTGATAACTAATTACTCTCTCCGATTCGAAAGTTCCACTGGTATTACACACAGCAAATCAATATCGCGTAACGTTTACACGGTGAGTAATATAATTAATCAAACCAATAATAGCCTCTATTAGATTTCGAACTCTCCTCAGAACAATCTCGTATTCATTAGTGATTAAGGGTAATCGCTAGTCAAGTAAATTTTTATATATCAAAGATTGAAATAAATATTAAAGAAATGAAATAGGAAAGCATTATGATTTCAATCATCGACATATTCTTGTTGGTTCCTTCTACCATTCCTTCTCTATCTCTAACTTATTATTGAATTCTTGCTCTTGCATTTGTGTTCTTCCAATATGTGTTCTTCTGATTTAGAAAAAGGTTACAATTTTTTAGTTATAACTTTTTGATACAAATTTCCAGAGCGGTCTTCAATTCCCCGCTCAATATCGATTGTTGCTTTATTTTCTTTATAAAATTCATATCACAGATACATAGTTTGGTAAATGCTCTTGTTTTGACCTCTCAGCCATTCTTCTACCATTTTGTCAGTCTTTCAAAAACTTGCATTTATTGAAATATACTTGTATCATTAAATATATTATTAATACATAATTAGATACATAAATTATTTATTACTAAATATATTCAACACATATTGGTTCAGAAAATAACCAACCAAGAAACGACATGGTCTTGACAAATAGAAGACAATGCTGCACTAAAAATACATACTGAAGAAACGTCAGAACTTGCGGAACGACCCAATATCACACGTAAAGGTTCCAGTAGCGGAAAGTTGCCTAGTGGCGAGCGAAGTTAGCGGTTCCATGATTTATGAAGCCGTAGAGCAGGATATCGTCGATGCTAGTGAACTCTCACCATGAAATTTTATGGTTCGAGGTTAAGGGCGTCCGGGTTGGGGTCTAGCGACGCGTTGGTCCTCTTCACGATCGTCCTCATTGTCTATGAGTCGGCCGCAAAATTTCGCTGACGTGCTCCGTGACCTCGTAAATTTGCCTAACGATCGTCTTCGTTTCTTCCCGGCCCAACGTCCAGTCTATGCCGGCCATTCTTCCGATGAGGTACGTTCATCATCGACCGTGTGAACCGCCGGGGCAAATGCACCAGGATAATCAACGGTGAGCATGTTCGATGACGAGCCAACCAATTTATAATGTTCAGTTTGTGGCAAGGTTGGCAAGATTGTTTCGAAGAGAATAGAGTAGAAAATGAGAAAATATTATGTAGAGGAATGTGACGCAAACTAGAGAGTGCATTATCATTGAGTGGAAATAAAATGTGACTTTTCGAGGAAATAACCGGGTTATTAATAACGAAAGTGAGAGGGAACATGATGCTGAATTTCCATATAATTTATGCGCAAGATCTGTGGTAGAAAAATTCACACTGTAGGACATTTTAGTGATTTTAGCTTTTTTATATTACATGATATGCAATAAATCTATGGAAACGTGTATATCTAGTACCAATTTTTTAGTATTAATGTAGATTAAATAATTTCAAATTAAAATTCAACATTCATACCTCTCCTCGCAAATGATTAATGTTTCTCCTATATTATATCTGCTTCTTCACCACATACTATCATATTTCATGTACTAACAAGAAATAAATTAACACTATCAATATGAATAGATTATAACAATACACCTTTCTTACACCCATCGAAGTTAAAGTAACAATTCATTAAACTTCTAAATACCCACACAGAACAATCTCTCAACGCCCACGCAGCAGTGTCTACCTAGAATTCAGATTCTTAAGACAGTATTTGCACTTTCGTCGAAACGTTTAACAGTACATTCAATTGGCTAACGGAACGCCCATGTACAGTTTGTCGACATAAAAGAGCCAGCCTGGTTATGTGAAATCACGAAGAAGGATAGCTTTATCAGTCATTAATCGACATTGAGAGTCGTTAACGTTTCAGCACGAGCTGTTACTCGTTAAACTGTTCTAATCAGCCATCGTTAGTAAATCATAGAGTTATTTAAATGTTTTGCCAAGTTGATTAAGATCTATGATCGTTGAATTCTGTTGAAATGTTTAGCGAAATGAAGCGATTTGCAAAGAAATAATGAACGAAACATATCGCTATCATTTTTACAACCGTCTGGCGTCTTTCTCATATTTCTTTATTTAAATTTCATCGATTCGAACAATGTTTTATCGATCGCTAACCTTGAAAAATTAATTGTATAATTTCGTACCAATGTGAAAATGAGATAGTACGAGGGATTTTATAAAATAATATAAAACATGTTCCCTTACTATTACAAACTCTGAAATAAATGGTCGAGAATAAATGTACGTTTAGATAGACTCAATTTAAAATGCGTCCCCTTACTTAATCATCGAAAAGAACATCCATAAACAACAGCAAAGTGAGCTATTAACGTCGCTAATCAATTATGAAACTTATCATAACCCTCTGAACACTCTACCTAATTGTAATTAAAATAATACCTACAATGAATATTTAAAAGATAACAACGAAAGGTAATCCATTTTTCTTAATTAACGGAATTGCATTAAGAACTATAAAATCGGACGTTGTATTAACCACGACGATCTCATGCAGAGTGAATGCTCTTTCTTTAGTAAAATTGAGGTATAAACGAATATTGTTTCGTCGTTTGACGATTGCTCGTCCAATCGCTGCAGAAACGCCTGTTCAATCGTTATAAATGAGTTTACGAAGAAATTACTCGATGATCGAAGCAAACACGAACAAATGATCTTGCTCTCGCTCAAAATATGTTCTTGCTCGTTTGGTCTAAACGCACCTTAAGGTACGTGCTCGATCGAGGGTGGTTGGCTTGCGTTTACTTGATTATTTAATTAATTTCACGCCATGTGTGCAGGCGTGGGTACACGCTCGTCCCACCGATTACGTCAGGTAGCACTTTTATTCACACGCGAGTTTATTTTTAACGAAGGCTTCTATTCTAGAAAGGATGGCTCAAGTACTCCTTCTCTTTATTTCTTTCTGTCTTTTTCTCATCTTTATGTGTTAAATTAACATTCTCTTGCCTATACTGTTTGCTTTTTTTGCATTTTTAATAATCACATGCGTTAAATCAATGATGTTAAGTGGCAATTATTCTATCGCGAACGAATACTGCAAATAAGAAATTTATGTATTGACGCTGGTGAATGTAAAGATGTTGAATAGTTTCCACATTTTATTGATTTCATCGAATGGTAAGCCAATAAATGATAATTATCGTATTTGCTTTCGATGTTCGAAATGCATAGGAAAAGATATTTTCGAAATACTTCATCATCATCAATCATTTATAAGTGATTATTATAAATTATATATTCTTATACGTATCTTAGCATAAGACATATTATTTGAAAACAGAAAAGTAAAAGACGTTCGATGCTGCCAATATAAAATATATTTTTTAAAAAAGAAGAAAGAGCAACGTAGGATACTATGTACGAACCTTTTTTGAAATTCTCGTAGCTTTAAATTACAAACAAATTGCAGGGAATAATATTAATGAGTTTCAATGAAAGTACCACGTCAAGAATGTAATAATCAAGATAAAAATTTAATCTTAACGATGTTGTTAAGTTTTAAATACAGAGAGGGTTTTGAATAATTGCAAGTAAGAAAAATTTGTAAGAAGGAAATCAACGCAATTTTCCGCGATGGTAATTGTGCACGTCTTATTGTATTCAATGTGTAATTTTATCTTCATCGTCTACAGTGTGCAAATTTCGCTGATTCTCCCTTCTTTCTATTTTTAATCATCGCTAAAGTTTGAGTAATGATTTCAAACCAGCGTTTTAATGAAACTTGTTCTGACGTATAATCTTTTTATGATATCAAATGAGATATGTTTTCTATAAACGGAATAGCATTTCATAATTAAATATACATTTTAATGTTTCTGAACGAACATCCTCTATAAAAGGGAACAATGTAATTCAAATATAATTTCATTATAGTGAATGGTTTGCTGCAAACCCGTATTATCGTTCAAGATCGATCAATTCTATTCTTTGCTACAACTAACAATAATATACTCACCTTCTTTCCCATGTTACATATCTTGCCACAAACTTACTGTACATACAGTATATGATATTTTAATATCTCAATTCTAAATAATGAAATAGTTTGGAAATATTAATTATTTGGAGATATTAAAAAGATTTCAATTGTCCTTAGCTTAATTACGAAGAACTCCAAGATTTCGTATCTTTTAAGTTGCTATGATAAGACGTCGTTATTTATCATGTACCTTACCGTGGCTATATATTTTTATTTGAAACCTTTTCTGCTATCCTTATTTAAAAAATGGCAGAACACATTATATTATCTTTCCCACTGTAATCCAAAAATTTTCAACACATACACTGTACGATATTACAATATTTTAATCTTATTTCGTAAAATAATCTGGAAATGTAAACTTATTAAAAAATGTTCCAATCAACCTTTAGCGTAATTACGAAACATTTCAAGGACGATAAATCCAACATCGTTTAATTTACGATGTTAAAACGCGTGTTTCTGGTATTGGTCGCGCTTCACGAAACTGTGATCAACAAAAAACGTTCTTTTCTCTGTTAGCTGAAAAGTTTCTGTTGCGGTGTGCATCGCGCGAGATGTAATGGAATTCGTTAGGAATTTAATTTCGCGTTGCAACGTTCCTCGACGAGAGCGTAATCGCTGTGGTTCGAAGCCGGAAAAATCGTTACGACCTAATACGCCTGAAAAATATACGGATTTTTTACCTTTCTTTTCCCAGCCCGCAATAGCGTCTGTTATTTTCAATGGCCACTTTCCATTCTCCTTTATTCTCCGCCGAGTCGGTTGCCTCTTTTCTCGAACCAAACGAAAGTATACTTTAAAGAATTTTTTTAAACTATCTATATATTATACACATAATGAAACATTCCTGTACGATGATTTTCAATTGGATATATTTAAATTTAACACTTATCGTGGATGAAATATCTTTCAGTGGGAATTTTATTTTAATATTATGGTCCTACAATAATACCATTCTTTCTTCTCGTAAATTATCTGTAACCTATAATAGTATCATCTATTCGATAATAATAAAACATTTAATTTCTCTTGTTTAAGTTTATTAATTTTTCCGATTTAAAAAGGACTTGATGCTGTGAACTTCCGCCAGTAATTTTATTTATTTTGGTAAATATTTTGACAAATAATTTGGATCCTGTATAAGCTATAAAGGATTTTATTTATTGCCATTTGCTTTTACTATCAAGACGCAATAAAGATAATACAAAAATCGAGAAAATTAGGAATTTAGAAATAACCGTTACGAGTATTTAGAACGACGTCTGTTGATGGTGAGCGAACTGAGAGGGGGAACACCGAATTCCAGTAGCCGTGTATCGCTGACTGTTTTAACGAGACGGTGTTGTCTATCGTATTTATCGTTTCAACCAATCTTGTATTCTCCACTCAAATTCCTCGTCATTTACTTAATTTATTCCGCTCTTTATCTTCTTCTTTACTTACTAATTTATATATCATTCATCTGTTAATATAAACTTTAATATTATCTTACGATGTTCAATAAATTTAGAAGATTACGTAGTTAAATAAGAATTCAACACATGAAAAGAACGATTTTTTAATAATGAACATCAAAACTTTTACCCTACACATTAAAATAATCGTTACATTCAACGAATGAATTATCATAATGATTGTCCATAAACATGCCCAATTAAAAAAAGAAAAGAAACTACACGAGGTACAAAAATACGTAACGATTCCGTAAAACACGTGAACACCATGCATTCACCGATACCACACGCTTGGTATTTACACAAGAACCGGTGAAACGAAAGCAAATAAACGAAGAGCAACCCTTACGCTGTGTAAAACAAACGTTCCACCCTCGACGTTGCTTTTCGAAATTGTGTGGAACACATGGCGCGAAATAAACACGTAAAACGAACACGTTAAACCGCGTTTCTTCCTTTTTTGTTCTCCTTCTCCTTCGACCTTTATGCTACCGTTGACCGATCTCGTGAAAAAATAAAGGGACAAATAAACAATATCGAGAAGGAAAACGGTGGTGCTTTTATGGTGTTCTGAAACGCGAGTGTGCGCGCAGCGGGAGTTCAGGAATTTCGATGCTTCTATCGCGCGTCCTTTTATCGGTTTCAGAGCAAGATAACCGTAAGAGGTTTGTTGGGGTATTTATCAGAAGTACCAATATCCGAATGACATTCTTCTCCAGATTATTGAGTTTCTGATGACATTTACTGACTACCGTACTCTGCTAGTTAACAAATAAGTAATTTTTCCCTATTTTATACTTGGAAGTACTTGGTGTAATTTGTTGACTTTCAAAAAATGTTTTTAAATCTATATATTTTCTATAAGATAGAATAACCTAAAGATTTAAAAAGACTAAATTTAATTTAAAGATATAAAAATATATATATTCCGTCTTTATATATATATTCCATATCTTTGACAACATAAAATAATCGTATAATATAATTTAATTAACCGTTGGTTACAAAGTTGCATGCTAACGATGCTGATTAGTATGCCAAGTGTAATTAGAATTACAAGAATAGAGTTCCGTTGCATTTCCTTTCTTTGGTTTTCCTAGATTTTTCCCTCGATGATCACTATCTATAGGAAAACTTAGACAATTTTCTCACAGAAAATTAACAAGTTAAATACACAGAATTAGAATTAGATTCTAATCTAATTCAATAATAAACTACCTATACCTTGATGTAGAAACAATATTATTGCTTTATTTTAATTTCCATAGACGTTAAAATTAATCGAAGGCGGTAAGGGAATAATATACGGTACAATTTTTCTTTCAACTTACTTTCCTTCTTCTTCTCTTCCTACAATTTTCTTCTTCAATCATCTATACTACCCTGAAAACACCCTAAAAACAATTACCAAATTCAAGCTGAATTATAAACACGATGTACCATATTTCTCAATGATATCAAATTTTCTATACGAATTTCCGCTTTATTATATTTTCAACACCCGTTACGTGAAGAACATTCACATGCCGTGGACGGTATCCACCTGCTAGTTCCGAGCCAGTAACCCTATTCCTCTGGTATCTGGAATCTAGAAGCCTCTCTAGACGGGCGAACACTCTCCAATTTCGGGGCCCGTCCCCTAGAAGAAGAAAGGGACCCTATAAAACGAACTCGGTGCGTTTTAGCTGCCCTACGAGGTCCACGCCGAATGCTAAGCCTCTTAAATCTCAAGCCACGTCTCTCTAGCAAGCTTCTTTCATCTGCTTACCAAAGATCTTCTTCGAGATTGGGGTGTTTCCCTCCTCCTTCCATCTCTTTCCTCTTCTCGAGGATCACTAAAAGTGCACGGTATAAAGAATACTGACACGGAGAAACGTAAGTCAGAAGATTTAGTATGCAGGATAAATTTTCTTCCTTTTTGTATAGAGACAAAGATGATGGTGCAGAAAATACACTGTAAATTTTCGAATTCGTTAACGTTCCTTATAGTTTCTTTGTTACAAGTTACACTTTGTTGTTAAATGCAATCGGAGATCGTGCTTTTTAGGTATTTTAAGAAAGTTGAGAATTTATAATGTGATTCTCGAAAACAGAAATAAAATTAGCTTTTAGTATTCTGATGGGTAATTTGCTATGCTTATTCGATTATTCGTTTGAAAAAATTATTTCGTACAGATTTTCGGAACTACAAATATTCAATATCAAAAATACTTTCTTCAGTACGTTACGTTATTTCTGTGGCATTTTTCCTTTCTTTTTTTACTATTCTTTTCGCAGAAATGGTTCTTCGATCGTTCGCCACTATTTTAGTACAAACAGAAAATTATTTATCTCGCAAATAATGATTAAACTTGATAATATTTGAAACAAGATCCATATTAATTCAATACGTATTTTACGTAATAACATAAATCATCCTTATTTGAATTTTCTACATTTTACCAATTTAATACCTACAAAAGAAATTTTTACCAATTACTGATTAAATAAACTCCCTTCTACCACCAATTACTTATAAAATATCAACTCATATGTTCGTCAAATTCTACCTGAAAAATCCTCGAAACAACAAAAATAAAAACATGAAGAAATAAATAATCAAAAATAATAATAGAAAAGAAAAAAAGGAAGAAAATGCGTACACGACACGCGATAGAGAAATAAGATTCGATCAATTTCGATGATGATTTTTCAACGAGAGAAAGTCAGAAGCAGCGTCTATACGGACGATCGGCGCCGATAAGATTTCAAATCGTTTTCCGGTCGTTGGAGGATTCTTCCGCCGCTCTGAAATCGTCGATCGTCCTCGAACCACCGCTGTTAACCGGACTTTTACGATTCGTACCGCTACATCCAGAAGACTGGGGGAAGATACAACGTACAAAAGTGAAAGAACAGAACGAAGAAGGGAGAGAATCGTACGGAGACATTTCCGTGGCGTTGTTTGTATGGCGTTCACGATAGCGAGCTCGTACACGGTAACGACTCCTTCGTGTTTCCGGTACGCGTGCCTCGCCATCTTCGTCCCACTTCGAGAGCAGAAACACTCGACACGGTACCGTGTAACTTTGTTTAATCAATTTATCCTTGGAATATACACTTTTTGTATTTTATATTTGTCTTCTTCACACTCGTTTAACAATTGCTTTTATGATCATGCTATCCAGAATCTCGATGGTCAGCCTGAGAACTGACGTAACATTAATACGTTGCAAATTTATTCGATATTCGTTTACTCGTATTTTTAACAGGCGAATGTCAGGAATATTTTACTTATTCTTTCTCGTAGTTTCTGTTTCTGATCGAGGTGATGATCGTAAGAGTTTTATGTTTGAAGTATCTAAACGAAAATTGACGCTATTGGTTCATCCATAGATTATACAGGTGTTTATCTATTTATGGAGAAATGAAATGTTCAAAGGTGTACAGAATGTAAATGATATACTAAGATCTATAAAATATGTACAAGATATCATCTAGAGTTATATTTGTTACATTATCGAGAGGACGAAACTTTTTACTTAAATCTCGTTTTCTCAATTATGTTGATAAATATAAATTTGTATTAAAATTCATAGTCTTGCAATCAATAGTACGTCGACATAGCTCGAAGAAAACTTGGTAAATTGGAAACGCTTCGGTTGAAATCAAATACGTTAATGTAATGTGGTAATTAACAGAATCCAAATGATAAATCCAATTAATTGCATTAGAGTTTAACACATCTGTTACAAACAAAACTGTCCATCGCGTTCTTTATTAATACTACAGAACGGAGAGGAGAAAAATATAAATTGAAAATCCTTTGGCTAATATCTAGTACGCCAATCTTCGATAATTATGCCAAACCACATGGAATATCTAATTGTTAGAATTTAATACAGGTACTATTAAAATTCTTTTCACTAATTCTGCAAAAACACAGAGGGAGATATTCGTAAATTAAATATCTTTTAATTGGAAGCTAACGCGTCAATCTTCGATAATAACTAGCCCAGACCAAAAACATCTGAATTATTAGAATTATTGGAATTCGATACAAGTGCTATTAAAACGATTTTTATTAATTCTGCACGAGTATAGACAGAAAAATTCATCGACTAGAAATATAAAATCGAAGAGTAACTGTTCGATAACCGAAGCAAATCAAATAAAACGTCTAATTATAAGAAATCATCGATCGATCAATCAGAAATATGTAGATACTATTAGAAATAGATTGTCTAGCGTGCAATACTCGATTAATTCCATCACGTCGGCAAATACTACGAGAACATACCATTTCTAATAGATAGAAAAGTATGCCCGATGTCCATAGAATCTTTCACCAGCAATTACATAATCGAATCGACGATAATTGTTCCGTCTAGTTAGCAGAACGCAGAGTCACAAGACATTCCCCTTTAATTGCATTCAGCCAACAAGACTCTCTTCGATCGACGCATAATAAAATAGCATCTAGGCGCGTTCGCAGACCCCTCGATCTTTTCTCTTAAAGAAAAGGAAGAAAAGAAGACGGTAGTAATGATAAGGATACATTCCCGAGTTCGTGTAAACATACCATAAAAGAGGTGGTAATTAAATATCGTCGATGAACCGAAGTGGACGCGCGGCAATCATTGAAAATTCTCTTACTAAAGAAATCAAAATGGCCTCTGTGAAATGCTGATGGCGTACAGGTTCGGACGAAGAGAAAATTTAATGAATGTCGTGAACTGTACGATCAACATTCCCGATGTTTCACTCGTGATTCGTTCCTCGAGTATTTCTTCGCGCTACCGTCCATAAGAAATTAATATTTCATAGGAAATATCCGGTTTTAGGTTACAAATAACCGGACATTTTCGATGTTTACTTTTCTGAGTAAAATTAACGTGGATATAACGTGGTTATTATACTCCTTGAAGATGAAGATCACTTGCAATACAATTCTATTCTTCTAATCTAATTTCACCGTTCACATTTACCATTGCTTTTTTGTTTGAGATGATCAATGAATAGATCAAATATGATCATTGAATGATCAAGCAGTATGAGTACGTAATATAAAAATTTAATTGATACATTCTCTCGTTAATGCGAATCTCATACAGAGGGTTTAAACGATATTATTGTACAAAATTTCAGAAAAGAAATTGCTGCGTATCTCAGTAGACATATCGTTCATGAGAGTTGAAATTTGAAAAAAAAGAAGCAAGAGATTTAATTGCATAAAGAGGAGAAAGTCTGCTTACCTGTACACGAATTTCGCAATCGGTTCGATGTCGATATCAATTCACATCGTACAACATGAACAATCCTTTGAAAAATGTTCAAGCAATGACATTTTAATGGATTCTTTGTGTTCTCTTTGAATCGTTGCAATTAATCGAATCATTATATCTTGACTGACATATAATATAAGTTTCAATCTTAATTCAATTGAATTATGCATAATGGCATTGTATAATGAAAAAGAAACAAATTCTTAGTATTCTTGAGTATTTTTTTGGTTTGATAATAGAATTCTAATAGACAAACGGGGAATTTTTATATGCGACACCGCGTTTTAATTGTATGCGTCCATAATTATCCAGAATGCATCCAGAATTATTTTAGAAAACACGCTTTCCGAAGTGAAGACTCTTCAAATGATTTTTCCGGTTCCGTTGATCGCACGCAACGTGAAAACAAAGCTTTCACCTATCCTTTTTCCTCTATTTCGACATTTACGAAAGCCGTTTCCCGTTTGCTCTATTACCTTGGCGCAACTTTCACACAATCAATAAATCCCAATATTTTTTCTCTCAAGAATCCTTAGCATCATTTGCATCCACCGACAGTCATCTGCGCATGTTGCGCGTTTTGCTAAATCAGCCACACGCGATGAACTCTCTCAACATTCCCACGCATGAATATCCAGCAAATATAGGTTAGAAAATGAAGAAAATCATCGTGATAAACGAAAATTCAAGTAAGTTTACCACTGAAGAATTTTCGAAAGATCAAAAAGTCCAAAAGCAGAAACAATAGTATAATGGATAAAATTGCACAAAAATGCATCTCGACGTCAGAAAGATCATCGTACCGAAAGAAAATTCCTAAACCTTCGATTTAAAATCTTCGTAAGTCGGAAAAAATTAAAAAAAAGAGAGGGAGAGAGAGAAGGAAACGAAATTACTAATAAAAATATTCTGCCGATGACTAAAATCACACCGAAGTACGTTTTAACAGAGAACATTCGAAAACGATTGTACATATGCTGGTCGACTGTTTTGATCCATTTCAACGAGTGCCATATGCTTTCGAGCCACTCGTACCCCTTTTTCCTCTCTTTAACGCCCCACATTTCGAATTTTTTCCATCAACGATATTCCACGGTAAACAATATCGATTTCGTTATTTACCCAACAATTCAGAATCATCCTCCGGTATCAAGCTACGAAAGAGGCGGAAAAAGAGGAGAAGTGGAAGAAGTGGAAGAAAAAAAGAAAAAAAGAGAGAGGAGGAAAGTATTCCAGCGCGGACGAGGACGAAAAAGAGAGACAGGTATTTACACAGCCGTGACTTGAAATACCCTGAAGCCTTTCGTATACGCTATTTAACGCTATCGGGTTCCCTCTCCGCTCTGCTCACGCCCCTCCTCTCGACAGCTTCTCTATCTGTCGGCCTAGAATGCACCGCGTTAGCTTATACGCGACTAGAACTCGGCTTCGAGGAGCTTTATCCAGGGCCCGAGATAAGTTTCCACGGGCCCCAGGTCCCGAGTTTCGTTGTGGACCTGCCTTGTAATCGACGAAAAAAAGAAAAGACGCACCGAGAACAGAGAAAAGATACCGAACATCCTATCCTACTATATTGCGTGTAGGTGTGCCGTGAAGCGTGTGCGCGCGTAGAAAAAAGCACGAGGCAACCTCGTAGACACGGGGTGCAGGTCAGTTTCGTGTCAGCTGCGTTACGCTGTTGGTGGCGGTGCATACGCGTGGTCCTCTATGGTGCAACCTTTTCCGGTCGACTTGCCCGGACGCGGTATCCAGACGTGAGAGTTCTACGGAGTTTAGAAGGTAGGAATTCAGCTTTTTTAATCGCGCGGGATAATAGGAGGAAATAGTGGAGGGATTTAGAAATTTATAGCGTTGTATATGTGTAATTTAAAGCTTGGCGAATGAGAATTTTACGAGAACAAAGGAGAAGTGGATTGGTGATTTGAACCGACAAAAATCTGAGAGATGATAGTTCTAGCTGTACGATAGTTCGATGTAAATTATAGAAATAGAAAGATGGTACGAGAATGTGGGAATTTATAATTTTACATTTGAATAATCGGACATAGGCGAATGAGAATTTTATGAGAAGCAGAGAATTAGAGAATACAGGTTTGAATAGGCAGAAGTTGATGTAATAGGAATTTTTGCCTTCTTTGGATTTCTATTTGAACGCATTAACAACGATCTTTCATAAAAGATTTACAAATTCCTGAACCGTATTATCTTCTATTCTCTTTATAGCATACGAGATAGGTTACTAATAATTTATACCGATGATAAAATAATTGTTAGTGAATATTCAGTCAACTTGTAAACCTTCTTCGTACTTCGTTGATCTAATCAAAATCTCTTTGCTCCTTTCGATTAATATATTAAACATTTCACTTGCAATAAATGCACGACGATTGTATATATATATAATAAACAATAATTGCATAAAAACAAAAGAATATTACAGTAACAAACGAAATTATAAATTCTCATTACCGTTAACAATGTTAATCATCTATATGTCAATGTATTAAATTAATCGACAGCTCAAAATAATAACAATTAAGCGTGTACCAGTCCATAATTATTATCTACCAAACGATCCAAAACCAAACAAACGAATCTACGATAATTCGCACGAACAAAAAGGGGAAGGAGAACAATGTACTCCTTGTCGGCAAAAAACAATTTCCAAACGTTTCGCATGCATGGATGATAGAAGTACGATAAAGATCAGCCTACAGGTATTCTTATTCAACGCCTTAGTATGTATTATCTGTATAAAAGTAGCTAGGAAACGTTAATGGTTAATCTGCAGCTCTGTTGGCCGCGAGATGAACAGATACACCGTGTATATATCCTCACAGTGGATATAATTAAAGTCTCTGTTAGAGCCTGGCTACGCACGTTCCATCTCTCTCTTTCTCCCTCCTTTTCCTTCTCTCTGATGTAATTCGTGTGGTAATCATCGCTATTATTAACCAATAACCAGTGTAATTAGGTAGGATGCTTGCCTATACCTGGATGGCAGGAGACAAATGGACGCCCGTTACGCGCTTTATGCTCCCTCTGTGTCTCGGTCAGACGTGACGAATGGTGTACATATGTATATTCATTATTGTCGTTTCTTTTCCGTCAAATGCCGCGATAGCCTTCTCGTCAGCGGGATTTCGATGGTAAACAAATTTTTCCCTAGAGGCAAGCTTAATCGATAGGAATTTCAATTTGATTTGTCCGAGTCGGACTAGAGAAGATTCATCTTCCAACGGTATTTACTGGTTGATTTTTTACATTGATTTCCACCTGTACACGTGAAAAATTGCTGGCCATGGAAATCCGTTTTGGTCGCAGTGAAACAAACCTTTTAACTTTTTTCGATTTTTTTCTCCCTTTGTTTTTTCTTTTTTATTTTATTTTATTTATTTTCTTTCTTTTTTTTTTTTGTATATAAAGCGTTTATGTTGGGGTTTCCCGGGTAATGGAAGGAAAAACAACAGTTAGTTCGGAAGTTTAAAATGTTTTTGGAATGGGTATAGAGGTATCGATTGTATAAAGGTATCGAATAGATGAAAAAAGCTTTCGATATAAATTTGTGGATGGATAGATTAAACAGATGATTGTGTTCAAGTCAAAATGGATTTGTTTCCTCTTTCTCCAGCGAACAAGTATTTGATATAAAATACAATATAGGAAATTTCTATAAAATACGAACTGTATATTTCTTTTGCAAATATCTTGAACAGGTCTTGTTTTTGAAGAAGAAAGTGATATACAAGCGTGTTGCATCTAACAGGCTCGTTATATTTACGAATATTTTTGGTCCCTCAATAAACTACAATTGACGCGTATGTCAGAAAATTTTCCATATATAAGAGCGCAGGATTATTCTGCAAATTTTTAACGAGTTTGCAAAACCAACAAATATATTATACACATATATTATAGATTCGTAAAGTTTTCAAGACAAATCTCATTTTGTTACTAGGTTGAATACAAACATAATATTTTCAATAATAAAAATATTTAGTCGACATACAAACTGCTAAATCAATATTATATTCGTCATCGTAAACTGACTACAAAAAGCCTTATTGTTAGAACATATCCTTATTTTCGAACGAAACGTCTTCTTAGAAAGCAGAATTCTGAAGCAGATTCAATATTTCATATGAAATCTTCGCAGTCACATTGAAGTACTAAACGAAATTTAATATACTTGAACCTAACCAATTAGTATAAAAAAGTAGAAAAATGAAAAAGAAAAATAAAAGCTATAATACTAGGCGCAATGACGTACAAATACTATTCTCTACCGTGTTACCGCTAGAAATTTCAAATATTCGAGAATCGATGCACAATATCTACTCTCTCGATCAGCCGAAGTTCTCAATGTCGAAGCGAACGATTTTAACCGCGAAACCAGCAGTCTGTCTCGACTACTTCTCGAAATTACCCCATAAACGGGATCGTTAGATGCACAATAGGTCCGAGAGCAAACTACTGGTTCGACTTCTCGATGGAACTCGCCGAGGGGCAGGTCTCTCAGGTAAAGTCTCGAGGGTCCAGGTATCTGGAAAACGTTCTTGAACACACACAGTGTAACCGAACCGTGGAAAGTTTGTGGAAATCGTATGGAAGCGAACATAGGGGATACAGGTGCATAGGTTTGGGAAAAAAGCACTCGAAATCCCATAATCCCAGAGAAAGCCATTCATTCCTCTTTCTCTCTTGCTCCTTCTCGTCGTGGCACAAAAAATGCGAGGCGTGACCGATCCTTTCAGCAGGTTGATTTTTGGAATTAGAGGCTGATTAGGGATACAGGTAAAAAAAGCGAACGATCGCCACGAACCGATAGAACGCATAATGCATTCAACATTCTGTAACTTTTTCTCCCATCATTTTTATTTACGGTCACTGGTTTGTTGAATTTTGACGACGCCTTTGAGTGAATTTAGGTTGAAGGAATATTATTTTTCTTTCTTTATTAGTACTTTGATTAAGGTAGATTTTGTATATTATTTAAAGAATGAAAAAAGTAACGTGAACAGGTGTAAAAGAAAACTATGTTACTCTAAAATATAAAGCTCTAAAGAAACATGAAACTTTCGATCTACTTTCTTCTTTTTTCAACTATTTTATTCTATTGTATTCTATTCGCATGTGGTTTTTACAAAATTGGAATCAACAAACTGATACAGTGGATAGATATTGATTTCAGCGATTTTCGTTCTTTTTCAATTTTTAAAGCTTTTAATTTGTCAAGTTTTTATCTCAATAAAAGTTCGATTTTTTTTTTTTTTTTATAAACGATTACACGTACTAGGATGAAATCTAGCAAAGGATCATAAAATTGTATCGGTTGTATTTTACAAACATCCTGAAATACTATAAAATTCTTCTGTTTGTACGTACAACATTGTTTATATTTATCGACTGATCTCTCTGTGCAATCACGTACACACCGGATGCATAAGAATAATTAAGCAATCAAAAAGATCATACGTCACAGCTGTACTTCGGATTATTTACCGTTACGAGCAATTACAAACACTGTTCCATTGTTTAATTACCGATATACGATGTGGACGCAGTTCTGTCCACATGAAACACGCGTGCACGCAATGCGTTATACCCTCCATATAACTAATTGGGCAGGAAAATGAATCATATCCTTCTAAGGATCACGTACAAATTATACTGTTACCTTTCCGACATATTATCCACTTTTACGTTGTTGTTTAAACTAGTTAAAAGAGATTTTCCTTTATTTTCTTCCATTTGTTTCAGCTTCACGAACAGTAAAATATCAACCTATTAAACTATAATTACCACAATTATTCATTAGTATGTGCATATAAATATTCTTTCATATGACATAACAGATGCTAGTAGAATTTCCTCCGAGTTTACCACATTTCAGGTCATTATTTCTAGGAATATTTATTGAATATTCCAATTGCTATTGAATAAACCTCTTTGCACTTACAAGAGGAAGACTACTATTTCTTACAAACACTATGAAATCTATTTGTTGTTCAATCAAATAGCTCTTACGTAAAGCTAACAAATCTTCGACGTTCTTTTAAAGAAATGCGGACGAACTTATTCACGCAACCCGATTCCAACGAATCTTAAATCGCTATTCTTCCTATCTAAATAGGCAACTTTCAAAAAAATTAATCCGTATTAAGGCTGATTGCAATAAATGTTAGAGAAACCATATGCTTTCTACGTACAGACCTAACTTTCAAAGAAATTAATCCGTATTAAGACGTAACCCGACACAGGGGATGACTGGCTGAACCGTTCAGCTTGGCCTCGTCGGATCGTTTTCGATTTCGACTTTTAGCGAACGATGACACAGCCGTTCGACTGTCCGGTCAACGTCGTCGTGTTTCGTCGTTTAAATGAAATCAATTAAGGCCGGCGACAGAGCTGTCGGCGTAATCCGTCGGCTGTTACACAGCCGATTCCACGCGACGTCGTCGCCACAGCGGGGTGCCAGCGTCCAATGGGCTTGCAGGTATTGCGAAACGCCGTGGGCATCCAATCATGTCGGCGGATCGTACCTTTAAGCCCGTCATTACGTCGAATTAGTCTTCCGGGCTTTCCGTGGATCGCGGCTCTCAGCTAGCTGTAATCCGGCGTGTGTTGCGTCGAATGGCAACGTCATCGTTCGATATTATGATAGCGATTCGTCCAGGGATGCGTTTAAAAGCTGTCAGGCGATAAAACGCGCAGAAGTCGCGCGGTGATTCCAATTAAACGCATTGATTCCGTGCGAAGCTTTCGTGATCGATGCTTAGCGAGGTATTGTTAAACCGGCGCTTTGATGATCATCTGCATATTCTTTTATGAACATTACTCGATAGAGAATTAATTTGTTTGTATATAAACGCAAAGTAACGTTAAACAAACGGGTTATAGCGGAGAGAAACGGTTTATATTTGGCTTGGAGATTTCTTTTCATGAGGATTATTTGATGGAGAATTAGTACATTTGAATATAAATGTAATATTAGATTAATTTAGATATAGAGGAGAAATCATTTCAGTCGTTGGCATTTAAAACTCATAACACCGGCGTTTTGGTGACTCTCTGGGGGTTTTTCGATTAAGATTATTTTATTCATAAAGAAATAACGTATTTGTATATAGATATAATGCAATGTTAAATAATACAGGGCTATATACAAGGAAAATTTTCCGGAGAAGTTTGTTTTGGGTTGAAAATCCGGATGGATAATGTAGTTGATTTTTTATCGTTCAACGTCCTTAGATAATATTGTTTTAAAAGATTTAAAAGATTTGAAGTATAGGTGTATTTAGTAAATAATTTAGAAGTAATTTATAAAATGTTTCCGAATCAATTATTTGAATTCTATTTGATCGATCTTGTTCGATTGAAAATTTCCTCTGCAACAGAAACGTTCTTATAGTAAAGTTCTTATTTCCGACATAAGATAAGAAGATATTCCTATTAAAAATTGTTGCTTATATTAGTTTGAAGCAAAAGAACTTCTAAATTTTACTTTATAAATAGCATAATTGTTGAGGTTATTAGATGTATAATGAGAGAGACGCGTGGATAAATTATAAGGTAGAAAATATATTTGAAATACGGAAGTGAAAAAGATACAAAAGTTGAAATAATAATATGAGCTGATCCAGATCCGCACGCTAGCAGTGTTACTCTATAACTGAAAAACCCTGAAGCCAACGTCGCCTTTCGACTGTTTATGGCCTGCCTTCGTCGCAGTCTTTTGTCTATGCGCTGTCGATGGCTTCAATGCTTTAGAAAGCTAAAAAGACCAGATGTAGAGTTTTCTTAAGAGCAGTGACCTTCAACAATAATAAATAACAATTAGATTTTTTCAACAATTATTTGATCTTAATCGTATTAAATATCCAGTTTTATTGAATTTCTTACAGAAATATCTCTCATTTCTGAACGACAAGAATCGTAATTACCATGTAATGTTCTTTATCTGTGATGATCTATAGTAATTCTTTATTTAACCTACAAATTACGCGAAGAAACACGTTCTCGATTAAATCTTTGTTTCTTGCATTATCAACATTCCGGTAAAAATGTTGCAAGAACAATACAGACCATCCACTCCACCATGATCGCCTCCTACACTGCAAGCATAATTACAACGTAAGAACGACGAACGCCAGCCGGGCATAGTAAGCAAGCAAACAACGAGTAGTTCTCTGAATCAGTAAATTGCTACTAATTTCACGCTCGAAAGCGAAGAGTGTTACAAAAAAGGAAAAAGTCAGATGCCTTGTCACGTGATAATCGAGCAGACTAACGAACACGCTCGGTGATCAAGATGTAAACGAACGAAGAGCTTTCAATATTTTCGATATTGTCCATCGATCTGTCAGTCATCTTGCATCCAGGTTCTATCAGTCAGAGAGCCAAATTATCCATGCGAAAGAATTTTTATTAAATTTCATAGACCACTTGGAATTAACTATCTAATGAACAAACTGACAATTGAATATATTCAGAAGCCGATGTATGAAAATATCATACAGCCACTGTACTTTGTTTGCAAGGTGCTTTGGATGCAGAAAGTATATAAAAGTATATAAAAGTATACAGAATGATGTAAAATATATATTGAACGTAGTTAGTTCTTCATCAGAAACAAATTTATCTTTCTTGATACAATTGATGCACTGTTGTTTCATATGGAGATTACTAAAATATAATATATATAGCGTATAACATTCCATAGTTTCTTTATAAACGTTACTCTTAATTCATATAAATAGACGTTAATCTTCCCAATGAATTTTTCCACGTGTCTTGCGCGTTATTTATCTAGAACGTCGAAATCAAGTGACTAAAAGTGACTAAATTCCTCATCAATTTTTTAACTATATTTAATACTATATTTAACGTTGTTTCATTATAATATACGTACTTTTTGACAACTCCACTCGTCTCTGCAGAGCGACGCAAACGTTACTTCAGAAAATATAATACTATAAAAGTAAAGAATGATCAAATGAAGCAAAGAATTAGTTTAAACAAGACTCTTTCTTTGCCTGGCCGAAGAAAAGTCCGGTTTCCCGTAAAGGGTGGATGGGCTGGTCGTCGATTCCCACGTTCGACGTGCGCGCAAGAAGAGGCTGCTCAAAATTCTGTGTCACTCGAGCGATTCTTTTGTCGGCCACTTCGTTAATCGTTGCAGTAACATTCCTCCAGTTAACCGGAAACGCTTCACCCTAGCCCTTATTTTCCTCTTTTTCTTCCAAGAGAAAGAGACAAGCATAATAGCCGCGGTCCCACACGCATAATTATCGCCGACCAACAGATCCTTATCGACGGCAGCGTCATAATTATCAGCATGTCGGTGGTCACTTACACGTTACACGGCCACGCACATACCGCGCATTGTTTCGCTCGAATTCCGTGGTAATCGACTGTCACCCGACAGATGCTACGTACAAAGCGAAACGAACGAAGAAACGAAAGTAAAAGGAGAGTAGGTTGGTGCCACTGGCTAATATCGGCACCTTGTCACGCGATCGAAATCGATAACGTAGAGACAAAAATCACACGAGGCATTTCGGTCCAAGGCGGATAAATAACAGCGGCCGCGCGGTCTGACCATAATCGTCTTAATCTACTTGACGCGCTCGTTCGCCGCTCAACGCATGACTGCCTGAACTTCTTTTCCTTTTTTCATCGAAGCGTTTCAAGCTACCATACCGATCCAAGTTTCAAATTCTTGCTGCTACATTCCGGTAAATGATAAATCGAGCCAGCTTGAAAAATGGAAATGCGAAGGCCTAAGGTTTATACGGAATGGGAATTCAGTCGAAGTCGTGGATGTTGGATACCTGCGTGTTAATTTTTATTTGCCGAAGAAATTTGAAATATGTTTGCTACAGAGATATGAAAATTCTTTCCACGAATACAGGAATAAGTAACACAAATGTCTTATCGATATGTACGATGGTTTTGTTTCGATGTAATTTCGATATGATTTTGTTTTATCTGCGAGAATTAAATATGCGACGTGTTGATATTTTATGTGATAGGAAAATTGTTGAATCGTAGAAAGTCCCGTAACGATTCATCAGAGATTTACTTCTTCAGAATTCTAAAATTTCATTGTTTAAATCTTTGAAGTATGTACGATTAAAAAAAAAAAAAAAAACGATGCAAAACAATTAAAAAAGAAAGTCAAAAAGGAGAAAAGGGTGGACAATGGTATTCTTGCGCTGTAATACAAAGTACAAACGATCTATGAAAACCTATATATACACGGTCCTGGAAAATATCGTAATTAATATTGCAAACGAAGGATCTGTTACAGGATTTTTGTAACTGTATCTCTGACACGAAATTCAACCAGCTTCATACAACCAAATTAGTATTGAACTGTTGTAGACATTTTAATGGAGAATAATTTGGATCGTTTGTTATAAACTTTTGGAACAAAATGATAGAAATTTAAGATCTTCGTGGTTTATGATTCTTTAATAATTTTTATCATAATTGATAATTTCTATTGCCTATGCAGTCTATGTTTCACGGGCATCGCTTTATTCGATGTAAATCAATTTTGAAGCGATGGAAACATCGTTTTTCGGCGCGCTCAACCGCACGATTTGGTGGAAATTATATCCATGTGCGCCATCAGGAGCCTCGTTTGCACTGAATTGAAAATTTTCTGAAGTAGTCACCTGCATTATCGACGTCGCGGGAAAATACAGAATCCATACCGACACGGAAAAACAAGCCCCTTGGCAAGATCGTTTTAAGAACGATATCTTCTGATTACTTCTAACGCTTTGTATTTCATTAACAAACTGATAGCTCCTATACAAATTAAATATAATAAAAATAAAATACTTTCTTTATATTTATAATCATCTATCGTAAAAGGATTGAAACTACGTTAAAGAGTATTGCCGCTCTAAACATTGAAATTCATACATTAGAGATTATAAATTGTTTAATTCTTACTATAAAATCATTCTGAATGTCATATCACTTTTGCGTCATACGAAATGTTACGTTAAAAATGCAACAAAACGTTAGGGATGCTTTCATCCTCTGAATTGCGACGAACTTACCAACAGATGTCGCTAACGTTCAGTCTAGTGACTTTATACGATACGATCGATAACCGAAACGGGGGAGTTTTCTTCCTTACCTACATAAGATATAGCAGTAAATTTCTACAATTTTCAAATATTTTTAATATCGTAATATTTTCAACTAAAATACATCCAAATACACAGACCTAACTAAATCTGAAACTAACAGACCATAAAAATTTGTTCATCAATTTCGTTCTATGAAAAATATCATTTTACCTATAACATTTTATCATTGTTCAACTCATAAACATCCCTCGTATCGTCCATTACTGTTTCTAAAAGATACAATGTATCGATACCTTAAAGTAAAACGAAAATCGTGAAAGCGCCTTATCGAAGATATGAAAAATCCTGAAACAACCCCTGTTCAGGAAAAATATCCACCGCTAGATGTCGGTAGGATGTCCAGATAGCGCTAACTAGTGGGAATTGCGCGGAGCGTTTCTCCCGCCTGGTCTCGAGAGGCTCGAGGAGAGAGAGCCATATTCCCCCGGAAAATCTGTGGCAGCGGAAAAGCGTCGATGGGGAACCCGTCGAAAGGGGGCGGGGTTTTGGCGTGCGGCGTGTTTGCACCGCGGAAGAAGTGGGAAAAAGGCCGAGTGGCTCGCGCCTGCTCCGCTTTTTTCCTCTCTGTCGCTCCGTCTCGCTTCGCGCCGCAGCTAGGCGGAGTTTAAAAAAAGATTTCGCGCTCTGTGAGGGGGGAGGTGGAGCCACGGGCGCGCGGAATTCCGGAATTTCACGAGTCCTCGCGGCGGCGGGGGCGGAAGACGAGAGACAGTGTCGCGGATGGTATGGGGAGGGATGAAGGGGAAACATATATATCGGCCGTGTGTGTTTCGCGCGGTGGAACGCGGAGAGGGGGAGGGTGCGCGCAGGGAAAGTGGCGAAGGGGAAACTCGCCTGCTCCGGGCAGACCGATCGAGCTCGACAACAGCCAGTTCAACGTGTGCCAACCCTCTTTCGAGATACTGTCCTCTCGTGTCGAGTAAACCGCGCCGGTATCCCCGATTTCCTTCGTCGCGATTCACGTCGGATCTTCGCGTCCATGACAGAGTTCGAATCACGGTGATATTTCTTCTCCCGATACGATTATACAAGGCGTAATAATGCTGGCTATTTTAACGAGACGAGGAAAAGTGTGTATACATAACGTGACGTTTTGGAGTGGTCAGTGGAGTTGGTTGTCGAGTTTGAGCTAGGCATTTCTCGTGTGACGGGAACGTGGAACGACGATGATTATCGTTTCGCGATCAACTACGAAGGAACGCCGTGTCCGAGGAGGAGTTCGTATGCGACGCGTGGATGGCTCGTTGCGCTCAAGATCGTTCAAAGTTTCTTGGTTCGTATAATTATATCATGTCATGTACCTTCGAAGTGCTGTGGAAGGATATACGCGTAAGAACGAATATGCTGAACGGAGGAGTAGCGGCGCGATTTTAGATTTATTTGGAACGTATATCAGGAATCACGTGGTCGAGTGACGGGAGTAACGGTCGGCTAACGACTCGCCACTCTTTCCAAGTTTAAGATTCGATAGTGAACGTTCGGATAGGAAATGTTGATCGGGAACGCCGTATGTCTCAAGTAGAAGCTATTTTCGTTTCGTTTCGTATCCGCGTGCTAGAGACTCGAAACTGTCCACTGATATTTATGATGCTGTGCGACGCACGTATAAACACATACGGGAAGATGTACTTAGGCACGGTGGCAATGGCCTTTAAAGGGAATAGGGCGACTCGATCGCTGACGAGAGGCCGCCTAAACCGGAAAACGATTACGAGTGTGTAAATAGGTATTGCTCCCTTCGAGGCCAGTTTGCTTTCTCGTCAGAACCAAACTAACGACGCGTTATCGTCGTACAGCTGAAAGTGGTCGTGTGTACCTTGGCAGCCACAAGTGATAACCGCGTTGTTAGCTGCAAAATAAGCCGCGTGACAAACACACGCTCAACGATAGCGACGATAAGAAACGTTGTACAGCGGATCAACCACGAGTTTGATGCACTGCGTGGCGGACGTCTCCGAGTTTCCACGATAACCTTGATAAACTGATCCATAAATCAACCGATAACTAGAAACTTCGGTGAAACCGAATTCCAATACTTTCAAAGACGTTTCAGAATCACTCGTTCCTTTATATCTTCCCCGCGTCGTTCATTTTATCGAAATACCTCCGCTAGCAAAATGAACGGACGCTGATTTAAAAGAAGTCGAAAGATCTGAAATTTACTGCAATCGATATAAACAAGATTCAAACGCGAGCCTCGATCGCCTAATATGACAAACACTTCCAATTTCCTCCAAAAATCACGACGCTTTTCCTCCAGTCACGAGCATATAATCGCAGCGTGAAGAGCGCGTGACGCGTGCTGGCTACATTACAAAGTCCTTCTGCTCCCCACTACCACGCGGTATTTCTCGCGCATCCCCTCCACCGACGATATTTCACCACCCCTACCAGGAACTCCGGCACAGGGCGAACAAGGACGAGGACGGACGATCGTTTTCCGCACGAGACCGAGCGGAACGGAACACGTGCCGCGTCGGTGGGGGTGGAGGAGGAGCGATAAAACTGGAGGGGAAACGTGGTGGCAGCACGACGATAGGGGAAGTCGAGGACTCCCCACCAGTGGTTACCACTCCCCTTCCACCAACCAGGGGAGCGCGTTCTCCCCCACATAACGGCGCTAACCGACGGGACCTTTGTTGCCCGCCACGCTCGAACGGTGTCCCGCTCGAGAGTTTGGACGCTGGTGCCGCCCAGCGGTGATCGCAAGAACTTTCAAAACGCGATGGTGGGGGACCCGCGGCTTGTAGCGGGGGAACCGTGGCGATACGGTGGGGGTAGAACGTAAAGGAATTGGTGGGGATGAATGCAGAGAACGGAGCGAGTACGAGGACGGGGGCATGTTGCTCTCAGGACGCGCAGAACGTCAGAGTGGGACGAAAAGGACGGGTGTCTCTCGCTTTCTCGCTCTCTGTATCTCTTTCTCTCTTTCTTCGTTTCTTTCCATCATTTGTCTCTCTCGCTCACTCCTCGTGGAGAGGCAGAGAAAGAGAGGCCGATGGCGGGGTGAGAGCCGGCTTACTACGCGGCGAAACGCTACCACGGCGTTCAGTCGTCAGCGATCAGACCGCCGGGCAGTGTGAACCTTCCTGGGCAGTCTCTTCATCTACTACGCTCTTCCTCTGCTGTCCCTTCCTGAACATGAAGCAGTAATCAGCATCTGGGAAAGCCGGAGTACAGCTTCCGTGATCGGATTTGCCTGATCCGTTCTACGATGGTCATAGACTACCACGATCTTGAAGAAACATCACGCGTAAGGGAACCATTGTAGAAGAATTTACGCGAGAAATCGCATCCAGTGGTGAAAGAGAAGATACGCGATTGGACACGCCGAACGAATTGCAGAAGGTTCAAGGAGACAGACTTGGTCTCGGACGATTCCAACTCTGTCTCTTTGAATCTACCCTGATAGGAGATTCGTCGCAACCGGTGACAAGCTATCGAACGATCCAAGTCTTCGAGAACGCTCGGCAGTCGTACGATAGCCGTACTCGAAGCTAACAGATGTTCAAGAAGATCTTACTAAATAAACGGTTGTCGCGACTGAAATCACCAGAGACGATCATTGTGGGGGCATTTAAAATCGCAAAGAATTCCAGAAGACGTTGGATATCGAGAAGTCGCTTCGACAACGCACAAAGATGATACGCAAGACTCTGTTCCAAAGCGCAAGATTCTAAATCCCAGCGGAAGTCGATGTTCGCAATGAAGTTTCGTTATTCGAAATTTCGACATTCGGCGAGTGAACCAAAAGAAAAAAGAAACAAATTGTCCCTTCGTAGTGAGATTGTTGGGAAGACACGTAGGGCTCGTTCGAACGGTTTGTGCTCGGCCTCGCGTCGAGCCACGTGGTGTTCCGAATCGCGCGAACGATCTGCGCTTGATAATCTTCGGCACGTATACGTTCACTTTGCGAAACCGCGGCCCGAAAAAAAAAAAAAAAAAAGGTGAAAACGATGGCGAATCGACGAGCACGACGAACCGTCGCAATTCCGATGATCGGTGAAGCCGTTCGAGAGTAGAATTTCCTTCGTTGCTCGTCAGATATGTGGTGCCGTTCGATCGTTACGTAACGAGCATCGAATAATGAAAAACCGTTCACGCATTGGCGAGTCGTACGGCGAGATTTTTGCACCGAACCGTTACTCCTAGTGCGGGATAGTGTAAATCTGTCGAGAAAGATCGACCATCCACCACGGAAGAAACATATGAAAATGTGTGATTAAATTTGAAATAAAGTAAAAGGCGAAGCAAAAATAATTGAGAAAAAGTGGAAGGAATAGCAACACGATGATTCTTATCGTCAACGAAAGTAGTTGAAGAGTACGAAGAAAACGTTACGCTTTACGGACGTGTTAGCAGCCGACGGCTCTTTCGCCAACAGATCGTCACAAATCACCGATGAAGAACAAGTGAGGTAAGAGTCAACACCGTAAATAAAGCCGATGAAATGCCTTCACGAGTTTTCCCGTTCGATCGCGTCCGATCGGTACTCGTACTCGTTCCCTGAATTATCCTTTGTACCCGAAGAAGCTTCCTATTCGCTCCTTTCGATCGACCTCGCGTTTATTTATGGTGAAGTGTAGATCTGAAAACGTTATTCGATATGATACGATCTTTCGCTGTTTCTGCAATTTTGAAACGGTGACGCTTTTTGCGAGTGAAAAATCGGAAAGTGAATATAATTCACCATGATAAAATTTTATGAGATCGAACAAGTTACACAGTTCGCTACTTGTCAGATTGTTGAGATAGAAGACAGTATCCTACGTTTCTTCCATATTTACAGGGAAACTTCATTTATTGGAACGAGATTTTAGTTAGTGTTTGGCTAGGTGGCGATCGAATCTACGTGAATTCCAATTACGTAAAAAATCATTGTAACAGGAAGAACCAGTGAACATGTCTATTACACGAGTTCCGCTTATATGAACTGTAAGGGTTCAATTAAGCCAAGTTTTACTCAATAAGTCGAACCTACTGGTCGTCCAAACCTATTACACGAATTAGCCTTGAAAGTGGTTTTCACTCAACCTACGAAGGTACCATTAGCTAAAGCGATGCTATCGAATCGAGAGATTTTCGCGAGTGACATGAACCTTCGACGCTTCCAGCCTCGATTTTCCTCGATAAACACTAACTTTCTAGTATTGGGTAAATTTGTTCGAACGAACGTGGAACAAAGTTCGAAGTTCCCGAAGGAGTTATCTCGTGATTGGTACGGTAGACAGGGGAAACAATTTCCCAACCGATCGTCCACTGGATAGATCCACCTGTTAGGCAAACAGGCTGACCGCAAATCTGCAGCTCGAGAAGAGAGTCCACCTGTAGAGCGGTGGTGTCTCGCGTGTCAAAAAATTTCCTCGTATTCGGACGAACAGAGGAGCACGTGTTCAGGTAACCGCGCCCTCGGGGTCGCATTGTATCCTCGAAAATAGCGACAGAGTCGTTCCTCTTCCTCTCTCTCTCTCTCTCTCTCTCTCTCTCTCTCTCTCTCTCTCTCTCTCGATGGCTCGTGTGGACCTCTTAATCCTGCGTTCGACAGAATCGGGAAGTCAAGTGCTCCATTCAGCTTTCCGGCTACCTCAAGGGAAAATCGAGGTAGAGTATTATTTAGTGACGCATGCGGTTACCTGTTCGAAGATCTTGGAAAGATTCGTGGCACTCCCGGTGTAAGTTGATTATGGCGGTATTGTGTACGAGAGATCGAGTTGCCTTGATAGTGTTTTATGTTTGGAAACTGAACAGGAAGATGGGATTAGATAAAGTGGTTCTTGAGGTTGAGTAGATTAGGTTTGGATAAATTTGGAGGAAAATGGGTTTCTTCTAGTTGCATGTTCGACAAAGACGGGAAACTGAATGTTACGTTCGAGTTGCGAGTAAAGTGATTTCTGCACTTGTGGATAACTCGGGTTTAGTCAAGTTTGAAACGAAATTTGTTTCTTTGGATCGTGCGTTTGAATTAGAATTAAGAAACCGGTTTTGGGTTCGAATAATTTGCGTTAAGTTAGATTTGGAAGGAAATTGCTGTTTGATTACGCGTTTGACGAAAAGAAACTAAGTGTTATGTCTGAGCTGGAATTTGGTAAAGCGATTTCTGAATTCGAATAGCTTGAGTTTAAATAAAAGAAAGAAGATTGGCTTCTTTTAGAGGTAAGGAATCAAGTGTCATATTCCAGTCTTTTACGTTTAATGGGATGAGAAAGGAATTCGTTAATTTGAAGCCTGTTTGTCTACATCTTGTGAAATTCTGAAACCTGTGTGGAATTTTAAGTAGAGATTTTGGAAAAAATATTCATTAATATCATAATAGAAATTGATTCAAATTTTTAAGTAGCGCATTTGTTTCGAAATCATGTCACCTATGATATGATGACGTATCGTCGAAAGCGTGATAGCATCATCCTACTGTACTTACAAAAATTCACTTCCAAATATCGCGTGATTTCATACGAACATCACAAAGGAAAGATATAATTTATTTAAAATATCAGTCTGTTACTGTCTTCAAACTTCGCGAATTAGTCAAGTTTCTTCACTTTCCTAATTGCAACTGTACTTCGTCGCATCAACCAGATATTTCTTACTCGCACTTATTCGCTTTCACAAACAAAAACGCATCTTTCCTGTATAAGATGGATGCTGATTCGCAGTAAAGGATTAATAAAACCTCCTAATGACAGCTGTTCACTGAGTACTCCACGATAATTAATATCAAATTCTACAATCCATTATTCGAATTTCATTCGAAACTTCAGTGAAACAAATCTCATACTCAAAATCCATCTTTCGGTTTCGCGAACGTCTGATAAGAAGAAGTCTCGGGGACGTTGAAGTTCGTCGAGGGAACTATCAAGAAAAGTATTAATCACACGCGATCAAGTCGTTAGAGACGGATATCGCCGCAATATTTCACGGCGTCACGAGGCTAGCGCAACAGCCTCCGAGCGTACGCACGATTTTTTATCGTCCTTGTCGCCGGGACACAAAACCAGGCAGCTTCTATAATTCATTGCGGTTAGAAGCGTTTCGAAATCGCGCCTCGACGTCTCGAATGCGCAGCGCGGGTATAAATCTTGCTGGATAAGTCGTCGCCTGATTTTCCTGCGGACAGTGGTTCGAAACTAATCGAAACTCTTGACAACGTTTAGTTAGAAACAAACGAGTTTAGGCTGTGCTTGCAATGGATACGTGTTCCGACGAACGAAACGTCTGATGATCGAAAGCATACGCTCGTAAGACTTTGCACAGGCTCACGAAATACATCATGTGTGTTGTGCGGAACAATTTTGAAATTTATTCGGTATCGGTAAAGTTTGAAACAAATCTGGAAATAAGTATATACAGAAATTAGAAGATATTTGTTACAAGTACATATTCCGCAGTGATCACAACGATATTTAAACAGTCAATCATTTTAAAAAGTCTCAATACTCAGCGGGACCGTTTTCTTACTTTACATATCACATGCTTAAGATGGTTGTTCACTAGTATTTTACTGAATATCTGTGTGCAATAAATATTTTGCAATTTCTGTATCCATTTTCGAAGTAGTTTCAAACTTGATCAATACGGTCATGACAGTCATGTTTCGTTACAGTGTTTAAAAACGATTTTATAATACGCGTTCCATGTACGTATACGTTTTCTCTGGTAATTGTTCAAATACTTTCGTGAACCAGTATGTACGGTACACGTTTGATTGCTCTCGCGTATTCGTTAGAGTAGACAGTTCGTTAAAATACTGTAACCATAGCTTTAGATATATGTTCGATCATGAGACCCTTGGCCGTCGGACGCTGGACATGTTCAACGCTTCTCTTGAAAGTGAACTTTAGTTGCTCGAAGATTGGCTTGATTTACGACTACGAAATAGGAACGTGTATTAAAATGTGGACGCGAACGAAAGTGAACGAGGCTCTAATTTGAATGGTGGAGCAGCTTTGACTTGCCAAATGTAAAAGTTCGTCTGAAATATTTTGCTCAACTGTTTGGTGTAATTAGTTTGAAGTTTTTAGGTGTCTCTTGTAGAGTAGACGTAGGATTACGGTATATTTGGTTTGAAGTTTCTACTGTCGTACAAGAAGTCTGATAGTTGTTTGGAATTATATGGTTCTAGGGAGGGTGAGAAAAGAATTATGTGCGATTACGTAGAACGTGTATTGTGTACAAATTTTGAAATTGGTGAAGTCGAACGTCGAGTAGCACTGAAGTGACTAATGATTTTATCCACCTGTCAATTTGTCGAGATTGTTTAAATATCTTTTACATAAGAAGAAATTCATTTGTTATCATTCCGTTTGAATGTAAAATAACAAATGCAATGAAAAATTCACGCGAACACGTAAATGACAATGAAATATAATCTAAGCAAATATAACAAATGAAATTAACTTGTGACTTATCCTTCTGAGTAGAAATCACGAACCTCGTCCGCGTGAGTCCTCTGTTCCAAGCTTAACTTTAATAGACTATACGCCATTATCTTTCAAGTGATTCGTTACCATATTTGAAAATACACAGATAAAAATTATCATACACTTCAAGATTATTAATAAAGTTCAAGTATCGTAAAATATTATATAACTCCAAATATAAATTGAATTACTCGGTCAGTTACAATAATCATCTTGATCGTTATTTTTTTATCGTTCGAAACTTCAATGAAATTCGTTTCCAACTTTAATCGTCAAGCAACAAGTGCAACAATACTTAAGACAAATCGCACAGTAAGGTGAACATTCTTCTGTATTCTCGACAGTATACCAAACGTGAACTCGCTCGCTAACAACAGAACTCAGTCACACTTCCTCCATTTCCAATTTCCATATCAAAACGTTCACCTCCTTTCTGGCACCCACTTCCTAAAGTATGCCCACAGCTTCGTTCATCTTCATCGCTCCACGCGAAGTCACGAACGCTTCTGTTACCCAGTGAGTAACCCAGTGAAACCTGGTAGGTTTAAAAGTCGTCGAGATTTAAGCACTCAATCGACCAACCACCTCGGAAAGAGAGAAAAAGAGAGAAAACGAGAACGGTAGTATCGGATAGCGTCGTGAATGAAATCGATGCGATCGATTCGTTACGCGGTTCCTGAGTAATGCGTTCCAAGAAGCGGGACAATGTGTCTCGGAACGAAAATAAAGGCTTAGACCCCCAGAAGAAGACAATCGCGTTGCTCGTGCGCGCGCGCGCTCGTCGAACGTCCCTTTGGGTACAAGCTGCGGTTCGGTAGATATACCCCAGAGGTTCTGCCTTCTCCTGGGCCTTATAGGGGCCATTATCCGATCGTGGAATTTGAGATCTGGCCCTTTCAGCCGCGCGTCAAATTATCCCTGAGCACAATGCGCCCGTTGATTGATATCTTCAGTCGTAGCTGCTGTAACGTGGCCTGGGCCCCGTCCGTTCGTTCGCCTCCTTTTGGCCTCATCTCGCCTCTCTCTTTCTCTCGTTCGTTCTCTTTCGTTTGGTCCCTGTTCTTCATCCAGCGGTTTGCTTTCCGTCCTCGTCGTATCGAGTCGCCGTTCGATTTTCTCGTGTTCGTTTTAAGGCCTGTCCCGCGTAGCGGCCTCGTACAAAGCGAGCGCCGAATATTTCTAGTCCTGGACCCACGCGGTCTTTCTACTTGATTTATTCTAAAACCTTTGGCTTTCTTTCGACCGAGCCACTCCCGACCTGTGGGCCGAGGGAACAAATCCACTTACGAAACTTTTCGATTACGTTTACCTCGCAGTGTACCGTTTTTGTTACGTCTTCCAGGTAGGTTGATACTCCGAAGTACAGTTGAGAGAATAGGGTTGAAGTCGTGAATGGAAATGTGGAAACTCGTTTTCCAATTCTTCGTGAAAGGAAGCTAGTGTAATAGAATTCTAAATTTGAGAATTTTGATATTTTGAAATATAGTCCTCCCATGCTTGTTTTGAAATTTGGATAGTATCTGAGATTGATGATTCTTTGCGAAGAGAAGGTATTATATTACAACATGTTTGAAAGTGTTCAGTGTTTCGACTGTGAGTCTGATCTCATGTTTAAGTGTATACTAGCGACCACTTCCTACCCCCATAGTTATAAACGTCAGAGGCTACTTGTACAACGTAGCTAATATCATTAGAGAAATTTTGCAACTTGCTAGTATTAACAAATTCTATTGTATAATAGCAACAACTCGATCTTATAAACTGCAAACCAAATTGATGCTCCCATTAACATAAAATTGTCAATTTACTGATATTATTAATGTACAAATTACCGTATAAGAAGATTCAGAACTTGATAGAAAAGCAAATCTATATAAATGTCATACTCAAAAATGTAAATTCTCGAGTCTTCCTTCGAAACAATCAACTTCGTTCAAGCGATTCGAATTTGATACGAATAACCGTTACGTTAAATTATTTCCAATGTTTTTTTTTTCGTGATTCTTCTTCTGAGAGATCACCTGAAGGATTTCAAACAAAATATGCTTACTGTTCGCGAATTAGACATCTGCGATAATATCTGTATCACCTGCAGCTGCCTGAGAAATGTCTCGAAAGCGACACCCTAATCGTTGGTAATTACGCATAGCCGAATTAGGTAATTACTCGAGGCGCACGGCCATCAATTTATCTCTTTACTTAGCCCGTTTTAACTCAAATTGGTGTAATTAGCACGAGTCGGAGCATATAATGCCTGACTCCCTGTACGAACTCCCGTGCCTTTCCATAGAATTCATCCCCTTTTATGTAATTCTCTTTATCGTCCACGTTCTTCGTTGTTACCTCGTTTAAGTTTGTCTCCTCTGTCAGCTTTTTGCCGTCTCTATATCGCTTACAATTTCTTCAACGCCACGTTTCTTCGCGGTGCAGAATTTGTTCGTTCTATGTTGTTTATTTTCTACTGCGCGATGAGAGATTGAAATTATGATAAGTTCGTGTGTTTTGCCATTAAGAGCGATTGTAATTAACAAAATATTCACTTCGTTACATCCTAACTAAACTAATGGCAGAATATTCGCTTAATTATGTCTTAACTAAAGTTGTTTCATCATATTTGCCTCTTATAAATATTCATATAACGATAACATGTAACGTTCATTATGATGAATCTAAGATGAAACTTTTGCAAGAAGATCACGTATATTGTACAATCACGTACATTTATCTAATGATGAAAAAGAACCACTTCGAGTCATACAATACAACATATAATAAGCATCTGACTCTTACATCAAAATCATAACTCGCCCACAATTCGTTCAGAAAGTTGTTCATAATTCTGCCAATGAATTTCGCTATCTACATAAACACCTTTGGCATGTTTGCTCAAACGTAAATATATACCTCGAGCGAATTCTTTCTCCGACTCGATTCTCAGTCGGCCTAACCAACTCAACTGATCAATTCTCCCCCGAGTTCTCGCCGAGCCATACAAAATCGAAGAGGTTGTTCCTGCTCGTCAAAGGGTCTCGCGAGGAAATCTTCCGCGAGACCTAGCCCTCTGTGCGTTTTTTTCGAACAGCTCGACTCTAGCGGGCCATTTTTCACGGGCGCCTCCCGCCTTTCCACTCCCCGTGTTGGCATTTGAACCGGTCGAAGGGACGTCGAACGACCGGAAGCGAGTTTTCCGCGCCGTCGCCGCCGCCAGCAGCGTCGTCGAGTGGATTTTTCTCGCTTTTCCACTGGCTGCCGGCGTAACGAGGTTACGCCTTAAGTATTTGCTCGTCGATTTCGCGACGATGGGGACTGACTCTCTTTTTCTCTTCCTTTTCCCTCTCGACACCCTACGCCATCGAGGGCCTCGAAAAATTCACCACCCGGAAAAAAAGTTCTACGTGACTTTTCCTCTGCGTTCACCCTCTCCCACTCGTCCCGCGTTTCAACCCCTTGTCTACTTGCTTCTTTTCATCTCTACGGATTTCAACGCCAACTTTCCACTCCTCTCTCCTTCTCGTTCACTTCGCATTTTTCCCACTCTTCTGCTTTCGTTAAGAGTTGGAAAATTTTGGTCGGACAGAGACTGAGAGAAAGGAATAGAAAGGCGAAAGAGGAATAATCGTCGGACGGAATTGTTCCGTGCCACAAGCGAGAAAAGTTGTGTCGTGCATAACCGGTGACGGGTATTGGACGAGAGTAACGGCGCTGCACTTTATTGGATAATTTAGTGACGATCTAGAGAACGATTTGGGGGGCTAATGGGATCGTTATTGCGTGGGCAGGCCGGCAGAAAAGTGATTTTTGCGTTTATGAAGAGGATAAAGACACGGATGGGCTCTGTAGTCCGTGGTGTAGGTTTGCGAATGAATGCTGGAACGTTTGATCATTTGCGATCGTGGTTTCCTTTTCTTTTTCAAGAACACGCGTATGTGATCTTTTTCTTTTGGAGAATTAATACATTTTCAGAAGTGTCTTTTTAATGTTAATTTGTTTACTTTGTTAAAAAATTAAGATCTTTATGTAATGTTACCGATAATAAGAGATTCTATTCTTATGACTTTTGAATGAAATTCTTTAGAATTCCTGCGACTTCTTTTCCGAAGATTCTCGTATATGTTAAATAGAAGATTTCACTTCTTTCAAAAGTTCAAATATTTCACGATGTAACTTTGACATTTTACGTAATGAGATCAAGTCCGAAAAACAGAACAATCATCGTACACTTCGATGTAAATTGTATTATATATTAATACTGAAGAATTGATATTTAAAATCCAATAAATACTTGTCTTAACTGCGCAACAAATCTCGGAATATATACATATTTCATAGAAAAGAAACAATTTTATTAGAACATTCCATATGGAAGATATGAAATGTTCAATACGTTATCGTTACATATTCATCATCGTGAAAGTATCGATTTCGATTTCATTATCTTCCGACAAATGTCAAACTTTGCATCGAGAATGCGACCGTTTTTGAAACAGAATATGATGACGATATATCTTGAAAGTAACCTTTTTCGAGCGTGAATGCCGAAGGTGAAAGAATCCGATAGTTTACAGGTGTGTCGCGGTAACATCGTCTATTCTTCACATGCAGCCCTTTCGAAGCGACGTAGGTCGATACCTATGCTTAAAATTTTAGTAGGGCTACCGTTTCAGGTCATGCATGGCGTATAAATATTGTGCATAAATAAGCACGGTTATTTATGGGAATTTTATGAAAATTCGTTCTACCTTCTGTATAGGGATAGGAACACCGCTTAAGGAACCGTTAACTATCCGACACGTGGGTTATATATTTCCCAGTTCAAATCACTATTAGTTTTGGCATTACATGGTGAGATTTACGAATGTTAAAATGTTCAAATTCATATGGAATTTTTTATATAGCAAATTTTACATCAATTTTTCCGTTCAAATCTCCGTTAGCTTTGTCATCAAAATTTACGAATATACGTATATAGATAAAGTTCACATAATTTTCCATATAGAAAGTATTTCATACTTAAGTTTTCCAGTTCAGATTATTACTAATCTGCCATTAAAACAGCTCAATTCTACGAATGTATAAACGTAAAAACTTTGTATCAAATTTTTCAAATTCAAAGTTCTCACGTATGGAAGTTCATATAGATAGAAATCCACACGATAAACTTTTTCATTTTTTAATACTAACTCGATAAAAATTCAAGCTTTCTACTTTTGAAAACGGCTAGAATTAAATTTCCCCGCGTATCGTGTAAAACCTTGTACACGCCTCTTATACCCTTACGCTCTGTAAATTGTCAAAAGAGATTCTGAAATGAAATAAATTGTGAAACAAGGAATATATTAGTTCAAGCTGATCGAATAGAAGGAAATATTGAGTTGAAGGTATCCAGAATTCATTAATCGAGACGATAAACGGGGCAGGGTTCGTGAGAAACGAAAGGATCATCGCCTTATGCTAATAGGTGAAAGAAAAACACCCTTGGGGAGTTTTCTCACGGGATGCTTGTCGTCTAAGGAATATTAATAGGTGCCCCTCCCCCCCCTCTCGACCCATCATTCTCCGACACAAGGAAATTTCCGCGTCGAAGGGTTAAGGGCGAAGCTGCCGGACCATCTGTGTACCTACTTGGAAACCTTCGATTTCTGACAAACCTTCGCACGTTCTATTAGTATGCCCGCGTTATTATAATATAATACGAGGTGGATCCATCCTGACAATATTTATTCTAGGGGGAGCAGGTAAAGGGTTGACATGACCGGAATTTAGAAAAACTGCCTTTCGGTGTGGAACAAACAGTTGCATAACTTGAACCTTTTCGTGCAGCCATTATTTCATGTTTGTTATATTAAAAAACTGAAAGTAAACGTGTGTTTGTTCGTTTAAATGATTTTATGGAATTTTTGGTGCTTTTGACTTTTAATGAAAGTTTTAATGATTTTGATGTATTTTGGTTGGTCGGATTTTTTAACGGATAAGTAACGAGGAGAAAAAATAAGCTTATAATATATTAATAATATAATAGTATAATATAAATCCTTCGAATTCCTAAAAATTCGGTACGTACCGAAAATCTATAAATTTTCTAGGAAGATTATAAATTGGACATTTTAATTATTTTGATAATTCTACAAAGAGAACAAATATATAAATACAGATCATTGATATTTTAAGCAATAATTCGTATTTTTCTCTTTTTTTTTTTTTTTTTGGAGATAGATAGCTACGAAATTACGATTTAACAACGTTAACGTTTAATAATTAGCAACGATAAGGAGAATTTAATGCCATTTTATAAATTTTCCACGATATAAAGCGTTTAATGACAACGGCGCTTTGCAACAGCAAAATAGCAGTGATGCCATTAAAGTGTTTAAAAATTAATTAATGTCGGGAAGCATCGTAAAATTGAAAAGAGGAGAACGCAATTTTAATTACCTGCAGTAAAAACATCAAAATAACGGAGAATCCATTAAATGTTTCAATTAATTTATTGAACATTTGTCGCCGAAAATTGCATTAATGATTAATTATCAGTAATAAAAAAGAAACAATTTCACATAGCTTTTTGAAATCTGAAGACACAAAGGAATCATTTACATCTCATTGTTCACAAAGATTACTGATTATTGCTCGATATTACTAAACACTGAATTATCACAAATATACGAAGACTTTAATTAAAAAGCATTAAGACAATAATTTCAAATATTATAAAGAGATCGAAAGTTCTCATACCAAGAAGAAAGCTACATTTTTAACGATCGTACTATTCACCATTGAATTAGATTGCGAATATTTTTTTCTTATTACAATAAATTACGCACAAATTATAGAGCAATAGATAGATAGAAGCAACACTGTCTACCTTTTCACAGACTCAGCAGACTATAAATTTAAATTATGTATTAAACAATATTCCGAAGAATAGTATTCCGCAAATATTCAAAGATAAAACAGATCAACACCGTAACAGTGGTTATCAGGAAGTGTGTAAAGAAAGATTTTTCAACAGAGAAATAAAGTTGAAAAGCAAAATTCAAGTAGCTTAAATCAATTATCCACCTATTACAATATATTCTATGATAATATTTTTAATATTTCAAACCCAGCTCGATCGATAATTTGATTGACCACGGCAACATCCGCGTAATTCACGCGCGATCGAAAGGGAACGGAGGCAGAAATCCGCGCGATTCTCGAGATCTGGAGGCAGCCCGATCGAAATTAGCCGGGTCGTTGCACGTCGTAGAACAAAATTACGTCGAAGAATCCGCTGGCCAGTGCCCTTTCCTGGGGCCTGTTGCCCTCCCCCGTCGACATCATCCTCGTCTTGATGCGATTATAATGAACGCTCGGTTTACCGTGGAGCCTGATAACCTAACCCCGAAGAAGAAGACGAAGAGAAAAAGAAGAAGGAACAGGCAGAAAAGAGAGAAGATGATGAAGAAAACGAGCACAAGGTAGAGGGTACAAGAAGGAGGAAGAAGAACAAGAAAAAGTTGAGAATGAAAAAAAAAGAAGGAGGAAGAAAAAAACAGGAGAAGAAAAAGCAGAGAGAGTCGAGCAATAATATGAGAAGGCGGGGCAGGCCGGAATACGTAATGCGCTAAGAGCGAAGCCGAAGCGCGTCTTGAACGGAGCATGAAATTGGCTTTTCGGCTGGGATCGATTTGCGACAAAAAAGTTGTTGTTGCTGGTTGTTGCAGCCGCGATGCGAAAGATACAATCGTGCCTGCCGGACCCGACGCTGTTGCTAATTTGAATTCATTTCGTCCCTCTGTTATCCAACAGTTGCTCGCATCTTGCGCGCGAACGAGACGAACATACATTGTCTTGATCTTACGGACGGTGATGATGCGCGTGAAGACTGAATCGCGAGACGAATTTTGCTTCTGAAGCTCGAAATGATATTCAGATATCACTGATATTTTTGATGTGAAATTTTTAACGGTAATTAGGGAATCTTTATGTATTTATGCGGAATTTAAGTGTTTGGAAGTGTACAGGATGCTCATAATATGCAAAAATATACAAAATATATGAGATATTCTTTATGATACGTTGAGGGTATAACCAATCTCTATTCAGATTTTATTTCTTTAGCTTTGTTTGTAAAAATATAAATATGGATAAAGATCTACAGTCTAATAAATAGGTAATAATATAAATATCTCCGTTTCGATCGGTTTGGAAAGTATCTTACTTTAAATATGATTGACTTGGTGCATTCGATGGTGCGAAGACTCAGGTTCCTTCAATTCTAGATTCGTTAGGTTGTAATAGTGTCAGATAATGAATATTCTAAAATCTAAATCTTCGTAAACAGCTGAGAGAAATGATATTCTCGATATTATTAATATTTTATGATTTGGGAAAACAGGAATATTACCAAATTAGTATGTTACGACTATTGAGCAGAAAAATCGATTTCAAATTAAAGTTCATAAATTACCATATTTTCAGTTATATCGTTCAAAATTATCAAACGTAAATGCGACACTTGAATACCCCCTTTTAAATATCACATATGTACATTTTGCGAGAACGTTAATTCGTTCGGAAATATCATACGTCCCACTGGAAATGAAACGCAATCAGTACGATTGCCAATTTTTCTGTCCGTTCAATTTACATAATAACGATTTTTCCATAACAGGGCGAAAGAGACCTCGAGTATGTAATTTCTCCGTGACATTATCGTTTCTTCATATGCATTTACGTCAAGAGACGAAAGTGATTCGGCGACGCTTGTTTTCTTCTCTCTTTTCAAATTCGCCGCGTTCTCACTGGACATGCCACCGTGTCCCCGTGATTTGCGATAGTGGGTCACGATATCCATATGATTGATACCCCGCCTCGTAATAATAATAATTATTATTAAGCGGCAGCGCATGGGTAAAACTATACACTCATTTCCCGTATCTCGAAACGAAGGTTCGAATTATCGCTTGTCCGACGTGGGCCAAACAGGCAGCAGCGGTAAAAAGAAAAAAGAAAAGGAAAAAAGAAAGGGAAGGAATAAAAGAGGAGAGAAAGGGAAATAAATCATTCCGTCAAAAATACGGTCGAAAAATACCGAAAAATCGCGGCGATATCGTTGGACCGTCATTCGATTGACCAACTTTTTGCGCATTTACAGGCTGTTCTTTTTTTTCCTTCCATCCCTGCCATTTTTCGGTGAGCCAGTATCGAGTACACTTGTAATCCGAGAAACTCGTTACAGCTTGTTCGAACACCGTTTCACGCGAAAATAGGCGTTGTACAGTGAATTTCTTTTTTTTCTTTTTTCTTTTTTTTTCGATACCCCTACCTGTTATCCCTTCTCGACAGTAACGTATTCGTTTCGTGCAGTCATGTTGATCGACGACTTTTCTCTGTTTGTTTCAGGTGTGCTACGCTCGGTTGGAAGTGTGCTTGTTGCTTAGTGGCGGTATTTGGTAAGGATCCCCTTCCGTCAAATTGACGGGAAAGTCGGAAGTGTCGATTTCGATCGCAGTGCACGAATTCACGGTGATGGAATCGGTAATGAATTTTTTTTGAAAATGTCTATGGTCACAGTGAAGTGGTCCGTGATTTATATTTTCGTTAAACGTTTCGTTCAATTTGAATTTTCAGTCGCACATGTTTAATATGATATATAGATATAAATAATCGATATAATATTTCAAGTTCGAAGAGTAAAGCAGAAGAATCAGACGTTTGATCGACGAATTTTAAAGGAGTGCTTTCTAACGGCTAACGATTGCGTAAAATTTGAAAAAATACCTGGTATCTACAAAACCGTGAGCGGTCTACGGTTAAAAAGTTTCCCCATAAATTCGTCACTGTCAGAGAAATGATATACGCGGACTGAAATCTCGTCGAATTATCTCGTTCCACTTATCAGGGAATACTTCCAAACAAACCACGGTCTGGCGGCCACGCCCCGTTCTAAAAATCTCCCCTTTGAACAAACTACCAAAAAACAGGACGCACAGACACCCGGCTATCTCGAAAAAAGTCCACTTATCTCCATTTACACTGCATCAACGGATTCTACAAAAATCATTGCTCCACCTCCCGCGGGCAATAAAAGTATCTACACTTCCGTTCCAACTACCCCCTAGACACCGTTCTCACCGTCGTCACACGGGAGGTCCCTAATGACCAACCCATACTTCTCTCTCTAAACTCTTCCACCAAACGCTCAACGTGTAACAATAACAAGAAAGAACGAAAAGCAGATATACAAGAACTATAAATCTAATATCTTTTCATTTTCCAAGATACATTGAAATATTTCCAGTTGTCTATGTTTTTTACCCTTCGACTAATGTTCTATTATACAGGCTACTACGATTTAATGACTGCATAGTCTTGATTGAACGGAGAAAAGGAAAGACGATGCAAACAGAGACAAATCAATTTCAAAGATGTAAAACATCGTAGAATTTACTTTCAGCAGAAGTAAATGAATCGGTGCATTGAAAATGATCCGAATAAAGAACTTGTTATACCTAATTGTGAGAGAGTCAGGAACCAAAGTGAGACAGATGAACTCTTCCCGGGTTAACAGGTTTATTATGTTTATGAAAATATGAATTTGCATAAACAACCGTTCCTTATCCTTCGAACGCACGAATTAATTATCGAAGCAGGTATTCTGTATCTCGAATCCATTACCTCTTCTCGTGATCCTCAGAAATTCTCATCCATTCAGCCCCCCCCCCCCCGATGGCACCACTGGTACCATTTAAAAAGAAGAATGTCCTATAAGAATACTCTAAAATGAACGAAAGACAGGCAACAGAGAGGATACTAAAAAGAGAAACAAAAAAAGAAAGGAAGTGTAAAGAAAAGGGAAGATGTTTTCGCGCTTCGAGGGGTGGTTGGGAAGGGTCTGTTACGTCACCGAGAGGAGCGAGGCGCCGAAGAATCCAGCAAGACGATACGGCCCTGCCCTTCGCCGGGCAGATAGGGTATAATCATGGCGAGTTTCGTATCTCGAAGGGGCACACGGGAAGATGGTCCAACATCTGCCGCTGCAGGGAATCTCTGCCCACATGCTGGCCGTCGTGCACGTACGTACGCACGCACACGCGCAAAAAGTGACATAGCTACACGCTGGGACGTCATGTAAATTCATTCGAAACACATGGCAGGGCCGAGGCGGCGTTTTTCTCGTGCGCGCAAAAGGGTTCTTCCTCGGTGGAATCCGAGGAGCGCCGCACGGGGGGCTCCGGGTAAAAAAGGCAGACGATAACTTCGACTTTTAGACAAGGACCACTCTCTCTCTCTCTCTTTCTCTTTCTCCTTACCTTCTCTTTCGCCTTCTCGACCTCTGTCTCTGTTACGAGGGACCACCGGTTCGAATGAGTCCACCGGTTAGCCGCTTCTTTTTTATTTAATCGCCTGGATCATCCAGTGCTCGGGGTGTCCGATGCTTTGCAATTTCGGCTTAGCGAAAATTTAGAGGGTAAAAGCTTCTCTTGAGATATGATTCACCTTGGAGGGTGGTGGCTATTGGATTTTGTATCGGGGTATTATGTATGAGAATCCTACTGTTGTTCTAAAAATATGGCGAGAAATTGTGGAAACTATTTTTACGAATTCTGTAGACAAGTAATAAATCAAGGATATGTTGGATTAAATAGGTCAAAGTTCGAATCTGATTTATAGGATTGTTTGTAGCGAGCATGAAAATACAGCATCTAATAGATATAACTAAGATCAGTCGCGCAATGCTGTTGAAGGTGTATTTACGCGAGAAGTATTTTTGGAACGATTTCAAAGAGAGTACTAATCACAAATAGGTATGGGAGACGTATTAATCGGAGCTAGCGACGACCGTTTTCCCTTTCTGATTAGATTTTTAATAAACATCAGACGATCTTCTCTAATTAACTTACCATTAAAAGTAAGCACACGATACAATCATTAAATCGAATAGTGTGCAATTACATGTACAAGCATTAAGACAATTAGCTTCAACGAATTATACATCTCAATATCAAACTCATCATGGAATAAAAAAATTTCTTAAAAGATCCACTAGAAATCGTAATAAAATACAGTAGAAATCGTAACGAGATCTAACGAAAGATCTAATTGGCCTATCCAGTGATTTTCTTTTAACGAATCTTCGATCTGATTGTTCCGCGACGTTAAAAGAAGAAATAAAGGAAACCTAATAAAAAAAGACCTAATAAAAAATAGAATCACCGATGTAAAACGCAGAGAAAGGAGCAAGTAAACCAACAAGGAATAAAAATACACCGGCTCGAAATAACAGGGCATTCGGGTAACGAGTGTTCCCTCGTCTAACGAGGGTTCCGTGGAAATCGTTAACGGGGTAATTCTCGCGTTCCGCGGCTAATTACACGCCGAAACCATGAAAATTCCACCGCTCTTGATTCATTATGCTGCCACGAAGACAATAATGGATCGCCTTTTGTTTTCGATTCGTCAAGTTCAAAACCGGGGGAATTTCGATCCGGCTACGAGATAGGCTGGCTCGTTGAAACGTTAACCGCCGCGCCGGAAAACCGCGGCAAGCGGAAAAAAAAGAGAACCAGAGGTTAGATAGACGGAACACAGGAAAACGATGGAAAAGAAGGAAAGAGATATACGAACAACGTGTACAGGGAGAGGGACTGTGTGATGAAGGGGGAGAGAAGAGAGAGAGAGAGAGAGAGAGAGAAAAGAAGAGAGACAGGGAAAATAGGAGTAAGCTCGCCGCGCGCGGAATTGCAGAACTGCCTTTAATTAAAGCCATCAAGCTAGTTGAACAATTATCATTAATTATGGACGTTGCTTGGCCGCTCACACGAGCCGTCCTCGTCGTCGTGGCTACCTAGAGAGAACGGTTTCACTTCGTTCGCGTGCACGGCGTCAATTTGAAAAGAGGTGGTTGTAAGAGGAAAGAGGGAACGAGAAAGGAAAAAAGAAGAAGAGAGATAAAAAATGAATACACGGGAGATGGGGAAGGAAAGGGAAAGAAGTACACACGGCCCTGCCCTCATGATGTATTTTCATCGACGCTCTACTTTGTAGCGTCTTCCTCCTCTTCCTTTTCTTCTTCCCCGCTCCCCCCCCCCGCTTTTTCCTTTACCTGTTAGTCTCAGTAACTGATTTAAGAGGTACAGTCCAATTTGAGATAGCTAGCAAGACGATTTTTACCGCTAATTAAAGGTGCGTTAATTAAAAAAGTACAGCCCCTGGTTTCATGCTCGAATCGGCCTTTGATCGCTTATAAATCGTTGGATCATTAGCCAGCTCGGTTGCTCGCGGACGAAGAAAACCCTTTTGCGGTTCGTGCGCGACGATCAAACGCGGGAAGAATAGACGATTCTTCTTTGATTCCCTCTTTAAGCGGTGTGAAACAATAGTACGTACGGAGAATAGGGAAGAACGAGAAGAAGGGGAGAAGAATATTCCGTCAGAATTCATGGTCTTGAGAAATACAACGATTGTTCGGAGGCGTTTAAAATTCTTTGAGATTAGGGTTGAGAAATCGTCGGCGGTAGATTCTTTCCACGAGCGACGAGAAACAAGCGTAAAAAAAAAAAAAATTGTATCATAATAAAAATGACGATTTACGTTCCATGTCATTGTTATAAAATTGGGGTCAATGATTTCAATGATCTACGCACTTCGGGCACGTTTTCTCGTATCTTAACGACGTAAAATATCACTGAAGAATGTTAATCTGATGTTTTCAAAGCTATACATATATTTCGAGTTTGTCTTGCCACAATGGAAATAAAGAATGAAGTGGACTCTATTAGATAGGAGTTATTACAGCATCTGCTTATTGTTATATTTTAGAAGATTCTGACTGAACGAATCTTCTCTATTATTCGAAAGCAATTTTATTCGTTGGACTAAAATGTGAAAAATTTTCTTAGATTTTCGAATCTTTATGTGTTAAGTTGGTTACTTTGGTTAGCTCGAAATCATTCTAAAGTTAATATACAATATTAGTTTTCATGGTATTATATTTATCTTCATAGTTAGCCGTGTTATTTTTATAGCTAAATAAAAACAGAAATAGAATATAGATATCCTATTTTGCAACAGCATAGCGCAATTTTTCTTCTATTTCTAGCTCTAAACCGTAAAGATAAACTTGTCCTAATTCATTAAGCGATAATCACAGTCATAAAAAAGCTGAAACAACACGCTAGACAAAGTTTTCTCCTTCGATGGTATCTCACTGTTTATCATCGTTCTCTGTGTCTGTAATAAATAGATTCAGACATACACCATTATGTGCATGTATAGCCTTTAACCTTTACTCGATGCTAGGGTAAAGTATCAATTTACTTTTCCTTCAAACGTCACCCAGAGAATATAAAATGAAGTATCTACATTTACCCATTATGCCAACTAGTCTTCAACGATCGTTAACATGGCTTAAGAACACCTTACTCTTGAAAATAAATCTTCCCTTGTCCGATTATAGTTATTTTACTTCTCTTTTCTATATTTGAGTGCATTAATTGAGAGATTTAACAAAGAAATGATATAAGCGAACAGATTTTTTTGGAACAGCGGAAAAATTTGTATACTTCTCATTACTTCATTCACGAAATTACGATTAACAATACGAATTATGCTGTTACACGAGAAAAATTGAGAAAATAAATTGCCGATGAGAATATTAAAAGAAAGCGAAGATACTTGAATTGAATCTAACTTCGAATTTAATTGAAAATCGGTTTCTTTAGAATTCAAAAATCCAAGGGAAAAACGTACAGGCGATACAATTTTTAACTTGAGATAAATTCTCTAGATACCTAAACATAGATACTAGAATAATCTAAAAATAAAAAATCTACATATCTTGGACACTGCCATACGCACTTATAAATCTTTAAAAACTCAGAACAAAATCCTCTAAATAAGCATAGATATCACATATTAACATTTCCCCCTATTTATCTCTTCTTACAAAAAGATATAGATGTAGCATTTTTTCTTGACAGAATTCTTTATTAATAGTGCATTTCTCCAATAACCAGAGATTAAAACTACAGATACTTTCGTTTCCTCAACACGCTCACAGAATAGTCACGATTTCTAAAAAGAAAGATAAGAGACGAAACGGGACGAAAAACAAGCTTCCCTAACAGAGAGAAGTCCCTAAAAAAGGCTCGGTGGCTGACCACGGCTAATCTTCTCGCGCCCCATAATTAATTACGCGTTATCTGGAACAGGTCTCGATTACGGCGTGTGTCTTAACGGGACAATGGTGAACGGGGTCCCCGATAATGGGCCAGATAGCGTGTCCTTATTAGGAAAAATTTAAGGTTCGAGCAGCGTGTTTACGAGCTGGCCCGGCGTTCGGCCCGCGCCAACGACAGAAACCGAGCCATATTTCTCCATGAAATTTAACGAACCTCTGGCGCAATGGGACACCATTAAAAAATTCCTCAGCGTCATATGCCATCGTGCACGCAACTCCGATAAACGCCGCCGGGCGAACGCAGGCTGACTACAGAGTAAACGAACAGGAATGATAATATTACCAGACGTTTCACGCAAGCACCTTTACAAAAGTGCCATCGGTGAAAAAAACTAATTTATTGGACGTGTAGCATAATTGTAAGCAGGACCGATTTATGAGGCCGTGTACGCGTGTCCCGTTCGATACCTTGCACATCGGACACGCTGCGTGAAAGAGCTCCCGCTACGAAGTTTCGCGATAATTTTCTGTTTTGATATCCATGTTTTGATTCTCGTCCCTTTTCTTTTGTTACTAGCGAAGGAAAGTGGAAATTGTTTATGGGTAATAATGGGAACTTCCATAGGATAGTAAGAACAGCACGTTTGGAGTTATAGTCAGAAACGCGGAGAATTTTAGTTTAGCGCTTTGACAAATTTTGGTTCAATGACGTGATTATTACTTGCTACAAAAGATGTCTATTATTTGTTAATCGATAATTTTTCTTAAAATTGTAAGACAATCGCGAAATTCTAGGTGTTATTGATACTGTACTTAGATTTTTAAGAAAAGTATACAAAATTTAATTTTGCTCGCGATTGATCCTATATCTAAAGATTCGAAATATGTCGACCAATATCAGGAAAAGGCAAGAACACTGTTTCTTGTATAAAATAGTTTCTTCTCTATAGATTCACCATTTTTCTGTGAATACTATTTCTCTTCTTACTATTGTCATTAAAGCTTCAAAGAAAATATGTTGAAAAAGATAAGAAAAATATTTCTTATACCAAATAGTTTCTCTATAAATCCATTATTCCGCTATAAATATCAATAACCTTCTTCGATAATGAAGAGATAAAGATACACCTGTATTATGACAGGATATAATATTTCTTAAAATATTCATGAAAATTATTATTTTAGATCTCCCTCGATATAAACGAAGAACGTAAATTTTCGTAACATAGTCGGACGGACGTTTCAATTATTTAAGCTGACAACGAGCGCACTCGGCCGAAAGAGTTGAGAAACTCGAAAGTGCATTTCGTGCACGTAACGAACTTAAATAGACGGATCGTGTGCACCGGTTGGCCCGCGAGTATTATCAGATCAATAATTGCCAAGGAGGGCCGAACTTGCCGAACTTCGGGCCGCGTTTCAAGCTAATTCCTGCCTATCAGACCCGTGTCTGTCACCCGTAGCCTTCTTGGAAGGAAAAAACGAGAAGTTGGTTTCGCGTCACGGGGGAAAATACGGTTGCCACGTACCTAGGTTGAGACGAACCTCGGGAATTAAAATCATGAAAAATAAAGATTCCAGATGGATTGAAAAGACACGTTTAAATAGCGAAGCTATATAAAATATTTAAAGTTCGAGTGAAAAAGTCGAGAAATTTGAAGAGTATAAGGGAATCATCAAAGCTGCAAAACCAGTGTAGCTTGTACGTAACCAAAATTCATGTTAAAAATTTTCTACAGACATATTTCGACATATATTTCCATAAATTGTATATATCAATTAAAAAACGATGATATCAAACCCATATAAGGTTATTCTTTAAGAAGAAAAGCACGCAATATTTTAAATTTATGAAACATTAATTTCCTATCTTACGATGAGCTTCAGATAACGTACATTCACTATAGCTCCATTACTACATATATTATTTCATCCTCTGTGCATCGTGCCGAGTACATTACAAACATTAAATGAATATTTTGTACATTCTTATATACTATATACATTCTATATAATTTTACACGTTTCAATATTCCACGTTCGCATAAACGCAGTCTATTCGTTATACTTACGCGTAAATAAGAAGCGAAGAAAAAAAAAACGAATATTTCGTAAATGAAATAACTACTACAAGTCGGCGACTTATTATCCAGAAGGAAATTCTTCGCGAAGTTAAATTATAATCTCCATTCGAACCACCGAAGCTTATTGACTATACATTGAACAAAAACTCGAAGTACCCTACGTCGATGAATATGAAGGTATAATCTCTCAGCGAAAAAATACTGGCAAGGCGCAACACAATGGTACGAAAAAACGACCTCCCGCGTTAAAGGGGTTAAAAGGGACGAGCAGCACGTATTTCTACGATCGTGCCGGGCAACAGGAGGAGCAAAATCGACGACGTTTCGCGCATAATTAAGCAGTTCTTGCGGGCGTATTTCAGGGCCGCGGTGACGTCTCTATCCCATGCGGCTCGCTCATATCGCGGCGTTTACTCGGATTTACATCGCGCATACATATGTATGGAAGAAACTACGATTTGTATCGTCACGTTGGCCAATTAAGGGGCCGGGGTCGTTAACGAAGAGAATAATTAGAAAGCGTTGGCAAGCCGACCGGTGCGGTGGACGACGTGGTGCACGTCCACCTCGCTTTTCAGCTTCTTTTTACTTTCTCGGCTTGGCTTGGCATCGCCGCGAGCCACGTTGGTACATGAAAGAAAGAAAGGAAGAAAAAATCGTAGAGGAAACGAGCGAGAAATGGGAGGGGGAGGGGAAATAAGAATGAAACGAAAAATTCGCGCTCAGGTTCTATAGGTGGTGTAAAGACACGGGGAATTAATATGTCTACCACGTGTATTTGCATTCGAAATGCCTGAATATGAAATGGACGCGCCTCCAGGCGGTCATGGAATATCCGAGAAACGGGCAATTAAAAGGGGGTAATTGGATAGATTCCTTTTCGTAGGACCACCCAGTGCATATGTGTATTATCCGCCGTTTCTTCCCGCGAGTATAAACTGTTATAGATGTTTGAATGCTTCACAAAACAAATTAATTGTAATACAATGTACACCTGCGATCTTATCTGGGCAACTATATGCAGTTGACACACTTTGATGAAAATAATGGATAATATTAAGTAGCGTAAATATAATACCAATAATTCAAGATCAATGAAAATTGATTTTGCAGAAACAACTGAGTCGAGTGACTTTAAATGGGTTTGCTCACTGCTGGGATCTTCGAACGATTAAAATGTTCATCCATGCTCTTTACAGAAATTTTGTGAAATGCTATACGTTCAATAATGTTCAATAATAAAACTGACTTTTGTTATTATCGAACCTTATAGGAATATTTTGCTACGTGACAAGCATTTTGTCTTTAGATTTCTGAGTGTTCGAATTATAAGTCGGATTAAAAAGAATCTTTTAGATACAGAAGGACTCATCGGGTAATGCAACTAGTCATATTTAAATAATAACTATATATAGTAACAATGGGTAATTTAATATTACTGGCATGACAACTCCAACTCGACAAGAGGATAGTGAAAATTATTTCTAATTATTAATTCGTCATTGATAATCTGTATTCTTTGGTACCACTCGCATACTGTTATTACAAATCGATCAAAGTGTCCGGACACTTATGCTCAATACTGCTTGAGAATTACTAAATATCTAGAAAGGCAGTTCTTTATGAATTACGTATAATTTGGTTCGATTGGTGATGAAAGATATGTACGAATTGTAGCGACGAGTTTATTATAATATTTTAGAAGGGTAGGAAATTGTTACTTCAGAGTCTGCTTTACGAGTTATTTCTTTGTTCAGACTGCCGGAGATTTTAATTTTGATTGGTTCGCGCCGCGATGGTTAATTACTTCCTCGAGAAGGATTTTAATTAGTTATGGACCTCTTTCGACGGATACAATTTCATAGTTTCTTCCCTTCGAATCTAATCAGAATCTAATTTACCCAGTCTATTACATCCCCTGACATCAAACTGTGATTTTCTAACAAACGCCAGTTGCTTGACTGATTAATATCACTTTTTACGCGTCTCCAAGCTCATTTATAGTTTTACGTTATAAAATGATTAACTATATGCGAAGAACGTGTTATGTAAAACATATTACAATATATATAAAACTACGAAGGACATGTTATATAAGATATACCAAGTTTTTCGCTTCTTGCTTATTATTCGAACAGTATCAAAAAACATCGCGAACAACAAACCTACAGCAGAAAAATTGTGCGCAGTGTCGCGTGAATAACAATCAAAATCCTTTGATTTGTCCGAGCAGATTCTCTGAATAAATCACTCTAAATCATGCTTCTTACCTGTGATCGGGAAAAATTACCCGTCGTTAATTTTCACCTAGGTCTTTCAAACCTACCGTCAACTATTGTAAAATGAAATTGCGATACAATTGCATTTCTTCTCCACAAAATCCACCGTCAGATATACACACGTATACTACCATTTTTAAGCATACGGAGATTCGAGACGATTTTAATTAATGATCCATGAATTTTAGCGAAACAATAATAAATGAGAAGTTAAATACACAGAATTTAGAGAGATGTTAATTTTTAAATATTATTGCTGATATTAATCACCATAGTCCGTCATTTCTAACTTTAACAAAACGTGCCGAGGATAATCAAAAGCCAAAATACCATATTATCTGACGCATAGAGACGCAATTTTTTGCATTAATAAACAGCTTTAATAAACGTTGTACTCGTCCTGAATTTTGTAATTTCATAATTAAATCACGTTCTATTCAAAATAACTTGCGTTCACATAATTTTGAGCGGTACTGTACACACAATGGATTTTTCTGCTCCAAATACTAAAATACCATCGATCAGATTCACGACTGTTGCTCGACTACACGCGACTTTACAAAAAAAAAAAAAAGCCAGCATGCACGGCGAATTAATCGTCTCGATGGTCGATTCGCGGGCCGGGGATCGGATTTGTTGTTTTCACCGGTGGTGCAGATTTTTTTCCCTGCCGGAGACACGTTCGCGAATTAATGGTGATGGTAGTAGTGGAGTGGCGGTAGCGGGGAGGGAATCAAGCGAGGGGAAAAAATTTGATAAACCGCGCCTCTGCGGTGGCTTTTTTTCCCTCTACTCTCTGCCTCTCTCTGTAAACCGGCCAGTTGATATTTGCCATGAAAATCGTTCCGCATGTCGGCAAACAGAACGCCACCATGCGTTGAATCGCCTGAAAATATATTCCGATTGGTCGATCGGTGTTTCCCGAAATCGCGACCCGATAAAGAGCAGCGGTGGAACGAAAACGACGAGGGGAGAGGAAAAGAACAAAACAGAAAAAAAGAAAAATATGCGAACACCGACACGATTTTCGGAGGCTGTAAAAAACACGTGTTTGCACGAGGAGCCGCGGTTGGGCCCCGATCAGATGGCTACAGGACTGATTTGCATGCGACCTTTGCCTCCAGGTGTTCCAGAATTTACATACGAAAGGGTGGCGCTCACAGATTTCTCCCCCTCCTGGATCCCAATTTCTTTCTCTTTCTCTCTTCTCCGTTTCTCTTCTCTCGTTTCGTCTCCCTCTGTACCTCTATCTTCCGCTTTCATTCTCGCATTCTCTCTCTTGTTCCCTCCACGACGGCTCTGTTCAACCCCCGGTGTACGCATTTATGGGTTACTGGCTCAGCGTGTCGCGTCGTTAACTCGCCGTTAAATTTTCGTTAACGTCGCTCTTTAACCGGTAAGCATTCGCCGGCTGGATGGAAATTACGATCGACGGAAATTAATAGCAAGTTTCGTACAATGTTTCCACGTCGATGTTCATTATACATGTAGAGTAAAAAGTAAATTTGCGTTGATGTTTTTACATGTGGAACATTATGCAAGTAATGTTCTCGATGATATAGTTGGACGAGACTGTATTTGCCAAGTCACTGATATTTAACACAATGCTGCATATAAAATGGAAATTCTTTCGCATTAAATGCACTAAAGATGTCCGATTCGATAGAATTATATTTGATCAACTATCGAAAGTCGATTATAATACTGGCAGCCACTTGATGTTCAAAGATATTCAATTTGTGGAGATGACACTTCTCCGTAATCGATTACTCGTTGAATTTAGTTTCCGTCAAACATACGATTGAAGAGAGCTTCGAACATTTCTACGATATTTGTTGTAGCAGTGTGTGACTCCGTACACAAGAGCACAGAAGCTTCAGTTACTCGAAGAAAAAGAAAAAATACTCAAGAGCCGCGGTAAATTTACACAAGCAAATTTGATCTATCAAGCGAACTACCTTGCTTCGAAGCAAATAACTTCTCATCGATATTCATATTTCGATTGAATTTCAAGAATTCAAGTTACATAAAGAAAGAAGAAAACAAAGCTATTAGATGTAAAATATATTCGTGACAAACCGGCTGAGGCAATATTTTTTATCGAAAATGATCCAACTGTAACCAGTCGCAAAAAAATTCCTGCTCTCGGCTGAAACGAAGAAAACATACGCCGACGTAGGCGGATTCCGCGAATAGTTCGCGAGCGGAACGACGATTGAACGACTGAAAGGCCGTTATAAATTCAATCACGCGCACGCCGGGCCAGAAACGAGCAAACTGAAAAGAGTCCCATGCAATTACTTGTGATTACGGATCGGTATCGCGCGCGATCGAGGCCGCGGCGAATATCGTTCGCGTGGCACGTAACGAGCGTTTCCACGCGAGCCATTGATTTATTTATCTCGGAACGCGAGCGTAGATCGTGTTTATCGTTCAAGATTATCCATCTCACGTCGAGGCGGAAACCGTTTCCAGCTAATCGCATTATTGTTTTGTGGACATGTCGAGTGTTACTACGTTACTCAAACAACAGACGTGTAACAAAAAAAAAAAAAAGAAAGAACTTTGAAGAATTAGATTCTTTAAGAGTGAAAGTTCTTTAAAATTCTATTAGATCCTAGAAGAGTGACATTGATTTACCTTGTTTATCGCCTTCTTATTTTTTTTTTTTTTTTTATCAAAGCGCCCGATTCTCGGAATATCGAGTCGCGATTTTTTCCGCCGCTCGTCCCGGGAGTCCGATTGCACAGTGCCACAAGTAAATGACAGTCTTGTCACGAGACGGTTTGTTTTTCTTTAAATTGTCGTTTTCTTGCCGACTGACAATGAGGTAGTTGCAGTTCTTCGAAATGCACATTAATCGCGTGCAAGCATGCTCCGATTTCTTGCCTCTACTTTCTAATTTACTTTTTCAATCTGCAACTGGTTATTCGATGTATCGGAAAATTATATAGGCAAGTTTAATGTGTACACTTGCGCGTCTCGTAAATTCTCCTTTTTCTGAATATGGAATTCGCGATACAAGAGTATAGAGTACTTATTAGATACGTGAATGAATGTTTGATTATAGTGGATAAATAATTGTTTTAAAAGTGCAGGTATGGATAATGACGATTCTTTCTAATGAATCACAGCGAACAAATTTAGGAATGAAGGCGGAAATAATATAGCAGTTAAGTCTGAAACAATACCGATTTCGACTACTGTCGCTCTAACTTCATGGAAGTTGTAAGAAGGATTTTTCTATTTGGCGTGATATTACAATGTCTAATCGTGAAACGGGCTATCCACTAATTCAACAAGAATATTGAAAATATCGTTATAAACTGGTAGCTCGACGAACTTCTCATGCGTCTATAAAGAAATAATCGTTTTTCTTTTTATCGTCCTGATTCGCGAGGTCACAAGATCTCAATGCAAAATTCCTTTACATCAGCTCTATTCATACTCCCTCATCGATAAGAAAATATTTTCTTCCGAACAACAAGATCAGCAGCTGCAGAATTCCGCTTATCGCGGTCCTCCTTTCTCCTCCTTCTCAGAATCATCCGATCAACTCAATCTTCCATACATATAGGAATCAGATTTTCATAATTAGACTATGAATATTTATATGTTTGTGAAACATTTCGATTCTTTTTCTGTACAAAAAAGAAAAGAAAGAAATAAACGCACAGAACAACATGTTGTAAATTCGCAGTAAAGTACTCGCTAGAATATCGAAAGACAAAAAATTCCTATTTATATTTCATTTGTCAGTTGCGCTTATAAAAATCCAACTAGCGGAAACACTGGTAAACTATTCGCAATATATCCTCGAGCTAAATAATAATAACAAATATAATTATTCAGACTGGTTAAAACTCTATGCAATACACATATATATATATATCTTCTTATCAAAAACATGAAAAGTTTATAGTGAACCGAACCAATTCATAGAACGCTATCTATGTACATATAAATGTGTCATGTGATTTTTGTCAGTTCAGTTTACCCCCATCCTTTCCCCTCTTCCGTTCCCAGCTAATCACTTAATCTGCCCCGGAACCTCCCCGGTGTCATTGCGCCTACGCGCGCGTATGATGGCGTGCGTGTGTATGCGTGTTCCGCGATGATGAAGGAGAGGGCCGGCCGGCAGCCATCTTGGCTGACGTCAACTCATGCCGAGCACGCAACCGCGAAACACCGACTTCCTCGTTGCGATAGCGCCTTACTTTTTTATTGCTGCCTCTCTTTTCCTCTTCCCGACCTTCTCTGTTCCGCCACTTCTTTTACGTCCCCTCCGTCTACACACTATGAGGTGTGCTCGTATGTATCGCGTACGTACACGTGTTTAGGTTGCGAAACGAAGCGAAACACCCCTCCCGCGATATCTAAAATGGCGGAATTTAATGGACAAACGCTCGGCCGCTATTCGCCAGTCGCTATGAAAATTAAGGTAGGCGGCGGTGGCGGCTGATCTTTATCGCGGTTCGTTCGGTTTCCCCGTCGTGAAAACGGTGAGAAAATCGCGCGCTCCTCGCGTCACTGAGGATCCGCCGCACCTGTTCGACGAGGAAAAACGGTACCGAACAATCTAGTTCCTTGATGTTATTGGAACTCTTCGTATTGGTCTTTGCACGGTATCACGTTTTAATCGTCGAGTTTTTGGTATCATCGGAAAATAGACAATGATAGTTTGTGTGAAGCAATTAGCACTAACGGTTTCGGTCTTTTAATATTAATTTCTCAATGATTCCAGTATCGTTAGATCGTAGACGATTTTAATAATTTGAGTTAAACTTTAGTTAGGACGTTTGATTTTAGGATATTTAATCTTAACTTGCTTTGTATATTTTAAGGAACAAATGTTATTGTTGAGGTTATCGATGAGGTAACATACAGAACATAAATTAAAATGAAATTAAAATCGAAAGCAAATTCAATTTATTGTTAATGAAAGCTTTGTGGAGTATCTATGAGCTTACAGTACTAATAGGAGAGTTAAATCGAGGGTTAAATACGGTTGACTAATAATTTGTTTAATGTACCGTGTAATATTTGCTACGTAGCATTCGCTAAAATGAGCACTTTCTACTGTAAACTGCGAGCACGTGGTGTCTGGATAGGGACGGCTGAAACCACTTTTAATTCCATCTACTTGTTATTCCTCGCTGAAATCTATATCACTTCGTGTGTTACTATTTTATCAATTTGATTCAATCCTACATCACCTTTATTTTTACATATTATGTTCTAATATCGTCTATCGGTATCTTTAATCACATAAACAAGAGTCAACTCGGTTCGTCCTAATCGACGATCTATGATCAATTTTTGATTATGTAAGAATTACACGCTCGTAGTGAAATATCCACGATATTAAGAAACATTGCAACTTTATTTACGATAATATAATTCCTTCTTTTTCTTTCCAAACCATATCGTAATTCATCTTAATCCGGAATGAAGAAAACGGATGATCTATCGACAAATACTTCCGTAATATCGGAGAACTTTCCTAAGAGCTACACTGTCTTGCCTGTTCTAATATCGCTGCAAACCAGATGTTTATGATTCGTTGGTCAGCTTGTTTGTTAGTCGTGCTAACCAGAGATGATCCAGGTACATACATGTCGAACGAACAATGTGCAGAATCTGGAAGTTGTCTACGTACAGGAAAATGTAGATATGAAGTTGTTTCAGTAAACCGTGCTCCAAATACAATGAAGATTTTTTAAAATTTTATTCCAATTTTTAACGCGTCGTACTCATAAATTCCCTAACAAATCGATATCTTACTATTGCGTTGATTAGTTATCATTTTTAGATATATGCAGCTGGTCGAAATTTCCTTCGTTAGGAATTTCATCGTTTGTAATATCTTAAAACTCGCAGACAAATTGTTTAAGTTTCATTTTCGCTCTTATACTTTATCTTTAATTATATTAAAATTGTTACATTCGTAAGCAAGACGATATCCTATATTAAGTTCTTAATTAAAGGGTTGTAAACGAGAGGACAACATTCCAAAAAAGTAGAAAGTAGCGTTCAAATTAATTCGCAGGATAGAAATACGCGATCCAAGCATTTCGGATGTGTGGAAATTAAAATTCCTTAATAACAATCAACGAATAAGCTCAAACCGTATATTATTACAGATTCCTTTAATTAAGAGCCATAACATTCCAATAAAGTCAATGCGAACGCACACATTAAAGCACCTGAAATAAAAATGCGAAATATAGAAAATAAAAGTTCCAAAAGTAGAAATGCGGAACCCTTAGCATCTCAGATATATATCGCTGTAAAATTGAAAAGGTTGACAGATTCAATGAACTTGCATCGTTCGACGATCCTTCGATTTGTACCGTGAAGAACCAGTTTTAAAATAGCGAAAAGGATAAGAGGGTGGAAGTAGTGAAGTAAGAAGAAGTAAAAAGACTTGCCACAGCGGCCGCTGTCGTTGACTCCGATAAAAATTGTCTTTTTTGTAAAAACATCACGATTTATTACGGCGCCTACTGCTCGTCACCGATCGAAAACCTGCTCCGGCAAAAAGCGAATGAAAAACGAGATCAATAGCCGGCCACGTCTCGCTAATCCGGAGTGAGCTCGCGTTTCGTTTTCTTCTTTCGGATGATCACGCCGGCGAGTGGTCGGTTAACGCGCGAAATGGAACGGGTAAACTGTTCTGGACGTTGCTGCACCTTTTCCAGCTGAATATTAATTTTTTATACAATCGTTGGATTCGCGTCAATAGTCACGGTAGCAGTGAAATAACGCTGAGACAGCAGAAATTGTATTTTTCGTGATCCTTTGTTTTTACACGTGTACGTACGTTCCAGAAACTTGTAACTGCGTAATATCGGATGATTAAGTTCATCGATGTCTAAATCTTCAGATAATGTTTTAACTTCTTCTAGTTGTCAATTATGTTATTCATTATATGAGAAAATTGATGACAAACTGTTTACTAAGGAACAACATTGCGCAGTTTTCACAAATGTAGAGCTTTAGATTTCTAAAATCAAATAGAATCTTAGTTTCATAATAATATTTCCCGATTTATACGATATTTAATAATGATAATTGTACTTTACAGGGAATCTTAAAATAGCTTCAAGAATACGAATGCACTTGTAAATTAAACTTTCATTGCAAAAAATGCAGCAAATTTAAAAAAAATGTGAATCGAATCTGCTCTATTCAATTTTCTAATACATAGTAGAAATTCAGTTGCACTTTATCTCAAGAACGGAAAATATCCAAGTGTCAGATTTTCATTTTGCATTTGCTACGATTACATTTTATCTCAAATTTCTAATAACGAAACTTGCAAATTAGGATTTATCAGGACTTATAAAACTTCCGCAGGGGAAACAAACGATTTGTACGTCGTGCTCGAATTACTATTATCGTTCTGTCATGCCCTATCGCTGGGATTACTGGTGCTGACTGTTACTTGTCTACTTTATTGCCTACTGTGCCGCCGTGCTAGCACTATAATATGCTAATAGAGGGATGCTAGCCTCCCCCTGTAACGACGTATCCTGTTTACGAGAACCGACCCCACGCGTCCCTTTCGCGTTCGCGAGAACGTTACAAAGATCTTAGGAAGACTCGTATGAGCAGTGGTTAGCATGCTTGTGTATCGACAGGAAATATTTATTACAGGGGATGAAGCCAACGATGTATAAATCGACGAACATTTAGAACGTCATATTTCTCTACAGGTTGGCATTCTACCTATTACTTTGATAATTCATAGCACTTTTAGTGACTGCAAATACCACGCAAGTTTTACTATTACATATTCCTCTTTGTTCTTTGTACTTTCCTCTTACAGATTCCTTGTGATTCTTTCCTTAAATATAAGACTTTTCTATAAATTTCTTTCTTTCCTTAAATCGTTCGCCTCTTACTTAAATAGAAATTTCTCTAGAGATTTCATTGTGCCGAGAGTAATTCGCAATTAGATCATCACCTTGTCGACAACTCTTGCTTTCAATTTACAATGGAAAATAATTGGAAAAAGAAGACCCAGCACCGAAGATAAAAACAAAACTGTGTGACGCAAAAAAAACACAGCGTTGTGAAAAAAAAGTTCATCCTATCGTCTCTGCGCGTGTAACTCTATCGAAGTCGAGCACGGTCGCGTTTAACCGTAGAGCTGTAGCGCCGATCAACCGTATCGACAGAGGAAACAAAGGCCGGGTAGTTGTTCCGCATGCCGGAAAATTTCGGTCCGATCTCCTCGTAGGAAACAGAACGAATCGAAAAAAAACCCCGGTCAGGGAAAAAGGAAGGGGTAAAAACACGGGACAAAATGTAGGAAAAAGAAAGAAGAAAAAATAGGGGTGAAATCAAAAGCGTCTCGCGTTGTTTGCACGCATCCAGGTTAAACGGGGATCGGTCGCGCGCGCACGATCATCCAGGCCGGACGATTGACCGAAGCGGAGCTGGGGGGTGGTTTGGGGCTTGGTTACGGGCGTGGTGCACACGATAAAAATGGCGCTACGCCGGGGCGAGGGTGGCCTCTTTTATTCTCGCATAAATGCCGCGTGTGTGATGCACCCCCAACAGACCGCCCCGGTTTACTCTGCTGAAAAACACCGTTCACCTTTCTCTTTCTTTTCTCTCTTATAGCCCAGTCTCCCCACTCTAGCCACCCCCCGTTCTTCTTTTTTGGTAGCGCGGGAACCCTCGCCCCTGATGCTGTTCTACCCTTCTCGTGATTGGGAGGCACGAGTTTCCCGCTTAACCCTCGAACAGCTTATTATGCGACAGACTCGGGATAGATGGATGGCACGAGAATGGTTTCGGGATTGTCAGAGGGCACGTCGGCGACAGATCGGAAGGTTTTCGAAGGTTTCGAAGGATTGCCGCGTCCAGTGACACCAAAGGATTTCCTTTGTTCAAGCGTAGGGTTGATTTTGGAATTGTAGTTTCGAGAAACAAATCTCTCAATAGCCAAACTGATCAAGTTTCTTGCCGTTATTAATTCCACGTTAGGTAAATATAGAATTAATAACCGACAATCTCTTCGTAAATTTATCTATCGTAAGAGAACAGAACGAACAATCGCGAGTTCCAAGGGAAATTTTAAAAAATAGTGTTCGTAATTGTTAGTTTTCTATGCGTTCCGGCTTGTAAATGATTCAAATAAATAAAACACTATGATCGTATATTAGTAGACGATATAAAGCCGGGGGATTCTATGGTTTAAAACAAAGAACAAGAAAATGAGAATCAAAGTGTAAGAAACTTTTGCCGATATAATTATGATAGTCGAGTCTCCAAACGGTGCTAATAAAATTACAAAATGTTTCGTATAACATACACAACGTGATCATAAAAGGTGTTTATAGGTTTTCGAATGTGAAAAGTGTCTATAAGTGTCTCGTAAATCTATGTACGTGTTACGGACGATGTAACGTTACATGTCAGGTGCAATGTTCTATCGAAGCGGAATTACATCGCATAAAGTATCGATCGGACGAACAATGAACGATTCCGTTGTAGAGTGCCGGACGTGGAATCTGGTGCGGTTTAATCTCGCGTTTCAAAGAGCACTCTTGCCGCTGTCATAACAATAAGTCGAATAGGGGATGCGTAGGAAGGTGCAATCAATAATTAAATAAACGACGAAGGTCGCCTCGAAGCCCGACGATTGATCGCGTGATGGGCCTAATGGGCGAGCGTTATGGGGTTTCGACGTTCGTCAAGCGCACCAGGGGGACCGGAAACTTTCGTTTCTTCTTCGTCTCTGACGAAACTGCGGGTCGTTCCTTGCTCGTGACACGTTTACTTTGGTGTAAGCTGCTTCTTTAACATACTGTCTTATAAGAATTTTTATGAGAGTTTTATATATTTGTGTTTAATGAAAGGGATTTTAGATACATAAATTGGTAGAAATTAAAGAAGCATAGAAAATATCATAAGATTGAATCCCTGGTTGAATGATATTATTACAAAGTTGAGCGATACAAAGATAAATTTTCACATTTATAAATTTGGCATCTATATTCGATTGAAAATTATTATCGATCTGTTACTTGAAACATTTCCCTACTTTTATTTCATGGTTCTACCTTCTTTATATACCCAGAAACGATCTTAATAATTTTTCCCAAACATCAAATATATTCATTTGATGATACAATATGCAATCACTAAAGTATTAACCAAGAGATCAATATTCAAACCAAGAAAAACGACGCACTATATTGCAATTTGCAAAAAAAAAGACAATATTTCTCGTTCAAAAATATTTCATTATTCCGGGAAAAAATCACTAAACTCTGTCATTCGCAACTCATATCCTCTGGACGAATTACAATCCCGCTCATTGCTTTGGGAACGCGCCATTCATCGACGCGAGACAGCTCGCGCTCGTGCGGTCAGTTCGGGTGAAAAAACGAGCGTCGGAATGAAAAAAAATCAGGGTTAGGCAGTCGACGGTGGGTATATAACACGCCCCTAACAATTCCATTTCCGGATGTGATAAACCGTACGATCGCGGCCGCGCAGTAAACCGATCGAACCGGACGTTACAGCGCGACGATCTCGCCCCGAAATTCGGATCGTTTCACGCGACTGTGGCTGACGCATTCGCGCGAACACGCGTGACCTCGCCTCGACAACGATATACCTTTTCTACGTATTCATCCTGTCGATTATCTGTTGCTCTGCATTTTTTTCGACAATTCGATTTCAATAACTGATGTTGGTAAAACATATGTTCTTTCGTAGAAGATAATTGAAGATTTTACTAAATCTTTTTATTTAAGCATGAACGTTCGTTGTGAGGAGTATCTTCTTCAAGAACTATGTTAATAAAATACTACTCTCAAATGGTAAAGTTTGAAACTATAAGTGAAAATAATTGAAATTCCCTGAGTATTCACCATAGTGTTGTAAAGATTGATAACAGAGAACATTGAACATTATATCAAACGAAAGATCATAAATTAACATTCAATTTTTACAAATTACTTTTATATATGCGCTTGTTAATACAATTTAGGAAGAAATTTTTTTAACGATTGGTTTGCTTTCTAATTCCGTTTCTGATCGAAGGAATTACATCACGCATTGGCGAAAAAGGGTGAGATTTGACAAATTTTACAGACTCATTTAAATTTGTTACGGAAAATGAATTTCCAATTGCGATCGTATTATTTCAAAATAACAAGTCAACAGTAAAAAGAGAAATATTTTGGAAGATCATTTTATGACATAATTCTACAAATTTTCTATCACGAGTTACAAACTCTTTACCATCACAACAAACGTGTATTTATAATTTTACAGCAAATATTCCACGGCTACTGTCTCAACAATGTTTCATGCTCAATGTCCTCACTGCAATACTTTTTCCTCTCGCATTTTCTCTACACATACCATCGCTAAAAAGGATAATATTTACTTTCTAAACTATACACACGTTAATGACTACTGTGTCTCGTAATAGTCGTCTATTTACCAATTTCAACTTAAATATTCACAATACAGACGCATATATGTATGTCAAAGGAACACACATTGCAATACCTATAGTTAGAGAAACAGAGATAGAAAAGCAGGAGCGCAGGGGGTGAATAGTCAGAGTATGGGTGAGATGACTATGCAATTGCATTGGCCACACCGTCACGTAGCCACGTTTACGTGGATGCCGGTAGACACGTATAATGGCAGTGCGCGCATCGTCGATAGTTATTGCTTTGTTATTGGACTGCCTGACGCGCAGCCGGCCGGCACCGAATGTTGGATTTCCCTTTATTGGAAATTTCCCGCGTCCCACTTCTGCGATTCCCCGATTTCCCGTCCGCAAATATAACTGGCGAGCCGTCACGCGTGCGATTTCACCCTTCCGCCCTCGCTTTCCCCCTTTCTCCCTCTCGGTTCGCCACCTTTGTCTTCCTCCTCTTTATATCCAATCGCGTCGTGTCCTCTCGATCTAGCTCGGTAAGGGGTGGATATAAGGACAGTTTCGCGGTTTATGGGTGTGAAATAAAATGAAGTTGGATGTTTGGATTATGTTGATTTGGTTACGCGTGATTGATAGTATCGTGAATCTTGGTCTTGGTCTTTTCTGTTTGGAGTTATACTATCTTTAAGTAAATTTCATCTTCCAGGTCTTTTTAGTTGGTGAATTATTTTGATTAATTTGATTAATTAGAAATTTTTTAAATCGAAGCTTTTCACTGATTCGATATGTAGAATTTTTAAAAGTAAAATTGCAGCTGTAGGATGTAATTCTTGTACATCTTGTTACGATACGGGAAAAATTAGTTGTAATTAATATAATATCCTGGCAATCTGAAACAATCAAAAATATCTTCATTCTCATCATCATTTGAAACCGAAAGATATGACGGCCATTTATTTGACGTTCTTCATATTGATACCACAAGCCAGACAAATAACAAGCCATAATATTCCAGCAATCTCAGACAATCAAAAAGGTCTTAATACGCGTCATCGTTTGAAACCAAGAAATCGTCTGAAAGACACGACGATTGAGCAATTCTACTTTACTTATTTCCCTTAAAACTAGGATTTAAATACATTATTTATAATAAAATTAAGTTCACTTCCTAAGCAAACATGCATCTTCTTCATAGACCAAAACGATCGAGAGTTGATTTCCTCCATTTTGTGAAAATCTCCCGACCGATCCAATCACCGATGCAACGAAGAAGAGAGTGGGGTTGCACGTGGCTTAATTGATTTGATTTCGAGGGGTTTTCATCCCACTTTCGCTGTGTACGACTCTGCAGCCCTATATTAACGTGGCCCTTTCCCCCCACTTCATGGTGTTTCCCCCCATAGTTTTCGAAAAGGTCGACGGGGGTTCGAACATCGATAAACTCGGCGACTCACATGCTGAACGATGGCTTCCATCTTGTCATTCTTCCTAACTACGTACAACATTCATCTGGAAGATGTACTGCGCGTTTAAAGTATTTGATATCGTCATAGGAGACTCTGTCATTCGATAATGATAATCGTGTCGCATTTACGGGTGTAGATATCGTTTCGTCATTACGTCATTTAAATAGGATTAAATACGTTCTATTCTGTCAGTGATCTCCGGGATGACCTCTTGGAGATATTAATTAGAAATTGCAACATTAGGACGATTGCAGTGGTTGCTTATTCATTACTACAGTTTTTATGGAAATTTATATGTTTATGAACACGGCTATGTATAATTATGTATTTATGACATTCTCTAAAAATTGTAACGAGAGGCTTATGTCGGATATTTTACCATATTATTCCATATTACGTAGACTATGTATATTTTTGCACATTTAAATTCCTCATAAATGCAGAAAAGTCCACGCTCTATTCGTTATCTAATGATATTTCCGATATCTCTTTCCAAAGATTATCTGTCGGAAATGTCACTTTTATTATTATTATTAACATTGACCATTTATGTTATATTTCGTTGTCGTCTGTTCTATGTAATTTAATAATTCTCAAAAATCAATTTCATTATGCGATTTGCTAATTCCGAGAAATTAATTCTTAAAATGGGAATCTCAATAGCAACAATTTCAAAACAAACAGTAAAATAGTAACAATTCCGAGTAAAAGTAATTCTTGTTCTTGGAAGTGTCAACGATGGATCATATGAAATATTGCACATCGCTCTAAAAAAACTCCAGTTTCCTCGTGTCTTCTAAAAAACGAAGGAAACAATTGCAGATGATTCTTATTAGCATTTGCCTATCTACGCTAATGCGGTTTTTTTGTTTTAATCGTAACTCGTTAGCGGTTCATCGTGGTAATCCTTCGAAAGGGTGAGTCACGATGGCCGGAAGTCGCCAAGGATGATTCACGAATCCGTCTGCTTGCAAAATCAGCACGAAAGCGATTTTTCTTCCGGTGGACTTGGCAAAATTATATCTCGCGGAAATATTCGGTGACATCATCGTACGTATAATTCGCCCTTTCGATTCGCAACACAGCGATTGGTCCTGGTTTCGTCGAATGGAAATCGCCATGCGTTTGCAAGAGCCGCGAAATTTTGCCAGAAGACGCGTTACGCAACCCATGCGAACTTGCGCAACGAAATTCGCGAAATGAAACATCGTTTCCCAACGATCTCGAAATTGAGCGTCCAACTGCGGTTTAAACTTGCATTATTCGCAATTTGTTGCAACAGAAGAGCGTCCGTAATAAATACCGATTTTATGATGCAAGCGGTATCTCTATCTATAAATCAAAATTTCGTCTTGTACTATATTCCCCATAAAAAATACGATTTCTTTCGTAAAATAATATTTCACCGATATTTTAAATTGAGAAATTAAAAGAGAGGAATATTTTTAAATAATAATTATGATTATTTGAAAGAAAACAATCCTTACATTAAAATTAACAAGAAAAATGCACATAAGTATACATATTATCAACATTTTAACGATGGGATGATTTTACCGTGAACAATGATTATGTTCAAATTTTTCAAACGATCAAGATATTGCTACAGAAGCATCAAAATGCATACAGAGTATCTTTCCTATTAATATTTTCACTATTATTTGAAAAATATGATACCTATATCTCATGTTTATACATTGCAAACGATTATCTCACATAGGATGTCACTAATATCTTAAACTATAGAACAATTAACAATCGCATTATCGCAATCAAATTACTCTATAACAACTATATTTAAACGCAATATCAACGATCTGAAATCTTCCAATATCTCACACTTCTGCACATCCTGCAAATCCTCCGATACTCTCAACAAATTTCCCCAATTCCCGTAACTCTTTATAGAGAACCAGAAAGAAAATAACCTCCCCTAAGAACCATCATGCCAATTCATCTACCAAAAGGAAGACACGAAGAACACAGGTTCGCCGTTGGTGTTGCAGCCAGAGTTCACGGAGTAATTTTCAATATCCACCTTATTAGCTCGGAATAATATCTCGTCCCAGGAGCTTCGCCTCTCCCCAGGATTACACGGTGCTCGCTCGTTTCCATCGGCGAACGTGGCTGCCTCTAATACCGCTGCCACTCGAAACGAAATCTTATCCATATTTCGTGACTCGAAACACCGGGGATCGCGGACGACGAACACGCGAGACGGAAGGGGACGAAGATTTCCGCGAGGGCGAGCGGAAACGCGAAGAATCCGCGCGTCGAGGGGAGCTAACGGCTCGGTTTCCTTCGTCCCTTCGACACGAGCCTCTTTCGTTTACGACCACGTAGGCGTTTTTACGCGCGCATCCTCGATTTCGTTCCCGGACCAACCGGGTATTAAAGTTCTGTTTTACGCGTCGACGTAACCCCCCGTCGTCTTCCGTTTTACTCTATTTCATCCTGTCGGCGAATCTCCTCTGTTTAAGGAACGAGTGGGATTCTTAGATACCCTTTGAAGAGTTTCGTCATTTTTCGAGGAAGAACAGCCCCATCGAAAAACCTTGGCTCTCGCTTGCCATGCCGAATATATTCCTCACCACGTCGAGTTCTCTCGACAAGTTTGATTGCCGCGAAGCGTCGGCGGATGTCAGCGTTTGGTTCGGACAAGATGAACGAGCTCCGCTTGAAAAGCGATTCGAATAAGGGGCGTTTCGTATGGGTTCTCTCTCTCTCTCTCTCTCTCTCTTTCTCTCTCGGTTTCGTGCGTCTCTCTTTTTCGGGCCTTCGAAAGAGTGCGAGACTCGAGGGGGTCGTTCCGTTCGTTTGGATAGGATACTCGCTACTCGAGTGGCCTCCGTAATAAATTGGGAATCATTTTTTGAAGGTGACTGGGTGATAGTAGTAGCCATAAGAGGAATCAATTTTTGAGAAAGTTCTAGGTTTTGCAGCTTGCTTCTTGATTAGGTCGATTATAAATGATCGATAAAGAATTAAACATCAGTAGAATATGTTTCGAAGATATTTGTGTTTACAAAAGAAGTCACTATAATTATATTCAACAATAATTGTAGTTTCGCACTAATGACTCTAAGAAGCATCAGATTCATCGATATACGTACGTTCTTTGCAATTCCTAAATTTCATCAGGAGTTTCTAATATCTCGAAACTTAGCTTGAATACGATACACATAATAGATAGAGCATAAAAATTCCTAAGCAATATGTTTTTCATATGACGAATACAAAAAAACAAGCTCGATTATGAAGTCATTTGGAATCATTAAGAAACACGAAGAAATAACATCTAACCCATACGATCTTTCATACTAAATTTCAACGTAAACATAATGAAATAAATTGTAATTTCCAAAAGAAGAATCAAAATTTAAAAAAAAGGAACCCTTTGAAAAACGAACGTCGAAAGTAGGCATTAAAAGATTCTCAAAAGTATTCGTATCTCAATAGTTCAACACAAGACCAGGACAAAACTTGAAGCAGCTATGAAGCACAGCAAGCAGTTAGCATCGAGCTCGTTGTAAAGATCATCGAAAGATTCTCGAGCTACTATTTCTCGGACTGGTTCGTCCCATTTGGCGACTACCCCCGTCCCCCATTCGATATTTCCTCGTCGGTAAAGAGGAAGGATTCAGAGCGCGAGGCTCGTAACGCGGAGCAATTTCGCGGGGCCGAGCACCTTGCTATTCACCTTGAAACCGGTCCACGCCGAAGCTGTTCTTCGTTCAGAGGCCAGGGCCCGGCCGATCGAATCGAATCTTCATGTCCGATCTCTCGTTCACCCGCAAACGAGTTCCACCTCGTGCGCGGATGCGAGAATGATTCGCGAGTACCCGTGTTTACTTGCCGAGTCATCTTCTAAATTGCAGCGTGTTACGGGCCGTGTGTCGATCGTGGATCGATATTGCGATAAAAAGAGGAGAAAAACATTATTGGCCGGCAGCGGCGTTCATCGTGCACCGTTCAAGTAGCCGCGAGCGGGTACCGATGTCTAGCTCTTGGCTTCGCGCTCGTTTCCCCGTTATTGCTGAGCTGCGCAACCGATGCCACCAATAACGCCGATATATCGTAAATTACATTCTAATTAACCGTAAATTTCATCGATGTCCAGGTACCTTTTTACGTGTTCCGCGGAAATTAAGAAATTCTGAAGTTGTTTCGTATTTATTTTGACCATGTACGTTGATAGTTTCTGGCTGAATTGCGTTGGCCTCTTTTTTGGAATTTGATACAGTTCGATGACCTGTTGGTAAGGCTGATATGTTTTTCTTTCTTTTTTAAAAAAAGACAGGCATCGATCTAGTATCTCTTACGTAGTATAGATTGTTCAATCGCAAAAGGTCAATCGAATTAGTAACATGTTCTAATTAACGTTAAATTTATTCAATGTCGAAATATAACATGTTTCTTTGCAACGAAAAAAATTCCACAACAGATTTAAAGTGTTTGACGTATTTGATATAAATTCAAAATTCTGCGAACACGTTATCTAATCTCTGAATTTTTTCTAGAATATATCAAGTATTTATTTGATATCTGCTGAATGACATGACATTTTTAGCGGCTGAATTATGAGTCGAATCATTTCGAATTCATTTTGTATTTCATAGAATAAACGATTCTAACGTTGAATAACTACAATGGTCAACGGCCGATTCTCTTTGAACATAACTCAAAGGAAAGAAAAATAATATTAGAAAAAGAGTGTACACTGTAATTCAAGAATCATATTTCATCTCGTTAATAGAATCAATATTATAATAACAATTTTGAAAACACAACGTTCTAATCCTAAACGTTCTAATCTAAATTTCCTTAACCTGGAAATTCCAACAATACTAACCCCAACCCTTTAACTTTTAGCCAAATACACAAGCTCGCTCTCTCTCTCTCTCTCTCTTGATCTCAATAAATCGGTCCTGTAGAATCTAAAGTTTAGAACCACGTTGTTTGCCAAAATAATTTATCAACGTGATTCGCCTGGAAGGGTCAGAAGGAATCGCGCGGCGAGCAGAGAAAGTGTCACACGAATCTTTATCACGAGTTCGGTAGCGCGCAAATTGGCCGCGCTATCCACGCCACTATCATTTAACATCGTCGTATATTACGAGCAAAGTTTGTTCGCGCGAGCTCGAGGCTCCCCTTTCCTTCCTCATGCTGTTGCACTCGAAAAGTTCGCATCGGTTCGGTCCAGCATCGAAGAGGGAGAAGAAACGTGCAGAGAGGACCTCTCTGTTCGGGAGAGAGGAAGAGATCGGCCAGTCGCGATATATAATGCCGCTGGCATGACAAGGCGAGAGCAATTAGATGTCGCCGGATGCAGCTGCAGGCGATTGCGTCATCAGAGTTACTTTGCAACCTTGATCTCTCCGGAGGGGTCTCCGTTTCCCTGTCCCCCACCTCGAAGTTGCTGGCCTCCCTCTGCCAGGTCTCAGCGGCCACCGCCTCCTCCTTCTTCTTCTTCTCTTTCTTCTTCATCGTTTTCTTCTTCTTTTTCTTCGTCTTCTTCTTCTTCTTCCCATTCTGGCCTCCGTTACATTACAGCCTCCTCGATGACGTTTCTCGCGTTTTCTCGGTTTCTCGGTGAGATACGTTGGCCAACAGTCCGATGGAAGGAGGAAAAGAGTGATGACTGGTTGATAGAACTTAATAATTATCGCTGTGTTTGTTATTTCTAGCGGAAGGACAGTGAGCGTAGTTGTATCCTCAAGTGGGAGGAATAATTGATGAATCGTACAATGTACACACGTGGCGGTTTGGTACATCTAGAACGTAGAATCTTCTCGTCGTTTCAGGTTTTCCTGATAGAAATACCGTCGTATTTTCGCTTACAATTTCGCTTATGCTTGCGTGCGGAATTGCACGTTCAAGCTGTACAATGTTGCTACTGGACGATACTAAACGTGTGGTTATATTTGAAAGCGCAGCTATCACGTTGATGTGTTTGAAATTCCTGCGTTTTGGATGATTTTACTCGATGTCTCATACGCGAGATTAATTTTGTCAGTATGTATATCTTTATTGAAGTTCTAGATGTTTCTTCTTCAATATTTCTGTCCAATTACTTGGCCCGATATTCTCTATACATTTAACGTATCTTTGAGTTAATTTTACAGTTACAGTAACAGTATTAATTTTACAGTTAAGTACACCGACGTGCTTGGAATAGAATATGCTTTGCAACAAATATAGGCCCGAACTTGTTCTTAAAGATAACATGGAAAATGATGAAATTATTCGAAAAAATAATCGGCGTAACGATATAACCAGACCATTTTATTTGTCGGTAATAATCATACAGCTGATGGGTTTTATCTGCTGGTAATTACCTTCGGATAAAAAAGGGGGAACAGTTTCTTTCTTCTAGCATTCCTCTGAAATACATTTTCGTTGTAGGTAAGTTAGAAACAAAGAAAGACACTTGTTTCTTTAAAATCTAAAAACTCTCAAATAACTACTCGTTAGCGAGCATAACTCTTTACTGATTAATGGCACGAAACGAATCGTCTGCTTTTTTTTAACGTCGAAGACGCTATTTTAGAAAGTTGATACGAAACGACCAAGTCCAAGTAGAAGGATTCCATTTTCTCCGACAGTTGCGTGTATTTATTAGAAACACGGCGTGTAAAATAGAATTAACTCGTAAATCTGACAGTCTCATGGCGTGACCCGGAAACGGCCATCCAACTCGTATAATTTAGACGCCTATCACGCCAAGAGTCATTAAACAGTCCTCTAGTAGGAGTTCGAGATAGAAACAGGTGCGATTCTCGCGAGATATCACGAACTTAGACGCGTTCCATCCCTTTCTTATTCTTTTCGTCTTGCTCGATTTTCCATTTAGCTACGAAACGGGACAAAAAAGCGCGACCAAACGAACGAATGACTCGGTTTTTGCCGCGCGCTGATGCTCCTGTGTCGTGATCCCCGCGGCGGAATCGTGGGACTCGTTAAACCGTGCCTTCGCTCAGGTTAATTATCCTTCCAGGCCTTGTATTTACTCTGCCTATGGGATTTTCTTGCCTGTTCGCGAGGAGAAAAAAGAGGAACGCCCACGGGGGGTCAGATTATCCAGGTCCTCTGCTATCTTCCTCCTATCAGACACGAACTTCGCTGATTCTTTTCTGCAACTTCTCCGTCGAAAAAAACTCGACCACCTGTGTAAGTCGTAAAGGATTTCAGGAGCTAAAGTAGTGACCAGAATTGATATACGAATTTATTGTTTCTTTACTTGTTGGTGTTTCAGAATTGAATTTGACTCAAGTCTTCTTGTATCCATTCTGTTGCGTCTGCCACTTTCGGCTTAATCGTATTGAAAAAGAAAAGATCGCTAAGAATTTCCTTAAGTTTGAAGAAGATATAGGAGAGTAATATTGGTTCGTTAAATTTTTCAGTTAGAATGTTAGAAGCCTGTTTGTTCGAGGAAACAAGATTTTAATTGGAACGTAAAAATTCAAAGACTGGAAATAGAAACGCGTTCATAGAATCATCTCTCTCACAGAAAACATCTAAAGATAAAATACGTAATTTTTCCTCGTTAACACTTCCTTTTCGTTTTTTTTTTTTTTTTTATAATTAATATTCGTTCGTGCATCACAAGTGTCACATATAGTATCGTGTTATAAAGAAACGAGAAATTTAAAGACCAAGAGATCGAGACCAAGTAGGCATTCACCAGTCACATATGAACTGGTTGTCTGGTTTGGTTGTCCAGGCTATAATGCTTCAAACTGATGATTGGATTTTTTATAGACTACCTTTGGTGTTTCTTAACACGTTAAGTACGAATCAGTTTATAAAACGTTTAGGTTAATCGGTTGTTAAAAAGTTGGCCCATCAGTCCAGAACTGGAAGATATCACTTAACTGGGTAATAGAATTGGACGATCACGTTCGAAAGCGGCACTCCAAGTCATAAAATTTCGCGTGAGGACTTCAGACGAGCTAAAAGTTCCTGTATATCTAGTCGTTGGCAAAGTCACGTAGGCGTCCACCTAAATAAGGCTACGAAACACTTTCGACGTTAACCGTTCACAATTTGGAATTCATTAAAGACGCAACGTGACTCGATATTTTGAGTAGATGAGTTTCAAATTAACGATTTTAACGCAACAAGCTACGATCTTATCTGAACGAATAAACAACCGAGGAGATTTCTCGAAAAAAGATCTATAAAACAGAACGGTGAATCGAGTAAATAGTGTTCCAAGTTTCAGTCGTATTTTTTAAAATGTTTATAAGCTTCGACATATGGTGGGATCATACGTGTTCCAATTTGACTGCTATCATTTTCAAGGTTAGGCTTCATACGCAGGCTTAAATGAAATTTCAAAATGTTTTATAAATCAGACGTAATATAATCATAAAAATGTTTTATAATAAGTGTTCACATATTTTATGCTACAGGCCTTTTCCGACAGGTTTTCCTATAAATTTCCTTTCATTTCGAGTCCCCATCCCATGGTACTAAATTTTACGACGCTATTATCATTTTTAAAAATCCTCGGTTTCTTTATAGCTGGCGGTTAAGAAAAAACTGGTAGACGGCTCAGCTTGTTCGATGATTTTCAGCAAGCTTTCGTCGTCGAGTCGATTCTGGCGACATAACATAGCTCTCGGAGCAAAGGACGAAGATCAGGGTAGGGGGAGGACGTATGGATGCGGGCGTGCAACACAGTTTTCTTAAGGAAGGAAAAAAAGTTCCCACGGGTCGCGGAGAACTGCGGAAGAGGGATGTGTACCGGTGCACGTGTAGCGTGGCTGCGACAGCTTAAAGCCAATTCACACATGGCCGTCCTTGTTTCGTGATTCTACCGTTTCAGATGCGTGCACGTTACGCGTGTTCCTTCGGTATGCAAGTGCGACTGCTAGACATCTGTTTGACGTGTTTGTTAGGCGATCCACAGCCATTCGTGAAGAGGGTTTCCGAGATGAAACAGAGACCCTCCGATCCTACGAGTCTCTCGAGTGCTTCACGAAATTAGGAACACCGGTGGAAAAATAATTCTTCGGTAGAAAAAGAATTTTTGAGATTTTTCGTTAGGGTTGGTTTCTGTTAATTAAAGTACTGGAGAATAATAATTATAATACAGTGTCATTCCAGAGGATATTTTTAGATTCGAAGCAATAACGAAAATGTAAGTGATAGCAAAAGGATAATTTCCAAAAAGTATCTTCTCATATTTCGTAGGAAAATTGAATTGTTTGTGTGCAGTCCTAATCTTGTTATTGTTTTAGGTTCTAAAACGATCTTTAAAGAATCCTGAAATATTTATTAACGTCTGTATTGCTTTATGCAATCGTTCGTTCAGTCGTATCTTGGAATATCTTCTGTTCACCGAACGCCTTCTTTAGCTAAGCTAAACCATTAACTCTGATTCTTTGTGAAAATTTCTGTTAAAACTCATAAAAGATAAAGAGAAAAGTAACTCAGTATTGATTCGAAGCTCAACGGCGCAAAAATAGAAAATAGCAACTTCCTTCGTAAGAAAACGAAACACGTGTTAATCTGTCGTTGCACAAAGACCATCTATCTACATTTTATTTGACTTGATTGGTACAGCGGAAAGCCATTGCCGCCAGCTGTTTTGAATAATTAATCCAGCAACATCGATCCTCCGATTGCGTTCTTCGATCGAGGAAACAGCGGCGAACAGATTATTTCTGACGTATTCGGGCGAAATTTCGTTTTTAATCAACAGTTTTCTTGTAAACAATGATTTCATGCGAATTGCATTTTTGAAACTGATCAAGATTTTGACAGCAAAAATGTAGAAATAGACTCGGAAGGAAAAATTCCAAGATTTCTCAAGACGTCAAGTTCCATCTTAAAATTGCCTTAAAGTACATCAGTTTCCGTATTCGCCTTCATTTTATCAAGAAAATAATCGAAGCAACTATTTAACGATTGCTCATCTGTGATCTCGCTAGATGCAACACAAAGAAACAAAGAAAATTGTGTGTAAATTACCAGACGTCATTAGTTTTTCTCCACGCCAAATTGATTATCTTTTCGCGGTGATCTTTGAAAAGACCGCCACGAACACGTATTTACAACGATGGTCACGTCGCGCCTCACATGGCGAACTACGAAACGGTTTTATGTAAATTCTAATCGCGCAACAGTGATATCATTCGACTGACTCACTGGCGGCGGTCACGTTGATCGGACTAATGCATTTAAGTGCGAGCAACCGGCGGCCAGTACTATTAATCGTCCGGTAATCGAATCGCTCAATTGACTCGATTTTCCTTTGAACGCTGGATCGTCTATTGTGCACCGCCTCCTCTTCCTCGGGTTCATCAAAGGTGCGCCACGCGATTTATCCCGTCACGATGATATAACGTTCTATCGATATTTACGGATCTATGCACTTCCTCCTTCTTGCTTTTTAAAAGTTTCTTTTCTCATCTTTAAATATATCGTTGTTTCTATTTGCTGAATGGTCAAATGGTTATGTAAAATAAGGGAATTGTGAAATATAAGGATACGATATGTGAGATGTGGAGTTTAGCCGATTGTTTAAGCTGTCTCTGTGACGTTTGTGATATCGTAACGTTTTTTCCTTAAACTTGGAAGATTATTATTATTTATTATTGGAAGACAGGAAGAATAAATATTTACTGTGAGTAGAATTTCATTTTAACGTTCTGAATGCTTTTATCAAAAAATAGCTACAGATATTGTCATATTCTCGAAATTAGCGCTAATGATTCAAAATGCTATTCTTTTACCAATCTTTAATCTCAAGAACCGCCTAATTCAACAACATCCAATTCAAATAAAAATAATATTCATAGCATATATCGTGAGATCTCAATAATCTCGGAACAACATCTAATTCGAAATAACGCTAACTTGTTTCATATTCTCGCAGAGAAGAGCATTAAATCTATAATTAAAAACGCTTGTACACAACTCAAAAAAACATAGACGTAAAAATATCCATCGACCTCTCCTTTCACTTCGCGATCTCAATCAGCGGATACCAAAAGCATCAAAGAAAAACGCGTTTCTTACATCAGTATTTCGATCATTCAACAATATCTAAGAAACTTCCCAAGAAAGACTTTTTACACCGACTGTTCCGTCGTCATTCAGTCCAAAGACCGACGTAAAAAATGAACAAGAAAAATCTATGTTTTTCCCTGCTAGGTAGCAGCACGATCTCGATCACGCTCTCGATCCCGATCACCGGCGATCCACGCCGGCTCTCCTTCCTGTCCCGTCTCCCTTTCCTCGACGTCTTCTTCGTCTTCTTCCTCTCGGACATCGTGTCATTCTTCACCGCCAGGGGCGTTAGTGTCGCCGGTGGACTCGGCAGAAGGAGGGGAAATCAGAGGGCCGTGTGTGTCTTCACCGTCGTGTGTGTTTCTAGCCGGTGCCCCTCGAGACTCTTCAGTGCTTCGCGGGCCTTCGTGGCGAACGGGTTTCACGAAATCGTTCCAAGTCTCATCCAACACGATACTTCTCTTCTTTTTTCCACAAATCAAACTCCAAAGCCGAGAATCCAAAGAGTTTGCGTTGGCCGTTCGAGTGTTTAGGATTCGTCGCTGTTGTTAAGACACGAGCCCGAGTAACGTGTGTCATTTCGTCCAACGATTTTCGTTGCGATCGGGTAGAATCGGTTACTGGCCCTTCAATGGGAATTTATCGGTACACGTTCGCGAGATCCATCGTTGGATCATCGAGGATCAAAAAACATATTGTTCTTCTTGTTCTTCGTCACGCGTACAAGAATAAAATTATAGAAAAAAAGGAGACTCGAACGAAACTTGGAATAAAAGTTTACACAGAAATATTAATTTTCCGAATAGTAGCTTGAATAAATATCGAGACTTTGTAGCAAATCGACGGTTTACTGCGCGATATTTGTGATAATCGGGGCATGCGATTTCCTCCGCGAGGAAGCAAAGGAAGAACTATCGGTGTGATTTAAACAGTGTTTAGTGTGAAACAGTGAGAAAAGTGATGAAAAGTACTCCAGTTGGTGTATGCCGAAGAAGATGAAGAATTCGTCGAAGAGATAGACACAAAGGAGATTATACGAATCTTCAATCGGTACGATATGTACTCATATATGGTAGAGATCCAGCAGCGAGGTATAGAGTTCCTACGTAGTGTTCAGAAAGTAGGAACTTCATACCGTGCTCTTGGACTTGCCGAAAGATCGTCGAGCAAATTGTATAGCCGGCCGAATATCATGTACTTGCTATATATCGTGGTGTCGAGTGAGAGAAATGAACGAAACGATGCGCGGGGGATCGATGATGGAAAAGTACCGGCGGACGTAGTCAGAGGAGACCCGATAAGCACCCGGGGATTTATCAGCGATCGTTCCATCAGACGACCGTTCCAGGATGCTGATTTTGTCGAAGTAAGTCACGTTGCGAGAAACGAGCCCGTCCAGAGAAAACGTAGCCTTTTCCGCGAACAATCGGCTCACGTTGCCAGCTAACATCGCTTGCGTATCCAATCACGCTAATTTTCTTAAGGCAACGATTCATTGCACAGAACGAGTTTCCTGAACAGATCAGATGGACGTTTCGAGGAGTTCAGAATATTTGTTATATTGGTACTTTTCTGCTGTTTTTTTTCTTGCAATTATTAGCCAGAATGATAATTTAGAGCGAACTGATGGAAGATTTAGGACGATCATAGATTAATAATTCGAGTTCGAGTAAATAATTTCGTAATGGTTCTCCCTTTTTCTTTCGATTAAGGATTTCATGAAATTACTGAAAATCGATACTTTCTTCCCTTTTTCTTTTTTTTCTTTTACTTTGAATCGTGGGCTAAAATACTAGCTCAGAGCGAGTTAATGAAATTAGTAAAACGACAGATTTGGAATAACCGAAGTAGATGATGATCGATAGAATTTTTGAAAATTTCTATTTGTTGGTTTGAGAACACTCGATTTTGATAATCTTAACAGGTCGATTTCAATATTATCAGGAAATCTAAAAATGTTGCTTTAAAAAGATATTTTTACTTGAAGAAAGATTTGCATTAGAAACAAAGCAGGTTGAAAAAGGTGCAAAAAAGAAAAAAAAAAATGAGTAAAGAAAAGAGGAGAGAAAAAGGAGGAATTGGTTATACATATTTGTATATCCAAAAATAGTGTGCCGAGGTTCCTCGGTTACCAAGCAAATATGCGATTTCAGGTTTCGTTTTAGACACGAATGGTGGATTTTTCTGTAACCTTCTTAAATAGTCGTTGAACGTATAAATATCTTATTGAAATATTGTTGAAGAAAAGAAATAGTATATTTGGAGCACGAATGGATTTGATTGGTTCGAACGGAATTTCAGAACGCGAGCTATTCTCGTCGAATCGTATGATATGTTAGAAGGTGTAAGAAATCCGTCTGGGGGAATCGAGAAACCGTCACGATTAATAATTACCGATTAATTATCGATTCGTCGCGTCGCCTGACTGTGCACCACATGACCCTGCCTTTTACGCGAGCACCGCGAAATCGAGGCTATCTTGCGCATCGAGCCGATCACTCGCCAGCATTTTCCTTTTTATAAAATTACACGTGCAACTTAGTTTCACTAAATATTCAGATATTTTTCTAAATATTTGTCAAACTATTCTATTTTGGAAGTTCGTTAAATACGTAAAAGAACGAAACGTATGAAAATATAAATAAAAAGAATCGGATATCTCTTTTTGATAGAATAGCAAGAATAATATGCGTATAGAATCTAACTAAAACATATTTAACAAAATCAGAATTTAACAAAAATATTTTGGAAATGCAGTACGATATTGTAAATTGAATTCGAAGGAGAATAAGATTAGAAGGGAGCAGACAAAATTTATATTTCAGAAAGCATAATAAAAACACGCCTTTGTCGGTTAGATGCTCTAAATCTATTGGAAGAATGTTTTACGAAATTCAAGAGCTATGGTAGGAAAATATTTTGGAGTTGGTTATTGGAGAAGTAAATACGGGATGCAAATATTTACGAGACAGATTTCTAGGAAGAGACGTCTGCAGCGTGCAACAATCTCTATGTGTATGGCATTGGGTTTTCAAAACTTTACCGTGAACTACTATGTAATATGTACCAATTCACAATGTCTTATTATTGTATCTCAGATTTTTAATGTCGAAGACAATTTTGTGTGATTATTTTATAAATATACAGAAATGCAATTTTTTTTTTCGTCTAAACAATGGCCCGTTTACAAAAGTAAGACATAAGAATTAAGAAACGAATTAAAAGTAAAGATCGCAGATCACGTTACGCGAGCGAAAGAATTAAAAATATGTAAAAGAATTCACCACTCTGGTAGCAAGAGAGCTTGGTAAAAAATACAAAATTGCCAATCAACCCATTTGTTCTCCATCAAAAGCTAGAAATGGAAGAAGAAAAAGACGAAAAAAGAATTCGCAACAGAGGAGACGAATAAATTGCCGCGAAATCAATATTTCCGCACGAAGAGGCGGCTAACAGATAAACGTATTGACGATTCGCGCGTTCTCGATAAGCCGATATTTTTCTTCGATTAACGATAACACCATCGATCTACCATCCCCCTGGCCAGCTACACTTATCATGTAGTCGAGTCGACCAATATTGACAAACGTCAGATAGAGACCTATCTGACGATTTTGAGTATCCACAGTGACTGGAACAACAAAAATCGCCTTCATCCATCATTTAAAAAAATCAACATGAAAATATAAAAAGAAAATAAAGAAATCTTTTTACCATAGCTTTCTATGTATGTAACTACATATATAAATTGCCTCTACACCTTCTATATTATATATCATGGGGTAGCCGAACAACCATTCGAACCAATATTGGTCCCGATCGATGTTTGCATGCGGTGACAGGATTATGTTTGACTCAGCGAATCAGTGCCACGGCCATTTGTCACCTCGAGATTAAATAGAGAGCCCAACTGTCTTGGAGAAGCGAATGGGGCATGGTACAAGGGTGATTATTAGGCGACCCTACCTCCAGCCCACCCCCATGAGGTTATGTTCGCGCCTTCTTCTCCTTTTTTTTTTCCTCTACGCTAGTTAGCAGCGTTACAACCCCTATGGAGATAAGACATCTCTCGCAGAGAGGATCCTGGTCCCTGGTCGTTGAATTAGCATGCGTCGGTCGCGATGATATTTTTCACGGTGAGACACGTACGGTTTCCTCGACAAATTGTCGCCGTTTATGGGCTCCAGATGGATATTTGCATGAAGGGCGAGTCCGGCCGAGCCGCTTCCCGAGTTCTTCTCTGAACGTAGTACGTCTCTACTTGTCTTATCGAAGTCACCTATGATCGAGAAGGTTTATTTCGGAGACACTGAAATTTCTTCGTAGCGAAATTTTCAAGTTTCGCGTAAGTATTTTTGATGAAGAAAAATAGTGACGCGCGATGGTTAGTTAAATTGACAGTGTGTTTTAAAAATTTGAAGTACAAATACGTGTTCTGTTTGATGGATGTTAACACATGGCTGGTTTATTTCGCGAGCATTGGCACTTCTTTGATAGCGAGACTTTTAAGTTTCGTGAGTATTTTTAATATCATGGGAAATGTTTAATATTGAACGAGTAGAGTATGATATGTGATAATTAAATTTAACGTCGTCTAAAAGTCTTGTAGATTATAGACTAGGTTATAATTAGAAATGTATCCGAACCTTTTTGTTACTTCGTTAAGGTTCATAGGTTTTTTTAGTATTTTGAGATTGAATCACGAAGCAATTTTCGAGGGAAGATAATGAAGATATCGACGAAGAGATTACGACGATGTAGGCACTCATAAAAAATTTTAGTTCAGCCTAGATACGGTAAAGAACTGATAAACTCAAGTATTAACCCAATCCAAAGCACTTTTTACTTTATCTCGTACAGCTGCATTTCTGGTTTTATCCCTATCCCAAGTGGTTCTAAATTATCGGATAGGCTATTTAGATTTTCATCGTTAAACAAGGAACGAAAAAAATAGTTGATTTAATTATGTTTTTATAAATCAAAAAATAAAAATGTATACTTTTTTTTAATATTTAAAAATCTCTTACGAATCATTAGAATTAATTGGTAATAATTTGTTCATTAATTCGCATTACTCTATTCTCCAAAAAGAATGACTTCTGTAAGTAATCAAAAAATGATCAAAAAATCACAAAATTACATACTTTAAATCGTTAACACCGATATCTTTTCCAATGTAAAGAATAGAAATACTAAAAATTATTCCATTCGATTGGAATCACAAATAAATTTCTTCCACTTAAATTACTTTCAGTAGCCTTTCATTCAATCGGATGCTCTATTTTCAATGCTTTATCTTTTTTTCAACATTTTTTTCTTCGCATTTCCACACATGACCCAGCTATTCTCTTTCCATCGCTTCTTTTTATTCGTTTCCTTTTGTTTTTTATTTCGGTTCAGCGTGACATTCGAAACGGTACGACATTTCGAAAGTTTCGATGGCACAGCATCTGCCCGTTTTTCCATGCGTTACGTATGCGAACGGCCCCAGCAAAAATCACGCACGTGAAGGTGGGGTGCATAAATTATAGTGAACGCCATCTTTCTCCCATGGCGTGCCGATTGGACGAACGAAAAAAATATCCATCCCTCGGCCGAAGTGGCTCCTACACACGGGCCACGATTCTCACCCCGAATACGTGAAACTATCGTGGCCGTGCGCGCCATTTTCCTTGCGCGATTTCCACCCCCGTTTTCCGGCCGCGTGCATTTCCCAAATAGCATTGCCGTGCTTCAGTTACTCGAAACATAAACGCGGAAAAAAAGTATATCGAACTGCTTCAAATTGGTTGTCCCAGTTACGTAAATTTTGTTTTTCCAAGAAGAAAAATATTATTTAAATCGTTGACCTTTTAGAATACTCTACGATCATCGAATTTTTATACTTTAACATAGGTCTCATTTTACAAACGTAAAAAGATGTACAACAATCTAAGATGTTTCATGCACACCAATAACAATTTTTTGACATTTCGATAAAACTTCAGATACTGTTTTATCGTTAAAAAGAAATATATTTATGATGCTTTTCATCGTTGGGAAAATAAATTTCGGTCGAAAATGATGGAAAGAAAGCAGCACGGTGAAGTAAATTTTAATCGTGGCAGGTTATTTCCCTATTTTTTATTTCTTTGAATATTTCTTCGAAAATTCTTTATTATTCTCGTATAATAATCTGAATAATTTGTCAGTGGCAATTTTAATTTTATAGAATTTGATTAAAATGGTTGAGCTATTGAAGTGGTTCATCATTTTTCTACTATCAAGTTCTTAAGAAAGAAATTGTGAATAATTCGACACGATTAAAAGTGTATCGACGAACTTGATGGAATAATTTACATCTGTAAGTATCAGAAATACTTAAGAGCATAAAAACACACTAGCTCTATCATTTCCATTAGTGTGTTGGTGTTCGCGTGCTCAAGTACGTACGATTAATCGCCTGCTTTTCTTTTACTTACTCCGATCAATGTTTTTCAAATCATAGGTTATTTAATATTTATTACAGAACTGATAGGTCGACGTTTATCTTAATTTCCTTATAATTAATACTTATTCTTATCAAAACCTATTTAACTGATACGTATAGCAGTAAAGTATGAAATTAACAAAATGAGAATTGTCGATAATATTTTAATCGTTCGAGCGTTTTCAAGCAATATAATTTTCACACGATAAAATTATGTGGAAAAACATAAACAGATAGTTTAACGTTTGGCTGAAGGATTTTGTGAATTGCAAAAATGTTCAAGTGTCGCTAACAACGAAGCGTTTAAAGTTATCCCATGAAATTCGTCGTAATAAAAGCATTTCCGTGAAACGATCTACTTGTTAGCTTGGAAACGGGATCAAAGTTTTATGTATTCTATCGTATCGGTGTATAACTTTTTACGGCGTTGAAGCACCATTATTGAAAACGGTTCTTCGATCCACGTGACTGTCCATTTCGAGGAATTGAAAACAAGGATATCAAAGGACCGGTTATTTCCAGCAAATTTTAAATAATTTCTTTCAAAATTTCTTCTGTTAGAGCTTAACAGTTTAAAATTTGCTAGTATAAAATGTTCTATCCATGTATCTATGTATACTTGTCGTTGTTCATTTATTTCTTAATATTTTACTTGTATCGCTGTGGCGTGAAATCTTGTTATAAATAATTTTTCAATGCTTATTTAATTTATGGATTTTTTCAAATATTAAACCTATTTATTTGTTTAACAGCCGTTCTTTTTACTCGAATAAATGCGTTTGATCAAATAATTTTTATAAAGGAAAATTCAATGGAATGCAATTACATGAAAAATAACAAAATTTAGCCACAAAAATCGATTTATTCAAGTTTGTTAAATATAGAAAATATTATTTTATCGCTATTATATTTCAAATAGAAAGATACTGAAATACACTTCCAGTCTTCACATTGATCAGTTTATACCACTATTTAACATTTGTTTTCGCGATGAAATTCTATTGCAAAATTCAAAACGTTCCATTTCTTTCTAATTCGTTCGTAACTCTCATAAATCTAAATCCGAATCATTATTAACTGAGAAGTTGAAATGAGAGAAAACGTCGGTGAAGATTTTTAATAAAGCAAAAGGCGGATTTCTGTTCATTTTGAGACGTGCATTATTTATCATTTGAACGCTAATGGATTTTCAGCATTAATTACGTTTACATATTTAGAGGAAGAATAAATGGCAAAAAATGTATTGTACAGTATGTACATTTCCATCTTTTTCAATTAAAGTCTAGCTGCGATAGCTCTAAGAATTAAGATAAATTATTTTATCACTTAATACATTTTCTATCGTCATTCACGTCGTCCTTCATTTCTTTGATCACTTATCTATTTATATCTCTGCCGTATCAGCTTCTTAATCCTTTCAGATTTCACACGTGCTTGCAACACTGTACTATAGCATGTTATTAACTAACTAAACTGTGAATTGATAAAACTACTCTTAAATATTGCTTTATCTCTTCTTCGCAAAGACACGCAGGGACTATACAACTTTTACGTTAATGCCTAAGAGAAAACTTCAATCCCAGGAAACGTCTTATTCGTTTCCAACTCGCATATACATAGTTCCTAGTTGATCAGCTTATTTATCAGGTCGGTTAACTCCGCAAAGCAAAAAATGGAGAAAATTGTTGAAATTATATGAAACAAGCATGAATTAAATGTTTCGGCAGTGGAATTTAAAAAGTTTCATAAAGTGGAGTTAATCACTTTGGCCTGTGAATGCCAGTTCTCATAAATCTTAACCAGGCCAATTCCTAATTCCCATGGGTCCCTTTTTCATTGTCTGCGGTACGTAAACTTCGTTTCTTGACCCTTTCAGTCGCGGGACAAGTGTCACGTTCCAGAATGTTGCAACCGTGAGCACCTGGTGCAATTGCACATTCGACGAAAATTGCGTCGCATTGTGTACTTCATGACGCCGGTACGCAGCAGCGTGTCGTAGCAACTTTGGTCATTGAACTTCGCTAGACATGTGGTTCGAGTCTCGCGTGCACAAGGTGTCCAGAAACTCAGGATGCTCGCGCAGAAGGTGCGCGAAGTGCACCCCACAAGACCAATGATGGCCGTAGGATTATTACATCGACGAGATTGAATGTGTATGGACGTCGATGGATGATAGAGAAATGCGTCGGAGAAATGTTTATGAAAAAATGCCCCGAATAAGAACTTGGTTCTATATAGTTAGGTCCCACGAACTATTCTCTGTCTGTCGAAAAGATAACGTTTCCTAGTTATATATTTTCACGATTATTATTAAATATTTAATAGGTTTTTGTAATTGAAAATTTGAAGGAGATTCATATAGTGATGAAAGAATGGCATTGAGAGAGCACGTCGAGAGTATTTCCGAGATTGGATCGTGACAGGAATTTCATAAAGAATATTTTCGTATTAATTTGCTATATCTGCAAGCTCTAGATATAAGAATATGGTTAAAGATAGTTTTCGAGGCTTTTAAACATAAATTTGTACCAGACAATTTTAAGTGGATCCCAAATCACGGAAATTTTATAAATTACGAATGGGAAACTTAGTTTCTAAATGGGAAGGTGTGATAGAATTCTCCATCATTATCTATAATTTATCCTAATCAGCTTGAAACTCGACAACATCTCGATACTGCTTCTCCAAAATTTACTTAACTACTTGATTCAATAAATGTTACGCAACGAGTTGAAACAAACTCGCAGCATATAATTTTTCAGAAGTAGCTATTACATAAAAATTCGAAGCATTTTTCTCGAAGAATAGTAACTTCGATTCTGATAAGAATATACGTTATGATGACTTCGCAGAGACGTAAATTCTTTTAATAAAGAAAAATCACGTTTCAAATGTACGAGCGCAGGTTGGTTCAAGGGGGCGACATCTTGGCGATACTTGCCAGCAAAATCGATTGGAAAAATCAACACGCCATCGAGAGCATCTGAAAATCAAAAGGTTGTGGAGCGAGTGAAACAGCGACCACCTATGTTAAACCCGTTCACATTCCGCGCGTACTTAAAAGCGTCCGATCGATCGTAATAAGGGCCGAAATTTATGGGGACGCGATAAACTCGACGATTTACGGCGCCATCGTCGTTAATAAATAACAAAATCGTCGAGCAGCGCGGCCGTCTGAAAACACAAAAGGCCGGGCCAGCGCGAAGTGTAATTTATAAATATCGCTCGGCCAATTTGTTCGCGTCCCCGAAGCGATAATTTCGCGTACCCGATAACCCGCTCGCATTGTGCGTCGATTCATAACTATCGTCGAGTTCCGTCGTTCGAGATATCGCTGGACACCGTACCTTTCGCTTTCCTTTTTTTCTTTTTTCTTTTATAACGTCTTGCTTTTTTCCCTTCTTCCTCCTCTTCTTCTTCATCTTTTTATTCCTGGCCCTCACTATGGCAACGACACGATGGTCTCAGAAAACTACCATAAGTGGTGATACGTTGTGTCAGACCACCGTGAGGATATGGAAGATAGCGTACATTAAGGATGTCGAGTGTCATCGATGTTCTTTTATTATTTGTCTTGGAATCTTCGTAATTTTCTTTGCTTCTGTTTTGTTTGAGTGAAGGGGTTTCATTGTTGAATTTCTTCGTTTTATACAAGGATCTATAGAATGGGTTTCTGGATGCAGGGATGTAAGAGATACGTTCGTTGTATTAAGAATATCGTTATTAAAAGATACTGCTGCTACTAAATATCGTTATGGTGGCTACTATTAATGAATTAACTAAATTATTTTTCTTTTTATATTATCATTTGTAAAACGTTAAGTTATTGTCATTGTCGAATAGTAGACATTTCATAAATAATAATGTAGGAAAGAAATTTTATTTAATTTTTTACTTTTCATGTTAAACTTGTTACTCTGCTTTAATTTCTATTTGCAGTTTCATTTACAGGGATTAACAAATTTATTTGTTTGAACGTATTCCAACCACATTCGGATTAGCAACGTGTCGAAATATCTGTTCGAACAACGCTAAAACATTTGATACGGATCGCAAAAATCGACAAAATCGTTTCGTTTATTCGTTTGAAACAAACGAGCTCATAACAGTGGAGTATCGCTACGGACCCCAAGCGAGTTTATAACACCCTATGCCGCAATTGACGTAATTGCCAGCACAAGCAAATCAAGTCGCGTCCGCCGTCGTCGCGTGCACGTATTCGAAATCGTTTCAACAGGTCGATGATCTTCCGGTTTCGTTAACAAAAATTCAAAAATATTCAAAGCTTGAAATGACTTGTAATAAAAATACCAAAACTTCATTATTAGCTGCCGCGAATAATCGAAATATTTATGTGATTGCTTCATATGGTTTTAAATACGGGGAAACTGCAACGAAAATCGTTAGAAATATAGATTTAACTTTTGGAAAATGTTAAAGACATTTTCTACTTCGTCTAAATAATTTTTTAATCCGTGAATTGTTTTAAAAGACCCTGTATCAGCTTCGTTCCAAGAATTAAATAAAAAAATTACATTAATAAAAATATCCTCTATTCTATTTAAACAATTTTTTCGCTCATTTATTTTACATTTAGTTTAATTATTCTGAAAGAAATTGGAACGGTTCCGTTCTAAGAATTTTTGAATTTTCAAATCGATAGTTCTTATAAATCCGACGTAATCAATTCGATTAACAAATGGGAAGGTACAGTGAATTAAAAATTATTTCCCTTAAGCGTACAATATTTTTAAGAAACCATGCGTGCTTGAAGTTTTACTTGAAAAAAAAAAAACAATTAACATTAAAAAGCATTAATTCAAATATCATTCAGGACACTATGAAGAATTTTAATTCTATTTTATTTTACGTTCATCAATTTCAAGATAAATTAATATACAAATTTCGATTTTACAATTTTCCTTCTAAATTGAAGTGTATTAACCGTGCTAAATTCGTCTGAATTTCAGCGAACTCGAAACTTCTCTTATTCTACGTTAAATGCGATCCAGTATGAGCGTACATTCGTGAAGTGCATCGTCGCCCCTCGCAGGAAGTCAAAGCGGCTATAGTCACATCGTGGTAATGGAAATCGTAAACATTAATTAGCAGGATGACCCTGGTCTGTGAACGAGAAATGGAATTCTGAACTGCAATACGTGGCTTGTGTGACGTAAATCCATCGATCGTTGATCACAGAGCATTAGATTATACGATATAGAGCACAGTTTACTTTGACAAAGAGAAATATCAAGCAGGAGGATGAATACTACTGATTTATTCCCCTTATGCTTGTCCAATGTGCGAATATATCGGTAATTATTTAGCCGAGACTCGAAATAAGGAATTTTAGTATTTGAAACTTTGTAAGTGATACATGTTTGATAGACGCATTTTTTTTTTTTTTTATTTAATAATTTCAACTCACAATTTGTCCAATTTGGACATTTGGTGAATTTTTTTAGCTGTTTGATTATCGTGTGGGTGGCTACCCCCAGCGGGGTACCATCTTCGTGTTTGTTAGTTTATATCCTTTGTACATAGACGCATTTAATTTACTTTCTTGTATCAATTGGAATTTTGGTAAATAATCCAGATTTATCGATGCTGGTTTTTCCTTTCCGTTTAATTACTCGATAATAATTCAGAATCTGATAAATGCGTTAAATTTATTGAATGAAGTAGGGAATCGAGATTTGTTAATTACTGTTTTATCTTTCCGAGAGTAATAGAAGATAATGCTGAAAGACAGTTTCGATAAAACCTTATATTCCACGATCAATAAATTTGTCACTTAGACAGCAAATTAATAAATGCCGTTGTCAATATTGTAATACTTCATTCATTGTTATCTTATTTTATTATCTTTATCTTTGCGTGTTTTACAAAGTCGATATCGATCCAATAGAATCATGTACTACACAGGCAATAAAAATATTACGTTTAATCGCACACAATATTATACTAAGTACTAATTAGAAGTGGAAAAGTATGAATGTAATCAAACGAGTATTTCAACTCTAAAACCTGTTATTCATTAAATATTCCAGATTAAAAAATTATTCCGACCTGTAATACGCGGCTTTGAAGATTTATTTTTAGCGTCTTAGCTTGAAATTCCTTTTTCATTGCACAAATAACATAAATACGGATGAACTTTAAGAACGATTTAAGAAATCGGTTATTCGACCGTCTCGAACGTTTTCTCAATAATTTAGAAAGCGATTTTAATTCCGGTTGTCGCGATTGTATTTCGGTGATACCAGCCGGGACAGATGCAGCCGGGGTCATCTCTGAATAATCGATCGCAGCCGAAACTGGCAAGAATTTATAACCGACGATCCCTCTTCGTCTCAATAAACTTGTATAATCGTGCAATATGGTTATATATCGATTCGCCATAAAACAGACGACTGCTCCATCCCGGTGAAATACCGCGAAAATAACTCGCCACGTTTCGTTTAACTCTCCGCAGATCGCCGCGATAAAATCGCCTATAAAATTCAACTACCTGTCGCGTTCATGTAAAAAAAAAGGGAGGCAGAAAAAGAAAAAAAAAAAAGAAAAATAGAAACAGAGGAACGGAACGGAAAAAAAGCGTACGCGCGTACAAAACTACGTGACGTGTGTCATACACACAGGTCGATAGGTGTCACGTCACAGTCGATCTGTACTGTGCACACCGTGTTCAGCAAATCGTTATACAATCAGGAAGAAAGTGATTGTTGATGAGTAAAAGAGCGTAAAACGTACGATGCGGTTTTTCCATCTATTGACCGTGTACTACACAGCGTGTAGTTTCTTTTGAAAACGATGAGCTAGAATTTTTTCCGTCTTAAAATATTAACAAAGACGTTTGCATCATACTAATCGTCTGAAAATTAGAGAAATTTGTCGAGAAATTATAGAGGAAGTCTATATTATTTCCAATAGGAGAAGAATGTACATATTGTGTTTGTTAGAATAATACAAATATTTATCATCCCGGCTTTTTACATATTTATGAGAAACTTAAAGATGCATAAGTGCATGGAATACACGCAACAGGCAAAAATAAAAAAAGATAGCCAACAATATGCAAGGCACAAAATGTTAAACGAATTCGTACCTAGACTCTGTTCTTCCAATTGTTTCCGTAAAAAATACGAATTCACATAGATGTCCATAAAATTAGTTATCACCCTTTTAAAGCAATACTAATCGACGCAAACTACCAGCTAACGCAGATCTATGAATGGAATAAAGTTCAGATATCAACAAGTGACTCAGTAGCAAAGAAAGTAGTTTTGCTCTTTACACTCGAATAACGCTATTACGAAACGAAATTACTCAGAAGTAACTGTGCGGCATATTACGCGAACGACTCTTACAAACAGTGGAAATTTCTAAGTTTTGCATGAACATGATACTTCAGATTAAAAGGATTTAGCACGCATTAAATCATTTCGAAAAGCTGCTTTTAACGCACGCTGAAAATAGTTTAAATTGTCATTTCTGATAGTCTGTTTGTACACAACATAAAATGTGTATGGAGTATAAAAAAATGTATGCGACACAAAACTGGTACGGCCTGAAAAAATTCATTGCATACTCCTTTTTACGACTGTTTAAACGCTTTAAACACCAATAGAAAGAAAAAGAAGGAGACGTGTAACTTATCAACCATTCATTGTTAAAGACGAGACGAGGAGAAATATTATCGTTTTCTTGGTCTCGTTGTTTTCGCCTTTAGCTGCATTTAATTGACTCCGCGGTTTAACTGTGCAAATGTTTTGCCGACTGCTGTTGTTTTCGCACTTGCGGTTCGTCGACTCCGCGGCTTTCGTGACGATGCGACGCGACGCGGTGCGGCCAAACGTTTCGTTATTCGACGCGTCGTATTTCCGGGAGAGAATGCTATCTGTCGCGTACATTCGTCCATTTCGTTCCTCGCACTGTTTTTCTTTCTTCAATTTTCGTTTCGTTATTTTTCTTTCAGTTTTTCCCTTTCGTTTTAGTTGCTACTCACACGATAATGCTCTTCGTCACTCGATAAACCTATCGTTGACGCCTTCGTCACTTCCCGCAGTCAGATTCTCCATACCAAATGGTCATTATCAAATTTGAAAACTTCAATTGTGACTTACAGTTTTTCGAATGTAACGTACAAGCTGTCGAATACATTTGAACCTGTTTCGTAACAAAATAGTGACGAATATTTTTAATGATATACAGTTAGGGACAAAAATAAGAGATCAGGTAGTGGGAACAAGTATCAATGAAGTCTCGTTAAATATGGTTTGTTTGCACAAAAATGTAAATATAAATTTCAATTATTTACTAAATAATCTACTGCAGTACTACAAGGATATATAATAAAGCTTACGTAGTATGTGACAGTAGTTTCTTTAAATTTCATTCATATCTATTTGTCTCCGACTGTATTTTAAGATCAATGTTATTCTTCTTTTTAGATCTAATAACGAATTTAGATCTAATAATAAATCATATACTTAATGTCTTAATATAATCTCAGCCGTTGCAGTCTCTAAATAATAATATTTCTTCAAAACGATTTCAATGACTTTAAAGAAATACGAATTTCCATGTCAAAGTCACAAGATGAACAAGATTACAGTCTGAATGATTAAAAACCATGCACTTTCTCACAAACTATTGTCATCTTCGTTAAAGTTTTACTACAATATCAACAATTACTTGCTTCGTTAAATTCATGCGCTATAATTCAATTCCGTGTTCGAAAATATCTAACCGGACGGAAAGAAAGAAAATAAAAAAAAAAAAAGGAATAAAAAATGGAGAATGCAGTGAAACGACATAGCAATTAAATCCGCAAAATATGGTTGAGCGCGAATTATTAAAATCAAAACGGGAGGGGGATGAGCAGGGGAGATAAAATTTTTCAAACGAAACGCTGCTTACAACGCGGGCGCGACCGCGGGAAACCTTCGGGAATAAACGAATATTTATTTCCGGTTCGCCGACTGGCGTTTTAATTTTAATAAATTCAATTAAACATCTTCCACAAACGAACGAATTTCTGTAACGACGTTTTCGCTGCACGTAAATCGTTTCGACGGCTATATTTATTCGAAAGCGTCGCGGAGAGCCGGTATCATTATGAAAATTTATACACCGGCACGAAATGATTTTGCTAAATTGCTTAATTAGTGAACCGTGGTTTTAAAACGAGTCCTTCGGCTACGTCCATATTACGTGTACGGAAATTTTCGGTAATTTCGACTGTCGCAGCCAGAAATGGCCTAATTAAAGATTATCACTCAACTTCGGAACCCCGTGTAAAGGAATTGCAAGCATTATTCAAATTTGTGCGTGTCTTGTGTAAATTTAATATATTTTGTTTATTTAAATAAACGTTAACGCACGATTCGTCTCGATAAAGTTTAATGTATTTTGTGTTTTTATCGAATAGAACATTTGTCGGGGATTTTTCAAAGCTGGTACTTTTAGTGGAGTACCAGTGATTCGATCGATGCCCTCGGCTACTCGTTTGTTTCTGTTGTAATCTGTCTTTCTGTGTGGTCGATGATCATCAAACGTAGATATCAAAGGGGACGGTTCGTTCCGCGATCTATGGCGGAAGATCTTTATCTCCTAGCGGACCATTCTCCCATAGTTATATTCTTCTTATAGACCTGAAGGGTCTTTAGCGGAGACGACTCGAACTTGATGTCAGAGATCGTTGCTATCCTTTATACTTTATGCTGCTGTTATATCTTTCATTTAATATCAGCTTTCACACATTTATTATGTTAACCCTTTTTAAATGTTATTTATGTATTCTCATTCTCGCTTATCAACTCGTCTACATCAATTTAACTGGTTCTTGCTATTCCAATCGCTTTCTTTTTGTAGTTGTTATTCAAACAGTTTTATCTTAGCCTCTGACTATATTATATTCCCCTTTGTTTGCAATAATATTCTTCTTTTAATAATTTCACGTATCTAATATTTCTATCTCTGTAATATTTCACGTAAGAGATGATTTTTTTTTAAATGCCTTATTTCCTACGATTACAAGCTAAATATAAAGTTACATTAATAAACACGAGTTTCTGCTAGCTATTCTCGAACTTCAAAAATCTCTACATATTTCTTTATTTTATTCAGACTTATCGTATTCAGTGTTCTCTTCTTGATAAAAGCGCAATTGCTAAACAATTAATTTGCAATAAATTCTGTTCCAATATTTTTCTGAAATTCATTAAATCATTCAAGGTTATCGTATACACGTAATAATACGTATGATATAAAGGATGTTAGAACGAACGACTCTAAAACTTTAAGGGCTCGTAGTATTCACAAAGGGGAATAAAAATATTTAATCAATATAGGCATTAAAATCAATACTTTCGGTGTAAAATATAATTTTATATCTCTCTGTATGGATACTTGTACACAAAGTTTAGCAAATAATATAACAAATGCTTGAACAACGGATATCTATAATTAATAAATTTTTAAGCAAAGTTATATTACATAGGCTGTTACGGAACAGCAACTAAATATTTTGATTCTAACGAAGGAAAACAAAGATGACGCAAAGAAAACGACGAAACTCTAGTTTTCTTCAATTTCGAAATGGTAGATAGGATATTTTAATTAAGGAGTGCAATATTAAAATCTTAAGTAATTATTTTTTAATATCCTGTATAGAACTTACGTATATACAACATATATACTAACTATAGTAGCTACAAAAGATATTTGTTCATCCATCCTTATCGATCTATTGTATATCGTCGAATGAAACGTTCTTTTTTAGCAAATTCTACATTTCGTCTTCGTAGTATCAATTTTTTTTATAGACAAACGAAGCTCAAGTGTACTCAAAGTGCACAAATAATTTTTGCGACCACTGCATTTACTCTTGTATTTAATGACATGTTTCTTTGCCGCTGGTGCACCATATTCGACAGTTTCTTCTTGTTAAAATCTACGTCATGATAAATGAACTGCCGATGGCCGCTAACCACGCCGGAATGCGGCGACGTCCGCTCGAATAATCACAAGATAATTACTTTCCTGCACACGGTCCGCCCAAACCGCTCAAAAGCCGGATCTCCAGTGTTCCCGCGGGAGTTCCAAGGATTCACGAACGGACGGGCGCGTTAAACCGCAGGAAGGAACGGTCTTTCGCTGGCCCGGATACCTAACTCGCTTAAAACTTCTCTAAGAACAATTCTGTTCGTAACTTTTGCAAAATTAATTTCTTTTATTTCGTTCTTCCTTTACGATTCGTTCGACGTCTTCCTCGTTCTTTGTAACAATGTGTGATTTTGAAATAAAACGCTGATTTTTCTAATAAAATTCCCTATACCATTGAAAGTTTAAATTAAAATAGCTATCATACTATCATAAATAGTACATTATGCTAACTAGGTAAATGGATTGTGGATATTTATGTGTACTAAATTCATAATTTATGAAATATTTTACGTCGAATAATCGTTTAAAGCGAACTTCCGCGCTTTTGGTTGCGAATAACGTTATAAATAATTTCTGTCGTAATTTTTGTACATTTCCACCACCAAAATCGGAGATTTCGTAATAAAGCAAAGAAAATACGGAACGAAATAACAGGAGATTAAATTAAACGGAATAATGGAACGAGCTCGGCGCGAAGTATTGAGAGTTCGAGACCATTTAGATATGAAGTGGCAAGCACGAACATTGTATTACTAATTTAGTATAAACTTCGTGGAAACATTTCATTCCCCATTTTGAATAATCACTCCATTTTCTATTCGTAGAAAGTTAAAAGCAACGTTCTTACCCCCTGTACAATTGAGCTATGATTATTCGCGAAATTTTCCAAGTTATCAAGGTTAATGAATATTCTAGAAAAATTCACTAACAACGAATCTGGTACATGTAAATTTTACCAATTTTAAGTCACCGATTATCTCATTCTCCGTAATAACGTAACATCGTAACATAGAAGTTCATAGTCTACTATCTGTAATTTATCAATTCATTAACGTTATTGCTCGGTAAATTATCGTGCAAGGGTGTCCTAGTATCCTTAAGTCCTATCTCCACTGACAATGAGAAAATAGCAAGAAATTGTTTTCGGATATGCGGTGATAAGAAATGACAAAAAATTCCAAGAAACAGCAACTTATAGAAACATTTTTCCCACTCTGAAGCAACATTATCCGAGGAACATCTGGTTTTTGTTTCAGTTTCAAGCCTATTTGTCGCTAGCAACAGATATACACCATTTATTTCTGTTTGATTACATGTTGCCGGCTGGTTCCTATTTTTCTTATATTTTTACCGCTTCGAATGCAAACAGTCAACAAACGGCAACATTATTTCCTGGTAACGAAAACACGAAGAAACTTTGACAAACGTTCGGCAACAATCGGCGTCTTTTTCAAGAAACACGAAACAGTAACGAAAAGTTTCTCGTTGTTGCTTCGGTGGAAACAGGGCTTTACATTACCAAAAACGCTTAACCCAGTAACAAGCACGGAACCAACCCCAAACATCGTTCAAATTTTCATCCCCAGAAAAGAAACGAATGAATTTATAGAGCGTGTCCATCAGCTCATCGAGAGGCTGGTTGTCTGGCTCCCGCCTTGTCCTGTTCCTGCGCGCCTCTCTGTTTCCTCTTCGTTTCCTCTTCGTCCCTTTCTTCCCCCTTTCCTCCGACACAGGATCCCAGCTTCGGTGATGGCAACAACGGAAAAGGATCCGCGCGCGTATGTGCAGGCGCACGTAACCGAGGACAGCAATATCGGGGGTGGGATTTATGGGGCATGACGGAGATTTACAGCGCTTCTCGCGTCCATGGGCTTCATGGATCGCTGGATCGTAGGGGGACCATGTTCCGCTCGCTTTCGATCGTTCTCGATCTTCTTTTCTGTTGTTGTTGGTACGCTCTCGGTGCGGCCTGTGGCTCGCTCGCTGCACCTGCACCCACGATCGCGCAATCGAGAAACGTCAGATGCGCCCGCGGCCGAATGCGAATCGGATTCGGGTTCAACGAAACGCGTGGGAGGGCCCCGCATGGCAGAACGTGCCGCTGAATCGTAATCGACTCTGTTACATCGATGCAGCGCCAGCCAGACCGGCGTTCTTTGTTCCTCGTACGTGTCGTTTTCGTAAGTATTTTGCTGGAAGAATTTACCAAGATGCTGAAGGCCGTTTTCCTCATCTTGTGGTGTGACATCTATTGCCGTTAAATTTCTGTAGGCTGTAACAGTTCTGGGTCGCAGAGATTGTCATAAAGGACTGGATCTTGGAGAGGTTAAGAAATAAGCATATAATGCTATATGCATATGCATCATTTAAACAAAGGTAGCCTTTTTATAAGGTGCACGAAGACTTCTACCAGTGACTGTATATACGTTATTCAGTACCATTGAGAATTTGTTTATGAATATTTATGAATTGTCCACGTTGGTCTGGCCTTAAACAATGAAGAACTTTTCCTAGTAACAATATATATATCTAGGTACTGGGAATCGATCGAGATAAACAAATTTCATCACGAACGAACATAATCTGCATTTGCTGACCAATAACGGTCGACATTCTAAGACCCTTTCAACGTTTAATATCACATTCCTCACATCGGATTTAAGCAGGAACAATTGGCGAAAGACAAACTTGTCACACAGCTTATAATTCAAATTTTATATTCAAATCTTATAATTCGAATTCGTAATTCAAACAATTAACACGATTAACGCGCTCTATCGTAATAGAACGGATCTTATCAGCGCATTTCAATCAATTTCTTTCAAACGAAATGAAACTCAATCCACAGTTTGCGATTGAAAAACTTGGTTTGGCACAGCACTCGTTCCGTTTCCGAAGTAATCAGACGAGAGAAAAAAGTTAACCGTGCCCCTTCAACGTGGCGATTAATTGGAAAATCATGCGTTTTCTTGGAATTAATGGGAACGAAAGAACGCGCGGCTTCGTACGATAATACAGTTAATTGGCGCAGCTCGAGACGCTTTTATCGAGGGTATTAATTTGGGAGAATCGTAGACAGACGCGAACAACGCCCGTTTCTGGATATTATTCGACGAAAAACCGCAACGGCTAACACTCCGCCCGCCGGTGTTTTTTCTTTTTTTTTTTCTTTCTCCTCTTCTCTTTCCATCGACGCCGATCGATAGCTAATTACGCGTTTACTCGCGTCGAAACGAATCGCCCGCGGACGAAATTAAAATGATTTCAACCTCGCGCCGACAGTTTTTCGGCCATAATAAACGGAAATAACGAATAGTCCGCACCCCGGACGTTGTTCAAATAAAAATGTACGCGTATGCCTGCTGTCTAGCTTAAGCATATCTGTTTTACTAATATGTACGTGACTTCCGTTTCTTCTGGTTTCTCATCTTTACCTAGCTATGTTTAGTAGCTTTCCTATGTTTAATAGATTGAATGTATGTGGATAATGAAAAGATCCTTCGAATTTAGTTTCATACAGAACGGATTAGAGTGATTTGTTTAAAGGAATTCGCTTCGGTGGTTACTTTCTGGTCGAATAAATGAATTTTATTTAAATAGTTGAAAAATAAATTTCTTTAAGCGTCAATGTTTTATTTAGAAAAAAAAAAAAAAACACCCGTTCAATCTGACACGATATGATTTGTTCGATTAAGCGATTGTAGAAAAAAAATGGGAATGAGAGAAATAAGTAGATAGGTATGTATATAACGAGAATGAAATTTGTATGATGTATATGATTCACTGGTATAACATACCGTGAACTCAACTAACTCGATAGTACATACATATTTAATGCTCGAAGAATACAATCTCTCTGTCGAACGAGGCCGCCCCATAAATCAAGCAGCGAGTATTTTCACGATTCGTTGTCCCATCGTTCCGTCAATTCTCCCTCCCGCAGTCTGTTTCGTAAAACCACCCAATCCGGATTTCTCCGTATTTACAAACATTCGCGCGACACGGTCGCAATTCCTGTTCATACAATCCATCATACACTGCGAAGAATTTGTTTCTAGTCTTTTTAACTACACCTCGTCGATCCGCGAATAATTAATCAAATCCTTCCTGAAATTGATTGACAGCTGTACAGTGTGTCAATTAGTAACGTTATTCACTTTCTAAATAAATTATTCATCATCTTTATGGTTTAAAGAAAGAAACGAAAGGCTGACGTCAAAATGATGGTGTTTGATGTACCGTGGTATTTAAATATAAAGGATGTTTCGGCAGCTGCTGATAATTTCACTAATCATTCTATTAATAGTTTTATCAAGTGTTTCCAATAAATTTCTGTTCTGTAATGAAGGTATTTTTAATTTCAGTATAGTTCTTACAACATCTACATATTAGAGAAATATGATCAATATAACTTAAAGGGAAATAAAACAATAACGATAAAGTAATATTTGAATACAATGAATGCTAATAAAAGATTTTTTAAACAGATCTTCACACTGTATTATACATAGATATTTTTTATTCGTATATTACTTTCATATTTAATTTACATAATTTCAATAATTGTTTTCATATTTATATATATATTTGCTACACGAAAGTATGAACGTTATTTTCCAAAAGTTTGTCAAACGTTCAAAAGGTGTATCTTTAACAATGCTTTTTATCTTTTTTCCTCGAGTACTTTCCACGTATTTCCAATGTCTATTTAATATTTATACTCAAATTTGACTTGTTTATCGGAATAGTCCATCAGTCAACCCTCGCTCGAAACTCGTTCGCTCTCTTAATACCAACGAGATCGTTCGAGAAACTGCGATCGAGCGGCAAGGTCGAGCGATTTGAAAGTGGCGGCGCGCGTGCACACTGCACACGTGGACACGCGTCGAGGCAACGCCTCGCGTATATCTGCCCGCGAGGACGGGTTAGACACACACCCGTCGATCCAGTATGTAGATTTGTGCAGGTGTCGCAGCGTTTGCTCGACGTAGTTCTCAATTTTAATCGAGCAAAGGAGGGAAAAGAGAGAACCGCCCGGCTGACACGGCTCGCGCACGCGTATACGCACCGCTTCAAAACCGCCTGACACCGCTCCATTCGTCGATGTTTCTTTGCTTCACTGAGAAAAACTCCACGACGATTCTATCCTAACCTTCTACAATTCTGTATAACTCGATAGTTGTATTCTTATGTATCCATAAAATTCATTTTGTTTCTTTTTTCTCTTCGGTTTATTATCATATTGGCTCGTTAGACGAACATACGTGGTATAATTAGAAGCATATTTTTTCAGATGTCGGTGTGATAGAGAAAGTTTCAAGTAGGACGTTCTGTTTCCTCTATAATTCAGGTAATAGCTTTTTAGATTTTGCAGATGTCTAACGCAATATTATTCGTGTATATTGTTAAAGAATTAAAATAGTTTTTGAAGCGTGACATTCTTCGTGTTAAATATAGTATAATCTCGTTAGATAAAATAAGGACATTCTCATTTTAGGAAATTGTTCGCTTTTAGAGTCAATTTTAGCAGATGTCTCAAATTAGCTGATTTTTTCAAATTTCTATCTTCCTCGATAAACCGGCGCATATATTCTCACGTTGTATCATTGCGTCGTAGTAATCTGCTGCGTATCAAAATTGTGGAGGAAAGACGCGATAAATCATATTTTCATTCTTTTACAGGAAGATTTTACAATTTGATATACTCTCGATAAATATCATATGAAACTTGCTTTCAAATTTCTCTTTGAGATTAAACTTTTCGCCTATCTTCAAAAACTTCGTATTTTGAGAGATCGTCCTCCTTTTGGCTGTGACATGTTAACTTATTGGCTTATTAATATCGACATATTGATTTTCAATAAAAAATTACTAATTTTATCACAAATTTGTTTATACTACTTGTAACAATCTCCTTCTTCTGTCAGAATGAGATATTTTAAGAAGCTATGACCTTTATCGTCGTGAGGAAAGAAAAATGCAGCAAATAAAGAGTTACGGTATTACACGTTAGATTTCGTCCATTGCGAGTTGAATGTTTTAGTCTGCTAATGAGAAACTGAAATTTATTCAAAGATCAATCGCGAGATAGTGGGTCGCTTAACACCTATCAAGCCTCCCATCGTGCCTTAAGGATTGGTTAATTTATGAGAGCGATAAAAGTTGCGTTGCATTAAAAATCTGATAATGGTGTCAGTCTGTAAGAGGTTTCTTTGAATTTTTATATTTAATTCAATTTATTTAAAATGATATAATCATTTTTCTCACATATAACGAGTAATGTATCCATCGTGAAAGAGAGAAAACTATTCTAAACATGGTGAGAATTATTCTTCTAAGATACGAACAATACCTGTTTCCTTAATAACGAAGTAGACCTTATGACAATAATTTACTTCGGTTCAATTTATTGGAGATATAAAGCTTATGAATGGAACGTAACATTTTAAGGAATACAAATCTTTTAAAGAACCCTTGAACCAAAGAATTCCATTGATTTTTCGCTCGGCTAATTTCAAGATAATTGGAAGACTCTTCCTCAAATTTTCTATGATTGGAGTAAATATAGATAGTAAAGATTAAAAAAAAAAAAAGAAAAATACGTCTTATAAATTAACAAATAAATACCAGAGTCCTTTAAAACTCATAAAATCGAGGAATTCCATTCACTTTTAGGTTGAATAATTCCAAGGTAATTTGAAACCTTTTCGTCTCACTTTCTTGGTTTCTTTTTTTCAATTTCAATAAATTTAGCCGTCATTATTTTTTAAATTATAATTAATGCACAAGTACTAAAATTACATTCAAATTTTTGTAATAATTTACTTCATATTGCTTATTATATTCGTTTGACGTAAATTGCACCATCGGAATATTGAAAAATCGTGATAAATGCTACGCCGACGTAAATGGTTCGTTGTTGGCCGAAGCGACGACAATTAACAATTTCTCCGTAGCCCGTCAAGTATGCTTATTAATAAACGTTACTTCATGCCGCGCATAAATTATTTTGCATGATCATCGCTGCACTCGTTTAGCACATCTTTAAGGCGATCGACAACTGCGTGAATCATCGAAAAACCGAGCAACACCAAACGTCTAAGAATACGAATGACTCGACTCGATGCTTCTTTATCGTGTATTCTTCGATATTAACAATCGTTGCTTTCTCTCACATACGATTTTTTCACTGCGATTAGTGTTGTTAGATCATCGTTTTATAGTAACGAATGATACGAGACATTTGGCAAACCGTTTTCGTAATAACAATGATGTTAACGATAATTTTAATGTCTCCTTTTCGATTCAAATTAGACTTTCCTTTGAATTTATTACGAAATACTTCACAGGTATTTGAACGAAGGATGTAACGACCACAGAGAAGTATTATCTGTTGGCATAATTGAAAATGGAGAAGTTGACACAATCGAAAATGGTAGGAACGAGAAAGACCACTCGCCCACGCGAATATCTATCAATAGAGTCTTTCGTCAGGCCCATTTTGCAATGTGGGATCATTATGAGTTCTGAATTATGTCATTTTTTGTGTATGTGTGCTCGTATATCGAGGAGTATAATTAGTTAGACGCTGTACACTATGGGCCAAAAGTTTGAGATCATTAATTGTAAGTGTTTATAGAATCTAAAAAGGATTTAAAAGAAAAGAGTTAAGTTATAATTCTATTATCTTGAAACATTTCTTTCGTAGAAATTTATTCAGTTGAAAGAAATTACTATTTATATCTGCAGCACTGATTTTGTAATAGTTAAATAAAATTGATGCCAGGTTCCGTATGAATACAACTCATACAACTGGCAAGCAATTCCGAATATTTGACCTCCTGTATAGGTATCGCTTTATGTCAACCTTCAAATTGTAAAATTCTCATTTTGAACAAGAATTTACAATATTCATCATAACATCAATGAAGTTTCATTAAAAATTTTAGTAATCTCAGCAGTTATTTAATTCTATTATTCCAATCCTTATTTTTATACGATAGAAGGAAATATCTTCTTTATAAATTAAACAACGTTGAATTTCCTTTCAGATTTTAGAATCTGCTTTTGAAAGCGTAACAAAGCTTCTTCAAGGTGAAATCTAGTATTCGTCAATCGTTTCCAATAAATTGCTTGAGAAAAGACACGATCGTAATCACGAATTTTATAGATAACAAAAGAAAATAAAAAGTCGTATCTTGCGACGATTTACGGCCCTCGTGGTTGTTCTGGACGAATGTACTTTTTACCACACGATGCTCAAAGTTAATGTGCAGAATTAATTAGTCATGTTACGACAGCAACAGCGGCGATATTGTTTCAAATACGATTACGTACCAAAAGGCGATTAAGAAACGGGAACGCAGAACGTCATTAATAAGGGTGCTTCGATGATTAACAAATTATCACGCGGGCCGATCTTGACGAAGTTGCAACGCGGTTCGTTCTTATTGGTCGTTAATGCATACGTCGTTGTACATCCGTGATATCGCTGCATCTGCGTATTACCGTTTTTATCGAAACGAATCTGGTTCATTTAACGCTGGAATTCTATTCAATGTTTGTACAACATGTTCTACTTAAAATACGAACAAGTCGAGGAATAACAAGATTTTCGTATAATAAGCAGAAACTTAAGAATTTTCTTTCTGGCACAGTAGTTTTCAAAATTTACTTTACGATCACCTAAACACGAATATATAGTAATCTAAACACATATTAGAAGGAACATAAATCGCATCCTTATTTTTCTTTTTATTTCGATAATCTTCGTTTGTGAAAATCCGAAGTTGTACAAAATTTGACGTTTAGATATGCTTGCAGAAAAATAGCTGAATTTTTCAAACTTGTAGTTTCTGCTAACGTTGTTTGCATAGTGATTTGAAAATTTTACTTCGGACTGTAATAAAACAAGTTGAATTTTACAAATATTTCTCAAGCTTTTCAAGTTAATAAGTTTTTCAAATTATAAATCACTCAACTATCCTGTTTAGCATAAACCTATAAAGTTACACAAGAAATATTTACAATCTATAACTTTTAATTTATCAGTGCACCATAGTTTACTAGCGTTGGTTTTAAATTATTGCGCAAAAGAAAATACAAGTTGCAGCGAACAGTAACAAAATGGTGAGTATTCGTTCGAAAATCGGGAACTTTTAAAACGAATAAAATCGTCCACGAGAACATCTTTCTGTTTCGTCAAATAGACAATGAACATAGATAATGGTTCGCCTAGCAGATTGCAAATAACGAACATTTTCTCGATAATCCTATTCATTCTGAAACGTAACATTTGTCATGGATAATGACCGATTGTTAAACATGAATCCTCATTATGCGGTAACTAAAATACCAACGACTTGCGTGGACAATCGAGTCTTTTCATAGATAGCCATCAGTCCTTACAGCTTCGAACAAACAGAACGATTTTTTCTATTCTGACGCATGACGCGATTTGCTAGTCATTAATGAGAATTTAACGAAATGACAAACATTCTGCATCATTCTAATTGGTTTAATGACATAATCACAGCCAATAAGTAACGCGTTTACTTCGAGGGTTACTCGTTTCTTATTTATGCATCGTAAGTTTCTTATTTATGCATCGGCTTAATGCTATCAATCGACTTTTTTTTAAACCCGATTGCAATAAACATGTTCTTAATAAACATAAAAACACGTAAATATTTAAGAAGTAAAATAGCATTCTTAGCAAAAGTAAAATAGGTTTTTTTTTTTAAAGTGACAATTAACTTCTTCGAGAATCGAATTAAATATTGATGAGAAAATATATTAGTTATTTTATATATCTTCTCACACTACGTAGTTAAACTGGATCGTTCATATCCAAGTTTAATCTCTTACTATAGCAAGTCCAATAAATCAGGAAACATTCTACGATATTTATCAGTGTTTGTATTATACGGCTGTTCGTTAAGATAAATATTTCAATACCATAAAATAGTTAAATTATTTTCAAATATTCCCAATTGCACAAGCTTTGCATATATCATCGTTGAAACTATAATTACTACTTTGTAAAAGCTACTTACTACAATGACTATTTCTTTTATCGTTCATCGTCAAAATCGTGAAACAGGACTGATGAATTTCTTTGCACGATTTAATAATAATAAAGTTCTTGATAATACAACTTTTCGATCGACATTCATTAAATTAAAGTCGAATACCAATTTGATTCAATTTGCTCTAAATATTTCGCCGAAAGATAAAATCGATGCGATTCGTCATACAATCTGTTAATTCGACTCTTGACATACCAGAATATCGAATCGCATTAATGAATATCGCATTCTCGCTCTAATTTATTCCGTCAAAAATCTCCTCCTACAAGAAATATTATTAATCGTAAAGCAACAAGCTTCGAGCACGCAATACAAGAACGGTACAACTAAAAGAAACGAATAACGAAAAGCAAATGGAAGTGACGTTATTCCATCCGAAAACCGACGCAATAGATCGCGGTTTGTCTCTGTGCTGAGAGGTGAATGACTTTTGACAGCAGCCCCTAGATCGGCTCGGTCAAATGAGAAGGCTCGACCGAAAAGAAACCCTTTCTCTGGGCAAGAAACTCGGAGAGCATCAGATGGTGCCGACCAACCGATGCCCAACTGCAATGCGCCTTTGACATGTGCAAACTGCAAGTGTACACTTGCAATTACTGGCATGCGAGCGCACGCGCCTGCTTGAAAGAAACGTGCGACAGGATCCACGCGGAAAGCGCGAACACGCCATCGCCGGATGCGCTTACCCCTTTCTCAGATTAATGTCCACCTTTGCGCCGAAAAAGTCAGCGTGACCGGTTCGATGACCTCTGTCAGGTTGACGGAAAGCGTAACACAAGGCCGCGGTCAACGAACCCCGCGGACACCTCTCCCTCCGGATCTCCGATGCTCACTTCCGTTCCGATGCCACGAGGCCTGTGGAACGCGCTTCAGCGTCGTTGCTTACATGATAATTCGACCGAGCCGCTCTCTGTCACCGACCGACTGTTGTTACCGAGAATTTCGAATGCGAACTTTTTCTCGTCATCGAAACGTCGTTTTACACGTTGGGTGGTCGTTACCGAACAATCGTGTTTCCGGTCGTCGAACTCTCGACGACCATCGCGGCTACTTGGTCTCTTAATGTTAAGGCGAAACGATCGTTGGATGGCTTGTCGCGATACAACGCCAAGAGATTATTGGAATGCCATTTGTTGGCAACACTAATGCACCGAGAATAGTCAGTATTCTAAATGTTTCGCAGATTCACATGGCGTCCCTCGATCTTTGCAACGCTCGATCGATCCTCTGCATTGCGCGGTATTTTCGAACTTTCGTTGCAGTCGGATCGCTCTCATCTCTATCTGATGAACGCTATTTTAATATATTTGCAGCAATTCAACATTACATTACTTACATCGTATTGTAGTATTATACTCGAAATGTGATGTCGAGTAACGTTCGGGTTAAATGAACTCGTGCTCTAATGAACTATTATACGAACGATCGATAAATCACTCCTAGAGGATCACGTTTCCCAGAGAATCAGTGAACTTTTGTTATACTATAAATACAACTTCAGTTACGTAAATTATTATACCCCGATGGATAATATATAATAATAAAGTTCTACTATATTTTCTACAAACCTGTATAATATATATCGATTTTCAGACAAAAGCTTCGTAAGGTATCGCAGTTGATCTTAGAATAAACATCTTCTTAACGATTTTAAAATGTTGCATGTTCGATTCTATTGTACTAACCGAAATCCAAGTTGAGTATAGTTAAACGAAGAATAATGTTGCTTTCACGAGAGTTGGCGAATGATACAACAGATGATTGATATAGAAGAGGAATGGTATGTGTGAAATTCCTTTAACCCTTTCGCTACGGTATTCTTGGGATTGGAAGCATTTTTGGCATAGCAGCCGAAATTTTTGATAACGCCCCGTAAGTAAACTGGATCGATGGCGATCAAAATTTCACTCATCAATTTCTTTTTCCACATTTATTAATTGAATGTCTAGTTTAATCGAAGAAATGTCACGTCTCCTATTAATTAATGCATTTTCGTTTGCATTTATCAGCGCATAGAGAAAGAAGGAGAGTAATGATAAATTAGTATACTTATAAACTCTGAAAGATTTCAGTACTTTGAAGAGAAAGTTTTATATTTCTTCGTAAAATCTTTAGAAGCATCCTGAAGATATTCCGCAAGATATTCGACATTTCACGCTTACAAAATAATCTTTTAACAGCGTAGCCCGAGACAGGCTCGGGGAAATAATCAAATACCACACTATAAATTTTGTTTCACATTTCAAATTCATTTTTATTTCTGATGCAAAATTGACATTACGCGTGTGTCTTGCGTTTGATACCAGAAACTCGAGAAGACTCGTGGATAACTATTTTTTAAATTACTCGTATTGAATTCTTTGTCATTTTATAACACAGTCATATAGAGTTTGTCGTTTGTATATATATATATATATATATCTCATATTTTACGATAATATTTCATCATTATTTTTTGAAAAATGATATAACGGGAAAGAGATTTCCAAGTTTCGGGATAAAACAATTTCACGTTCCGGTGTCGGATCGTTTACTTTAAAAGCCAGACCGTTTGTTCAAGGCTCGTTTTCAATGCACGAGGAACAATTCGATTTTTAGGTATTCGACAGGGACAATGAAAGCGAAGCTTCACCCTTTGGCTTTATGGATACGTATTATATTTCGACGATTAAACAATGTGTAAGCGCTGAGAGAGCTTGTTCGGCCGTCAATAAACGGTATATCCGCGATGTTTGCTAATAGGTATTTGCGCGTACGAGCCGATTAATATTCGTATCTATATACGTATTCTATTATCCTCGAAATGAAAGTTCTCCATTTGCCGGCTGCTCGCGTAATGAATTGCTGTCTGCCTCGAATCTCAGCGAACACTGAAAGAATGCAAAAAATCAGCAGCACGTCTGGTAAACATGGTCGCTAGAGAGATAAAAATTGATTGAGCTTATTCCTCAAACGGACGGGTTTATTAAAAATGTCTCTTCAGTTCTCTCCATTTTCAGGTCTATTAAATGATGCACGTACTATACAATTACAATTAACGTATGCACGTACTAATGTACATACTGTAACTGTTTTAAGTTCAGTCATTTCTCAAATAAGCCACTTCAATTAAGGAAGTCGATTATAAAATTGGCCAAATGTTACAGAAGCTACAAATGTTTAATCCAGGAGTTGTAATGCAATGATCATTTCATTACCTTTTTGCACCTTATTGCTACTATATTACAATTATTATTCTTTCTATATCTTATTTTTAAGTACAATAATTTTCATATAGTAAGACAATACGATAATCAATGCTAATATTCATTTGAAAAAATCGGAATTCCTTCAAAGGTAGGAAATTAAAAAAGAGGAAACTTTCTTTACATAAATTCTTAGGAAGCTCAATAACGCACGTGTTAACTATGGAAACTCTCATATTACCTTCTCAGCAAACGTACATCAATGAAATCAGCCTCCTAGTTTTCTTTAATCCTTCCCTTAAAAATTACTCTACATCCAATATAAAATTATCCAATTCATCCAATAAAAGCAACACAAACTTCTACAAAAAGAAGAAGAACGAGAAAAAGAGCAATCTTCGAAATGTTGATCCATATAAAATGAGATAACGCGCAATTTCAAGCCTCGCAAACAGTATTCCTTGTATTCGCATGAATGGAAGCTTCGGTATACCAAAGCGAGAGACGTCGAAAGGGTTCAGAGTCATTTTCTCTATACAATTACTGGTGGAAACGCATCCTGAAACGGTGTTTCACGTAACTGCGTGGATCTGACGGCGTAACTATTCTTCGATCCTATTAAGAAGCGAGGACACCCCTAAAACCAACCCCCTCTGTCCCACCACCCCTGGGGAGCTTGCGCGTGACCGTTTAACGATCCGCGGCCATTTTGGACACATGGCGTCGGCGTCGGCGTCGGCGTCGGCGTCGGCGTCGCTCGTCACGTCACCCCCGGTCTGTGCGGCTTATCCGGAAACTGCGAAGAAACCCCTCGTTCTTATCACCCATAACAGATGGCGGTGTTGGTTCTTATCCGGTTTTCCCCAAATATTCCTACTCCCTTATCAGTTTCGTTGTTCGGATAAGAGTTAACAAAACTTGGCCCCCTTTGGTGATCTTTGATAACATGCCAGAGACTTTTTAGATTGTTTGTACGTTTGACTTTTGATTAGGGGTTTGCATGAATTTGACTCTTTTTTAGGAAGTAGGGTATAGTTTAGGAAGTAGGTTTTTACATATTTCGATGATAGAACTAACGATAAGAGAACGGAAGTTAGGAAATTTATTTTTCGTAACGGAGATTATGCGGATCATTTTCGTATTTATCTCCTAAAACCACCTGACGAATCTGTGAAATTTTCTAAGCAATCGATTTTGAAATGTTCGATGCGATGAGAAAATATATATCCAATTCCATGGCCAAATAAAGGGGTAGTGTCGCGACGTGGAAGTGATCGGTAAATTTCAAAATTGCTTGGTCTCCATTCGTATAGGAACTATTAAAAGGAATCATAGTGCATTAAAAGAGAAAGGAAAGCGAAAGGAAAACGGTATTTTGAAACGAAGGAAGTATTGTAATTATGAAATATTTTGTAATCTCTATGAGGAATATATTAGGTGAGAAACGAATAGTTTCTTAAATTACTTTTAAATGGTGTTTAACGACCAGAGGCTTTAATAACCAATTCTTGTGGAATAACTTTCTCTACACTAATGGTCTTATTTATCAGTTGAATATTTAAACCTCACAAATAGAGATATTTTAATTTCTTTCTAATGACAGAACGTTATTTCCACCGATTAAAGTTACGACATTATAAGTTCCACAGAAAACTAGTCATAACATGGTTTATGACAGTTTTGCGTTTACGAGTTTTTCATCGGCATCGTTTAATTCCACCAATGGAACCAAGTGTACTCCATTTAGTTACTCGTTGTTAACTTGGATTTCCTAACAATGAAGTACAACATGTATTGTCAGTCTTTCTTCCATAAACAATATCTATTCAATTTCATTTCAAAGACAACTTCGCATTCACAATAAAATCGACACAACGTTCTTACCAATTCAATACTAATCATACCTTTTGCTTTCAACACTTTTTTACTTTCGTTCTGTTATAAGAAAATCATTGCGTTTATCTATTTGTAGACCACGCAATGGCAAAAAAAAAAAAAATATTTGCAAGAGAATTAAATTTACATATCGTTACATATCTCTATTTTTCCATGAAAAGTCTTCTTTATTAGATTTTTTTACATTTCATTTTCATAGCATTATATTTTTCTAATCATATGAAGATTCTACAAAACGATACGAAATTTAACGTATTTGGACCTAATTAATTGATATGTAAATCCTATAATAAATTCAATATTGTACTTATAATGGTTATTCTTTTAAAACCGCTATAAATCTATCACAAAGTTCTAAAAATCGATCATTAAATTTCTCAACGATCGAAACAAACCAATCGATTGTTCAAACAACCCCACATTTTTCCAAAATTATCTGTTGCGAACAATTTTTGCCTGAAGAAACGCATTGAAATCTTCCATTATTAACTTGGCATCCTACTTCGATTAGACTCTCAAGGATTGCGATATTCGATCGAAAATTACGCGCGGAGAGGCTGGCAAAGTGTTATTAAATAGGATTGACGGTTGATCTTAACGACGTGCTGCAATTTCGGTGGTTCGTCGTAAAAACAGAGAAATGGAAGGGGAAAGGGTAAGGCTTGTTACGCATAAACGTCGCGGTAACAGCGGTATAAAGGGCGCCTTCGCGGCTTTATCGATTTAATTGTCAGAGGGCTTAATTGTAGGGGATGAAGGAACGACCTTGAGAAGGGCCACGCGGGCCACTTCCGTGAGAGAAGGTAATTACGAGAGTGACCTACCTCAACGAGATTCCCCTTGCCAATGAAGAAATCTTCCCTCCGCGTGATCCAGTTTTCGTCCGGCCGTTTTAAAGAGGCTCGTGTGTTCCGTGATTACGAAGGGTCATTGAAGGAAACGGCTACGATATTTTCTTGCGATACGAAACATTCGTATTTTTCTGTATAACGTCAGTGTATGGATATTTACGAAGTAAGTTTATCTCGTATTATGGGCAGGAAATAGGAATTTTGACAAACAAGAGCAAGCTTTAAAGCTTACATTACGATTCATTTCAATTATTTTATGGGTAATGATAGTTTCAAATGAAAAAGAAAATTCTTTAACTTTTATCACGTTAACTTTTTACTTACTTACGTTGTTAAACGGATTTCGTATTACCAATTTTATATTAATTTCAGCCTAATGTTCAACAAGTATAAGTTGCAAATCGAAAACAATCCCCAAGAATAATAGAAAGTAGCGACGTTGACATATTATCGTATGGTAAGCTTGCTTCTGATTTTGAAGAAGCTGAACTTTCACTCGAATCTGCTGAATAATATACTTAGAAAAGATCAATTACTACAGTCACATAATAATCATTCGCGCATTAATCATTTCAACGCAAAGATGAATTCCATACAAACGATTTAGACAAAACGTAGAGCCCATCAGCCACCGAATCAACGCGAACTACATCAAAAACCTCTCAGCCATTTGCAGACGCCTGGAAACTCATCGAGGAAGAGACGAGCACGAAACGAAGATAACCACGAGCAGAGAAAAACCTTCCTGAGTATTTTAAAGAACGAACGTCTAGGAGGACGAGAAAACGAATACTTTCCGCCGCGTAACTGGCGTGTTTCCTTCGATGGGAAATCCGTGAAAAGTCACGATTGAATTATCCTACTGTGCCGCTACGACAGAGCAGTCGATGTAGCGGTGTGCTGTGAAGGACGACGAAGAAAAGGAGAGAGAGAGACTAGGAGGAGGGGATGGAGGAAACAGCCGGGTTGCTGGCTGGCTGGCTGACACGGGGTGGAAAGGAAAACGAGAGAAAATAAAATACATACCCGGCCATTGGCGCGACTTCGTTTCGTACATTTTATTCGAGCCAATTGGATTTATTTATGCGGGCGGTTGCCAGTCTATGGTGTGGGGGCGGGGGAGGTTGAAATGTCGCCGCTAGAACGTGCAGCCGGTAAAGCAGTTTCGCTTCTTTTCCACCCCCACCACGCCCTTTTGCTGTCCAGGATCGCACGCTTTATTGTATATTTAATTCCACGTTGTTTATCTCCGTCCTGTTTCGAGGCTTCGTATTGCCGCAGCCTCATGCAGATATTTCAACGGGGTGAACGTCGTTAAGTGGAACGAGCCGAAGGGTGGCCCGGAAGAGACGAAATCCTCTACGAGACTCGCCGTTATTGCTCCACGAATTCCGATAACGATTTACGCGTGAAAACGATTTCTATGTGATTCGTTATTTTGGAACGAACGAATGTAGGTCGATGTACCTTAGCGTGGTTCCTTTTAGATAGCTCAGAGGTAACGTTATCACTATGATCGAGTTAAAAAGTATTCTTTTCTCGTTTTTTGAGATGATTTGTCGACGATAGTGAATTTAATACAGTTTTGCAAAAGCAGCTAGGAATTTCATATTGGATTGGATGTAACTGTTGCGTAATATTGCAAAGGGGATGGCTGCTAAACACATATCCTTCCATGATATAATATCGATATTTTACAACAGAATATAGCAGTTCATAGAACATTTTCAAAAGTTAAATGGTTACCATCGCCATCCATATGATTTTACATTACGTAATTGAACATTAATCGCGTACCTGAACAATAAAATTGAGAACAGAACAATTTTATTTGTAAAAACCCCAATCTTTTTGGAGCAAAAGGGAGGTTGGAAAGACACAGTACAAATAATCTATAGGTATACATGCGTATGTTCCATCTTACACAATAATAGCTTGATATTAATCACGAACGAAGCAAACAAGGCACACTTCTAACGGCACTCCGGTGCATCGAGTGGGAAAAAAGCTAGAACGGCTTTAATAAATCGCATTGCTACTCTCTGGAAGGTCCGTACCGGCAAGAAAAGTCAACGACTATAATTCGACCTCACCGAAAGAAAGGGCATGCCACAAGAAGGGAGAAGGCGGGGTACTGGCTTACTTCCGGTTCGTCTATTCGCGTCACCATCCGGCACGAGCTGCATTCTCACGCTCATTTGCATAGCCGGCTACACATCAATATTCAGGGAGGCCGGAAAACGGGCCCGTTTTGCATACTGGACCCCCCGCTCGTGTCATTTCTTCTTTCGTTGGGATCCCGGTGGGGCATCGCGACTTCCATCCTGAGAAAAAGAATCGGTACCGAAAGGATTCGACCAACCTCGATAAGCCGATCAATTGATATTTAAACGTGTCTTCGATCGACCGTGAATCGTGAATGACACGATATTTATAATTTAATCAAAACGACTTTTCGCGAGGTCATGGAAAAATTTTATGAAAGATTCTTCCCGCTATTAAGCGTTGGAGCATACGAAATGATATGTCTTTAAAATTTGAATTTGATAGCAGGAAGCTAATGTAACATTATATAACATAATTTATTAAATTTTATGCTTCTTTTGTAGCGAACCACATAAAGAAGAAATTTATTACACACGAGGAATATTAAATGTTAAGAAGATTTATAGTAAAAGTATGAAAACTTCATCGTTGGTCGTTATGAATAATCCGAATGTTCGTGTGATTTTCTTACGAGATTTTTCTTCCTTCTTTATGAGATTAAATTTATAAATAGTGATACGAAAATTGCTGAAAGTATGAATGTTACACTCGAGGAGGTGACCCGATTGACTTCACCTCGTAGATCGAAGATTTTAATCAGAAAATGCCAATTAACTGCATGTATAGTAAAGTGTTTAATTTTGAGAAGAATGATACTTCAATAAATTATATCAAATAGTAAATATAGCGGGAGTTCCTTTAGAAACTTGCGTAAATATTTTTACGATTTTATACTTTTTATTCAATTACAGATTAAGCATAGAATTTTATAATCCTAACATTTTAGTATTTTAATAAATTTGTTATTACTTGTACAATCTTCGATTCTTTGCCCATTATTCATTGCGAAATATTTATGTCTAAGAATTATGTCTAAGAATATACACCGGATAAAAGTATTTTTTGCATTTCATATGTAAACTATATCAAATCCTGCAGCTATGTAGCACGACGAACTTCATTTTTAGCAAACATACCTTTAATCCATCCAACATCTTGACCCAAAAACTCGCTTCCGTTTCCCCATCCGCAACCTTGCTCACTAAATCCCCCTTTAACAACATTCCTATCCCATCTCTCCTTTTCATCCCAAAAAAGAATTACCATAATCAAAGAATCCTACCATCTATACCCTACATCTTCAAAATTCTTTCTCACATAAACATCCTGCCCGAATCTCATCGACATTGATCATCAATCAACGAATAAGAATCATCAAACGAGGCACCTTCGAATACCATCCATGGTTCCTTATCGTACTAAAGGTCTCCCCATGTTTCTTTCTTTACACGTCTTTCTACCCCTCTTTTTGCACCTTTCTGCTGCCCCTGTGTTCGTTTAGCTCGCGATGAATTATTATACAACAATAGATAGAGCGGACGCTGTCGCGTTGCACACATATACAGGGTGTCCGGGAATCACAAGTGAGTGAAAAAAGTGAGAAAAAGTAAGTGGAAAATGTAAAGTAAAGTTCTTGTTTGTTAGGCTTCGTCTTCGTGCAGAACAATTTTACGTCGACAACGTGAAACAACAATTTTACAATTTCCGTCGAGTATACATGTATTAATTCTTTTCAACTTGACAAATTTTATTTCTGCTCGTGTTTATATTACATTGCTATAATACTTTCAGTTGCTCAGTGCTATAAGTCTCTCCTATCGTATTTGACTGGAACGATTTCGTAAATATCTCTCTGGTTTAATATCTGATAAATATCTCTGGTTTAATAAAACCAACGTAGACCGAATTTCGTAAAGTAAAAACTTAATTTCACAATCGACGCACGTGTACCGAGCAGATTATCGAAATCGCTGTTCTCGAAAACGAAGCACCATATGCAAAAATTCTATCCAACATTTTCGACCTATTTTTTTTTCATCATAAATTACCTCTTGCTGTACCTTCTTCAATTGCTATACGCCCTGTACATATACGCGAGCATACACACGCGCTTGTAAACTTGTCTGCCGAGGAAGGAGGGCGGGTTGCGTAATTTAAATAATTCAGAAATGACCCTGACCCCAGTTAGGCCGCGGGCTGACCTGCAGAGCCGGCGATTACAATCACAATGCGGCGTCGAGTTCTCAGGGTAAGACAGGTAGCACGGCGTGCCCGCATACATTAGATCGAGCGAGGCATCTACCGTGCGTGCACACGCGGACAAACTCGCGTCCGTGTCCCTGCACGCGTGATTTTATGCACGAGAAGCGCTAACAGCATGAACGGGTGAGTCCGCGTTGTTGGCCCATAAAAGAGGGTCCAACTCTTTTTCCAAAGCCAGCTCCAGAAGCTGGCACACATTTAACCGGACCGGGCGAATTAGCATAACGACGTCGTACGATATTTCGTTGCGGGTTTGCCACTGAAAATCCCACGGTGAGGACGGATATCTTTTTCCTTGGCTACGATCGAGACGATCCGAACGAATGCTCGTTGGAGGAACGGTCGCATGGAAATTCGTGAGAAGTCGTGGATCGGACGGATCGACGTTTGCGGATCGGCGCACAAAGTGGGTCGCGGTACGCTCCAAGGGATCGCATGGAAATTCGTGAGAAGTACCCGGGTACAGAGGAGAGTTGAAGGATTGTCGGATGAATGGACGAGTCACGGTTTCGCTGATTTACTTCGTGAATTATTAATTGGAAGATCGTGCATTGTGACATGGATCCGTAACGATCGCTATGAACGTTCCGTGCTACGGTTTGCTATCGTTTGAAGATCTTGAAACGGTTTAACGGAAGAAAAATTCTATGTTTGATCGTCGAGATGTATCTTTTGTGCAGATGAAAAAGGTTCAACTGCGACTGCACCATATTTCCAGGAAGTAATTATTCTGAGACGTCAAGAGAAATTTGTCGAACAGGAAGTATCGATTTGATGATGTAAATGAAAGAAGTTTATGGAAGATGAACCAAGTTTTTCTGAAGCGATTTTCTTAAAATGTTAAGATATAGCGTCTTGTAAACAGAATGCATCGATTTGATGAGATTGACGAAGAAAACTCGTAAAAGATAGACGGAATTTTCTTAAGATGAGCGTGTTTCGTATAAAGAATGATTACTAATTCGTTAAAATCTTTATGATCACTCTTTCACAAGGTTCCAAGTATTTTACATGACCATCGTCGATCAAACGATTTTAATAGAAATTCTAAAATCATCTTCGATACAGATCCGTAGAAAATCGCAAGAATTAATACCGCAAAGAACAACTTTAAACTCAGTGTAGACATACAACCAACGAATCATTTCCTCTTATCCAAGAACAAGGCTAGTCGACGATAACACTTATAGAAGATGAATCAAGCCTACATTATCTGCAGTACATTATACAGAAAAAGCTTAATTACTTTAGTAAATTCGAATAAAATAATTATTAAATCGAGAAAAAAGAGAAGGATAATATTAATATATTCTTCTGCGATATTTAGAAAGTTTTTTAACATGGGTAGCAACCAAAAGATCCTATCGAAACCTATCATCCGACCGATACATATATCGAAACCATCAGAAATCCTCTTCAATAGAGATCCCTAAATCGCAAGAACCAACAGCGCAGAGAGCGACTTTAAACCGATTTTAGACGTATAACCACGAAATCACCAGCCACCCCATTTCCTCTTCTCTAAGAACAATGGCGATTTGGTACCTCCGGTACAGCGTAGCGTATACCGTTTCACGTGATCGATGGCAATCGAACATCGGGAGGATGGATCCGCGAGGATAGAAATTTGCATCCACGATGCTGGAAACCAAACACTCGAAGGGTTGAAGGCTGGCATGCAGATGAGCCGACGTAGCCGCCCTCGAAAGCGGATGTTGGCAGTCTGCAGCTAGGTAGACAATGGGCCAGTGCCATTATGTCCGTCGAATCCTAAAACCCCATAGAGTCGTTCTTCTCTGTCTATTATCCCGCTGGTGGCAGGCCACATTGTGTATCCGGTCTGCTACGGGACCCCGGCTATTGTCGGCCCACCTAATTATTCGCAAATCTTCCGCTCGTTGCCAGTACATATCCCGCCACCCTCTCTGTCTCTCTTTCTCTCTTTCCTTCTACTAGTTTAGTCTCTCTTCTATGAGCTGGCTCTCAGCATCGCGAAATTCCGTCTTTGGCCCAGGGGCTCGTTGTTCACCGTGTAATTCAGCTCTAGTTCGAACTGGCTTGGATTACGAGCGATCATCTAGGAGAGTGAGAAAGAGTGAGAAAGAGAGAAAGAGAGAGGGATTTCGCGTCTTGCCTCTCGACGTAGCCGCAATTAAATCGTGGGACCCCCCATTCTTCGAATCCGGTTCCGACCGATCTGATACGAGATGGCAGCGTTTAACGCGCCGATCGCGTTTCAGACCCTGTTCCTTTATACTTTTTCGTCTTTTTTTGTTCAGTTTAGGTGAGTTGTGAAGTCAATTTGCTGTTGGACCAGTGTTACGGTTGCACGGTACAATTTATGCAAGTATGCGTGTAGACCTGTATCTTGTGTTTTGCAAGCTATTTGCGCGTTTATAAAATTAATTGATTCGAGGAAGTGATAAGAGAGGTATGTTAATCATTAGATCGAACGATGTAGGCCCGATATTTTATGTGCACGGATTTTTAATGGAATCGTACGATACTTTTGTGCGCGATCGTTTTGTGGAATTATCAAGACATACGTGTATGTAATATAAAGTATAGACATGCAGCCGTGCTCGTAAGTATTAGGACTGGTTAATCTGATATTAAAAGTAGCATAACTAGTTAATCTCATACGGATAATTCATCCAGATTACTAACTAAACGAAAAATCGGTCTGAATTATGTATTCATTTATAAAATGTACGAGGCCAAGGAATGAGAAACGCAATAAGACGTTTAATAATGAAAATTCTAAAATTTATCAGCGATCGAACGAAAATTATATAAATATTTTTATAATTACTCTAATTATTATGAGAAGAAATGTAATTCTAAAGTATATACTCGATGGGTTTGTTTTATATATTTTACGATTCCAAACGAAATAATGTCGAAGATTTTAATAAGTCAATTTTTTCTAAGTCTTCTAATTACTTACGAACGATGGTACGTATGTAGATAAAAATATTGCACTTTTTGAACAAAGTAAGTGTAAGTAATATTTGACATGCATCTCTGTGTACTCACCTCAGGATCTGTTGAGTAAGGCCGATTGAAAGCGTAGAGGGGTGCTAGTTTCTCGTAGAGATTTATGCGATCATATAGAGACTTGAAAGGATTCTTGGTGCTGAAGAAATCCAGATCGATGTCTAAAATATATGGTGTATTTCGTTCGGGCAGATATTGACGCAAAGCAGAACTAACTGCGGTAAAATCATCTTTCTGAAACATAAAAGTTTCGACTTTGTTAAAATTATATTGACGCTTCTACTATCCTGACCTTTATCGAATAGAAAAAATGTTAAAAAAGATTCGCGTCTTCAAAACGATATTTAAAACTATCTACAAGAGGATCAAAATATTTGCCGAGGAAAAGATTTCTATTATTCCTATTATGTTCAAGATTTTTCATCGGTGCTCTTATATTTAAAATATTTCTTTAAAAATAGAATACATTTCATCTACAACATCTTATAACACTTAATGAAAACACTTTATATAATGATATATGAAGCATTTTATAATTAAATTATACAAATATTTTGTTACATTCATTTTATTCATAAGAAATATTTTATAACACTTAATAAAAATACATTATATCATCACATTATACCAAATATATTATACTTAATTTTTTCTATATCTTATAAAAACATTCATTTACAACCGTTTTATTCGTAGAGAATATTTGCGCACAATCTAACAAATCCACCATTTCATTTTTTCTTATTCTCCAAAAAAGAAAATACGAAAGAAAAAGTACTATAAATCGAGAAGCATTCGAATCGATCACAAACGATCCAACCACTATCCATCACACGCTCGACCCTTATTTTGCAACTCATTGATCGCAATTTCGAAAGCCGGCATTTCTTTCCCGCAGGGGAGGCAGAGACTCTAGGCCGGACCAGACGGGTTGGATATTGTTCGAAACGAGGCTAAACGCTGGCCATCGTTGCAAAAAGAGGGGTGGGCTTTTTGTGACGCGCAAAAAACAATGACTGCACTCGAATTAATCCTGTTAGAATTGATACTCGTCCCGGCACCGGGATCGCAATTTGCATGCGTTCACAACAATGAAACGCGAGCGGCGCTCGCTGCCATGCTCCGCGGAGGGGTTGCGAATGTCGATCGAGGGGGTGGAGGTTTCGAAAGCAAAGCCAACAACGATCACTATGGTCAGCGGCTCTCAAACGTTTAATACGGGACCTTCGATAGGCCGGCTGTCGTGTTTTTCCTACTGCTGTCTCGAGTGATCGCGTAATGAAATTTAATTACCGTCCCCGTTTTTTTCTTTCCTTCTTTTTTTTTTCGCTTCGATCCTCGCGCCAAACCTGTGGATGAAACTGATCAGAACCGGTACAATGCAATTTTATCAAGCGCGACAGGGATGACGCTATTTAAAAAGAATTTAGAGCATTGACTTGATTTTTTTTAATATTATTCTGATTAAATATCGAGTTATTATGAAGTATTTGTGACGATTTATCGAATATTTATAAGCGTGCAAATATGTGTACGTACTTGGATGACACAAGTTGTTCTTAAAATTTGCTATAGATTTTTGTTTTTATGAGATGCGATGTGAACCGTATGTTAATTGTATGTTTACATATTTAATTTTTCTTTTAGCTGTTTTATTTATGTATTATAAGTTAATGTATGAACTGTTCGGAAGTCACATTGGCCAGTCGTATAAATTAAAAGTAGAGGATAGCGATGATGTTATGAAAATTATTTCATTAACTTTAAAATTTATTATTATTTATGCCACTTCCTTATGATGAATAAATTTATGCAAATAGGTTGTCTTTTTCTTGGAAACTGTACATTAATTATGTTCTTGTGCAACGAAATCCAGAAATATACAAAGAGTAGAGATAAATTTCGTTTCTGTCAAGTAAATATACATATAAACATATAAAAATCAAAGTTCCCTCATACACCAATATTAATCGTTCGATCTTTGAAGGATTAAACGCTAATTATATACTGTGATGCTAAAAATAAACACTTGTTAGAAAACGTAATTGATCAGTTTGATTTCCGACTGGTTTACATATTAACGACTTCAATCAGTTGAACACGTCTCGCTTGAAATTTTGTAACGTGAAATAGTAAATATTTTAGCTACATGTTAAGTGAAATTGAAAATTTAATCCACTTTTACGAATCAGAATATACTATTTTCCGATTCAGGCAATATTTTACTTCCTCACATATTCATAGACATTTATATTCAAATTTATTATATATTCACTGTTTGTAATTTCAGATTGAAATAATAATTAACAATATGGAATATAAAACAATTTAACGTTAAGTTGCTACCAAGTATCAAAATATCAGATAATATTTCATTGCAATTGTATTTATTGATCTACGAATTTTATTACCTAACACAAACGCAGCACACCGTAATTAAGACCCTAAAGAGAAATTAATACCGAATATGTTCAAACGCAAGCATACGCGATTACTATTGTGAATAATAAACAAATTAATCTGTCGTTTTCAACAGTCTAAAACGCCCGAGTACATGAGAACTACCCGCTAATTTAACGAATTTCATTTATTCTTTGGAAAATATTCTACCACATACCGTTGACAAAAGATTAGAGAAAACAACCCTTACAAATCAAACCTTTCAAAAACCCACTCCAAACCAACAAAGAGTCACTCTATTCTTTGGCAAATTTTTTCCCAAAAGTTCCTGCTAAAAAAAAGCCAAGTGTTCCCTGCAAAAATGCGAAAAGCATGCACAGCGAAACCGCATTGGGCAAACATTAGAAGCACGCTGCAGAATGGTCGGTCCTCCGTATGCGCATTTATTTGCATTCGCCTAACATCAGCTTTTTGGTTGCCCTTCGCTCCTTCTCCTTGCAGCAGAGAACAAGTTGGAAAGAGAAAGGATAAGACGAAGAAGAAGAAAGAGGAACGTCCGGACTATTTTAGCAGAAGAGAGACCGATTGAAAAAGGTGTGTTCGTTTCTTCTTTCTTTCTCTTTTCCTCTTCTATTTTTTCCTTCTTTTTTTTTTTTTTGCTCTGCTTGTCCTCGTGACAAAGCACCGTTCTTTTACGCTGAACTACCAAAGCTCTTTCTGACTGAAACCCGTTTCCCGTTTATGCGAACCGAACCGGCCAGGGTGTTCCTGACTGGGATCGAGGAAGGACAAAGGACTCTTACGGAATCCCCGTTGCGCTTAAACCAACAGCTCTGGCACAACACGCGTAGACATTTCTGTGACGTTCGCACAGGAAAGAGAGAGGCCAGTGTACGATCTTTAAATATTCTTGTTATATCGGTTTCCTTGCTTCCTTCGTTTTCGACATGCGAGAAACCTGTTAAGTTTGGTTTTTATTTTAGCTTGGTTTGGTCTTTGAATTTCAGTCGTTTTATATTCTTGTTTGTTCTAGGTTTTATATTTGGTCGTTTATCGTTGATACAGTAAAATCTCGATTATTACGACGGTCTTGTAAATTCGAACGAATATTATTAATGAAATTTTATAAGTCATACGTAGGTTACAAGCCATAGGCATCGATAAATACGCTCGAATGTTAACAAGTCTGGCAATAGAACAGATTAAATCTTACAAATTATAAATTTTCTGATTATACAATTCGATGAACA